>NC_024314.1:13564585-13698734 GCF_000523025.1 Cynoglossus semilaevis
CCTGATTTCTAAACCTCTGAAAAGATGAAACCCAGAATGCAGCTTGAAAAAGAAGTCTAAAAAAACCCATTATTTTCTGTGTTACAAAACCCCAGCTGGACAAATTCCACTTAGGAGCATCACCATCAATCTGCCATCTCTCTAAAGGGTAATTTCACATATTTTCAAGGACATTTTGCCCCAGTTCCTGTCACTGACTGTCATTGTGCCTCCTGGTAATCGATATACACTGGGGTGAAAGACTGTCCTTCAGTCGAGTCGTCATTTATCAGTGTGTGTGACTGTAATGTGTTGTAATGTCTAAAAAAAGGAAAATGAAGGAAAAACCTCCTGTTACGGTCTAAGGGTAAGGAAATGATAATCGCTGCTTCTGCTCACAATGATGGAGTGATAGAGTGGTGCAGCATGGACAGAAGTGTGAGAGAGTGAGAAAGTGTGAGATACTGGAGAGAGAGAGAGAGAGGAGAAATCCCAGGCTGCCTCCCTCCTACACCTTTTTCTCCTGCTGTATTCTGACTGTGGAACCTCACGCTGCAGCATTGAGGCTCCAGACAGTGAAGTAAGCAGCAGAGACAGAAGAAGACCTTTGTTTTGTCTCTGGAAAGAAAAGCAGGAGACACTCGTCATATGTCCATCTGTTGATGTGACCCTGTCTGGAGCTGAAGTCTAGATGTTTTCTCAGTAGCTGTCAGAAAGGCTTCTCTGCTCCCACTGGATACATGGACTTTTTCTTTTCTCAGTTGGATCGAGGTGGATCACTGTCGTAGATCCATCCTCTTTAATTCAACTCTTGTGACTAAAATTGAAACTTTTCGTCATGTTTGCCAGAATCTTTATCCCGAAGAAGCACCGGCAGCGCTTCGACGAGGCCGTCTCCCAGAACGTCATCAACCGCTTGTGCCGCAGCAAGAGCATCAGCGAGCCTCAGGGCAGAGTGAGACGCAGCCGCAGCGAGGACCACTCTGAGAGACACCACGGGTCCAAACGAGCCAGCTCCGTGCCCAGAGACGGAGGAGAACCTGAGAGGGACAGGGGCGTGAGGAAGTCTGTCTCTGGGATTCCCCCACACCCTCCCATCGGACCCAATCAGAGGTGAGAAAGTGAGGTTCATAAAGTTGATTTTTGATAATGCTGTTGAAACACAAGATTCTTAAAGCTGTCATGTAGGACAGACCTGCTCCACTGGGGGTTCTTAACAGGACTCCAGGTTTGTAGTTCAGAATGGTGAAGTTAAACACGTACCATAAACACCTAAAAGTTGGCAAAAACACAGGGAAATCTTGTCAAACACGGGCGAGAAACTAGCTGAAGGTTAGCTAGACTTCGATCCAGGTTAAAATGAATCAACGACACAGGAAGGAAGAGCATTAACAATAAAATCAAAATGATTCTCATACTGTATGACACACTGTACGTTCTCTGAGCAGAGGTCGTCACAGAGGAGTTCCCTCTGTAGTGGCTCAGTCTCACTGTTGTTATGTAATGTTCTACAACTGAACCACTGCCTGTGAAATAATGTGAAAATGCTGCTGCTTTGAAACAAGGAGAATCAAAGTCATAGAGATCAACAGTCTTAAGAGGGTTTGAGGTCCATGCTGCGCCACTAACACACACACAGACACACACACACACACAGTACACAATACCACCATCTGCATTTTCATCATCTTACATAACAACCACTAACCAAAGACATGGTTTTTCTGGCTTTTGTTTTTTTTTTTGTTTTTTCATTTCTTTTTCCTACTGTTATCCTGTTTATCCAGTACTGTATATCCAGCTGCCTTATATGGTTTCCATGGCAACACAGTGCACTAAATGTGTCTTGTGTTTGATGTAACGTGAGGTTCCACAGTGCAGTATTCCTCTGGGATGCGGGAAAGTGAAGAGCCACCATCAGCAAAATGTCAGTGTCTTCTTTTGTTTGGCATGTCCTGAATTATTACTGTTTTGGACGAGATGTGCACGACAATAGTCAGGAGTTTGAAGTAATGCAGAGTCGGCACAAACTAAAGCACAAAAGACCAGACCATCACAACAACTTAACAACAGCAGACCTCCAGAACTGCTCCAGAACACCACAGATAAAAACAACAGCTCTGTAAACTACAGAGTGAGTAAGAGCGCCCCCCAAAGACAGTCTCATTGTTTACTCACAGCAAGGTGAAAAAGGTGAGACGACTGTTAGCTAGAATAATTTATTGTTAATACTTTAGATAACAGATTTAGATTTTGTTTTCATTTACAGTCACAACTTCTGGTTCTTTATTTAAATATGACAAAGATGAATTGTTTTCTATCGAAACTCTGAAAGAGAAAAAAAATGTTACACAGTTCTCACAGTCGTTACTACAGGTGACTCTTCAATCATTTCAAAGACAAATTCTTCTCCTTAAGATTGGCCTTTTACTTCAACAATATTGTTATTCAAATTGCCAAAAACCAAGACATATTTTCATCAATGCACTTCTTGATATTTACTGTACTCTTCTGCACCACAGCCTGAAAGCAGCCCTCTTTGTGAATGGTGATAATAAACAATAATGGTGTTTTATTTTCATCCCATCACTGATGGAAGTTCAAAACCTAATTTCAAACCCACCTTTTGACCATATCCCCAGTCACTTCATTAGTCAGTAAACAGATTGACAATCTGTGTTTGGTTTTTTTCTCCTCAGGATCGTCCGGGTTTACAGAGGGAAGAAGAGTTTTGGCTTCACGCTGCGAGGTCACGCTCCTGTCTGCATCGACTCAGTCATCCCAGGTACTACTGCTATATTTAATGAAAGACGGAGGAGAACAGATAGACCTGACAGACACCTCCTCTGTGTGTGTGTGTGTGTGTGTGTGTGTGGTGTGTGTGTGTGTGTGTGTGTGGTGTGATGACGCTGCTCTGTGTTGGCTGGAGATGGCGGACAACACGTAGTTGTACGTGGGTGAGTCTGTTGTTTTTCCAGCTGCTGATGGTCAAAGGTGAACAGAAGGTGTTTTTGTGCGCGTGTGACTACGAGTGTGGCAGGAAGTGGCCACACTCTGACTCACCAACGTCACACTGAGAGAAAAGAAACAGCATCAGAACAGACTGTGCATCAACTCTGACAACAGCCAGTCATCTGCATATACAGTAGGGAGTTAGACTCACTCTAGTGTCTAGTCTTCCACTTATACTCAGGTCCTTAAGTCTGATACTTGGACAAGTATAAATAAATATTATAGAAGGAGAAAATGTTAGCCTAGAAGTAACTAAAGGTTAGTGAAAAATAGGTAAGTCTGGTAAAACACTGAGGAGGAAATAGCTAAAAGTTAGCCCAAAAGTAGCTACTGTATATGTTAGCCAAATATAGTTATGTTTGTGCTTGGAAAAAGACCATAACAGCATATTGTATAGAGTTTACTCTCTCTCTGAGGTTCAGGCTTTTTCTTCCTTCCTTTCATCCTTGGATCCTTAGTTTTGGCACATGGACAATTATTAAAACCTAGTTTTAGTGAAACGTGTTTATGTGGAATATGTACCAAAATAAATAAAACACTTATTTTATTTTGTTTTCCTCAGATGAGCGGCTTCATTAATGACAGCTCAGGTGTTGAACTCAGAGACTGAACCCACTGCTTTATGGATTTTTAAATATAACATTTACAGTACAAACTCTTGGTGGTTTGTACTGCAGATTATTTTACGCCTTTAGGCCTAAACGCTCAGATAAATACTTTCAGTGGGAGAACTTCTCTACCTTTTAATTACCTCTGTTTCAGTCAAGTTTCCAGCAGTTTAATGTTTCTTTAATGAACTGAAGTTCCTCAGTGATATAAAACCATCAAAACAACTGAGGCTGTAAAGAAACTGCTGCGGGAGTTGAGTTCCTCACTGAAGTGTGTGTGTGTGTGTGTGTGTTTGTGTGTTTCATGAAGATGATGACGGCTCTGTTCCTGCCCACCATCATGTGCTGCGGTGCACTGACTCAGTGGGCCTTATGGAGGTTGATATGGAGATGGTGGGGGTGGACTGCGTGTCTCTCATCGTGATCTGAGCTCCAACTCTACCTCAGTCAGGATTAACACTGGTCATTTTTACAAGTCATTTTTAAGTCTTTATGAAGGGCTGAGATTTAGCTGCAGCAAATGCTCAAAAAGGTAGTCCTGAAATAGCTAAGAGTTAGCCAAACTATTGGTGAGGCCAAAATATTGGTGAGGCCAAACACTGGGCAGAAATTGCTTAAATGTTAGCCCAGAAATAGCTAAGAGGTAAAAACATTAGGAAAAGTGACTGTAGATGTAAACCAAAATGTACCCTTCCGGACACACACACACACACATGCAGAATGCATATATCCAAACTTTGAAAAAGATGCTGACATCACCTTCTCTGTGAGAGAAAGTTGACGGATGAGGAGGCGATGGCGGAGGATGGTTTCACTGCAGCCGTCACTGATCTGCTGAGAATTTGTTTTGACAGCACTGTTTCCTTACGTAATCTGCTTCATCATCATCATCATCATCATTCCATCGGTCGGTGGCTTTTGTTGCGTGTCAGGCACAGATTGACAGCATTAGTCACAGTCTCACCCTCCTCACCTCTTGTGTACGGCGCAGCTTGTTAGCTGCTGACATTGTGGCAGAACTTCACTCTCAGCCTGTGATATTTTCTGACACCTTTGCCTGCTCTCCACAGACAGTCCTGCTGAGGAATGTGGACTGAAACCTGGCGACCGCATTCTGTTTCTCAATGGACTGGACATGAGGTCAGACTCTGAAGATTAAGGTTTGGTTACAAATAAATGTCTGCCCATCATATGTGGCTACACATGGAAATCAGAGACAGAAAAAAAATCTGTTTCGTACCAAGATCATGAACTGATCTGTAAGAAATGGATGTTGACATCAGATTGTAATACTGTTACACCAGTTACACAATATGTGATGTTTTCAATGTGAGACATCCTGCTGACTCACTCTGCCCTGTTTGTCTGGCTCTACAACTAGTTGGAAAATGGCACACAAAGATGCCCTAGTGGCGAGAGTACTGAATCACAAGCTATTTTGAGTTCAGTTTCAAAAGTCATCAGGTGAAACTGGAGTTCCCAAACTCGAAGTTTTTTGTCAGTACTGTCAGTACCATCAGTACTATCAGCCGCCATCTGTAATGGTGCAGTGACAGACTGTTAGTCGCCCCACTGCCTTGACAGCCATGTGAAGAGAGAAGAATCACAGATCTGTCCCCACGGCTGCCTGATGTCCTGATATGAGTGGTGCTTTTTTGCTGCTCTCCCTGATAACACAGTGCCAGTCAAGTAGAAGGTGATCTAGAAGGTGTGGAGGGAAGGGGGGGGGGGGTGCATAGAAGAAAATAATCTACCACGTAGAAATTGTTGGAACCTTTGGTATTTTGTTTACAAAGTGTCCATAAAGTTCAACTGCATCAATGCAAATGTGCTGAAAATAATATATTTATTCAACTTCACCTCAGATGAATTTAAAGCTCATAAACATTGAATTATTTATCTCCTCTCAGTCAAGGAGACAGAGAGGAAACAGTTTGTTAAAAACCGAAGGCTTCAGTCAACGACTTAACTACAGTGTTGTCACACAGTAAAAGGTGTTTTTCTCTATAGGAACTGTTCCCACGAGAAGGTGGTGTCCATGCTGCAGGGCAGTGGAGCCGTGCCCACCCTGGTGGTAGAGGAGGGTCCATTGGACTTCTCCTCTGACCCGACCGACCCTGAAGACTCTCCTAATCTGGCGGCCACTACTTTGCCTCGCTCCAGGTTAGTGCACTAACAAACCTTGAACCAACCAACCAACCAGGAAGACCTCATGACGATACTGTCCCTGTTTGGACCACCAGGTCTCCTGCACTCAGCTCCTTACAGTGGGTTGCAGAGATCCTTCCACCCAGCATCAAGGTCCATGGACGAACCTTCAGCCAGCAGCTGGAGCACCTGCTGACCATCCAGGAGAGGTACACCATCTGCAAGTCGTTGGAAACCTTCTTTCAGCATCGGTCAGTAGGTTTGATTTTTTTCTTTTTTTTATAACTGATAATACACAGAAATGTTGATCAGACTCAAATCACGTAACACCATCAGTGCACAAAGAGTATAAAAGGTTAAAAAAAGTCCTATTAGGTTAAGTTATTAGGTTATTCTATCTTAGTCATAGAGTTTCCTGAGATTGGGATGTAATGATGCATCGACACGAATGCATCAGGTGAAATAAAAAAATGGATCGTGCATCAAGACATAAGGAGTAAGCTGCATTACATATATTGATGGTCACCGAGGTAAATAAGACCAGACGGGATAAAATCACATCATGAACAATAGAATAGTGAATCATATCAAATTGTGAGCTGAGTGTATCGTTACATCCATCATTTTTTTTCTTTTAAAAACATGAAATCTTAACCCAGAAGTCAGTAGTTTAATGTTCTATCGTTACATCCATCATTTTTTTTCTTATAAAAACATGAAATCTTAACACAGAAGTCAGGGTGTAGTTTAATGTTAATTTTTCAGCATTTCTGCCTCTCTGTCAACCATCTGTAATTACTGAAAAACACAGCTGTTGCCTGGGAAACTGCACTCCAACTATATTCCATAGATCAGGCTGTAAAGACATTTTAAATGTAGAGAAAAGACTGAGAAAGAGCAGAGGAACGATGGATGAGGAGCAGAAGAAGGCCAGGAGGAAACAGCAACAAAGTCATCCGTCCACCGTGGTCTGGACGTTCCTCTGGTCTTGAACTCTTAGGAAATGTAAATCTGTGAATACTAAACTTGTGTATGCTATTGTCTCTTTCTGTGTTTGCAGAAACGTGGACACCCTCATCGTGGACGTGTTCCCAGTGCTGGACACTCCAGCCAAACAGCTGATCTGGCAGTTTATTTACCAGCTGCTGACCTATGACGAGCAGGAGCGCTGCCAGCACAAACTGTCGCGCTTCCTGGGATTTAAAAGCAGCAGTGAGTCAGAACAGAATGTATGGAGATGATGTGAAAAAAAATTGAACTGCACTGTAGAAAATATTTGGGTTCTCAACCTCTGTGTCACGGCACAGTTGTGTCCCATGAGAGGTCATCAGGTAAAAAATTGATGTCAGTAAAGTGAGTAAATCTCCAGAAGATCATTGTATTTCAGTACATTTCTTAATTTATTTATGTAAAATATGTGCTGTGGCTGAAAGGAGGTTGGGAAACACTGCTTTAATTACAACTGTAGACAGAGTTATTATAAGTAGAAATATCTGTCCATTTACCTTAAGTCAGTCTGTAGAATTACTGTAGTATTATAGTGTATACAGTACACCTGAAATGTGTCAGTTTAGATGGAACTAGAACTGAAGTGGGTGATAAGTTCTGCTCTGTGTTCCTGCAGTTGTGTTAGAGCCCGATGGTCCGGAACATCACAGACGCAGCAGCTCAGTGCGAGTGACTGGATCGTCGTACCGGGGCCTCGTTCGGGAAAGAAGCTCAGATGACTGCATCATTGGGACTCACCTGGGAATGGGTAGGCAGCAAGTAACAGCAGCGTACAGGGTTCCCTTCTGTTGGGGACAAAGGTTTTACTGGTTTAACACCAAACTGGACGCATCGTAATTTACAATGCAATCCTTTAACTAACGCACGTAAAAAGGCAAGGCCCCGTGTTGCCTTCACTGTCCTTGAAGAAATGTTGGAATGCAACACACTGAAAGAAATTGATGAAGTTTGAAAGCCCAAACACCTAATTATGAAGTTGTTTCAAAAATCGTGGGAATTTCTTTATATATTTATAAATGTGTCTCAGTTTGGTTTTGACATAAACTTTATGTAAAAGAAGAAATTCAAACAGTGTAATAGTGTTTTTTAACATGCCTTTGCTTTGTATACTGTAGTTCTGGCCCATGTATTTTACATGTTGTAATTCAGTGAAGGCACAACTTCAATCACAGATACTCTGTTAGAGCTCAGTGAAAACAGTTGCCTTTGCACTGGTCAGCTCCCAGCTGATTATTCACTCAGCAAAGCCCAGGCTCAGAGACTGTAGAGACTGTCATCAGCAGCTTTTCCTCTAACCTCCATGTCTCAGCATCATTTACATTTTTAATAATCTCCTCTAACTAAGGATTCTAAAAATCTCATGACAATCTCTGCGTTGAGCTGCCTCGGGCGCCATTTTCCAGTTTCACCCGTTCTCCATGACCATTGCTGAATACTGCTTCTGGAGTTGAGCTTTTGCTTCATGTTCCTCTGCTCTGCATCTTCATCCCCTCCCTCTGCTTCTTGGCATGAGGTGGGTGGATGGATGGATGGGTGGATGGAGGAGGCTTATTTGTCCCATGTTTCACTGCTCATGCTTTATTGTGCTTTAGGAATTCATGTCGATGAATCTGGGAGCCAGGAGGAGAGGCAGTCGGGAGACGGGACCTCCTTCCCCGAGTCCCCTGACCTCAGTCATGTAGGTACAAACCGCAGCTACTCAGCAGCAGGCATTGAACCAACGAATGCCTGCTACGTTTCTTTGTGCTCTCTGCTCTCATGTCATGTACAGATCTGCTCTTATTTGACACCAACCTTCAATTTGATTCCCAGTAGTGTTCACTTTATGAATTACATGTATTGCCCCCCACCACCCCAGCCCCCCTCCCAGCCCCCATGGAAACTCACAATAGCAGCAGACCTGGAAAGCAGTTGTCCTGCAGCGATTGTGTGCTAACCAGCAGCTCATGCTTCCATCTTTAGATGACAGGTGTGTACACGGAGCTGGAGAACGTGTACACAGGAGTGTGTCTCCACTGCAGGGGGGCTCCTCAGGGGAGGCCGAGAGGCCTGGACAGACTGAGGCCTACGGCCGCTCTCTCTCCCCTCTCACACTCCCACCTCTCACAGGTACTCTGTGGCTGACACACACTCTCTCTCTCACACACACACACACAATCCTAATCCTGTGACGTCAAGGTAGTAATGCAAAAGAGTTGAATGATGCTCAGCAGTTTGCATGTTATTTAAAAGTAAATATTGTTTATTAAAAATAAAAACTGACTTAGAATACAAACATCAGACATCCACAATCGAACACAGATGACTGTTGACGAAGAGTTCCATCAGCTGTGTACATGACTAATGCCATGTTCTCCACATGTTTGTGAAATCCATTTGAAACTAGAAACTAATTAAAGAAATTAGCTGCTCCAAACCAATGTGTTGAAAATGTGGCAGAAAGACCAGAGTTTGAATTTGTTTTTGAGGCACAACTCATTCACGTCCCACAGAGTGGATTCAAACTAACAACCTGCATCCCATCTGTCACATAGCCAAGAATCCCAAAGAAGTGAAACCTAGAAACTTTGATTAAATTCCATATATGAGTCTTCAGCAACAGCAGCCTTTTTGATTTGCCTCTCCGCAGGAAACCGTAAGTCTGGTCTGTCCCTGTCCTGGAAGGAGCCCCTTCCCACCCCGGTCTACGAGATCCACCACCAGAGCAGTGTGGACTCTAACCCTTACGTCAGTCTGGAGAGTCCTCCAGTTTCTCCTCAACCTCCAGAGAGTGGTCCCAACACACTGACCCGTCGCAGGAAGCTCTTCACCTTCTCCCGTCCGCCGCGCAGCCGTGACACCGACAAATTTCTAGACGCCCTGAGCGAGCAGCTCGGCCACCGCGTCACATCAGTGGACAACTTCATCCACGGAGAGAACGACTACGAGGAGGTGAAGAACAGCTGTGTCCAGGCAACTATATCATCAGCTTGTTTATTTATAGTTTCATTCACACTTTCAGCTGGATGTTATTGGTGATCACTGAGGGTAGCCAACAAAACTATAACCACAGTTCACAAAAAACTAAGATTATTTTGTAGTGATTCTTCTTCACCTCACTCTTCTCCCGACCCCCGATCACTAACTTCTTATTTTGGTTAAAAAGGTTTGAGATTGCAGTTGAAAATAGCTTTGTTTTAATTGTTTAAAATGGCTGAAGGTCCTAACTTTGTTCCTCCTCTTCCTCCTCACCTTCACAGATGAGTTTCCAGGAGGAGCAGGACTTGACCTTTGTGCCTCGTCGGCTCAGCAGCGGCAGCAGCGTGGACCACAGCAGCAGTGATGAGGCCTCTTCTCCTTCTTATTCCTCTGAATCAGAACCCATCCCACCTCCTCCTGAGCAAAGTCCTCCCCCTCCTCCCCCCTACCAGTCTCTGATACCTCCCCCTGTCCAGTTCACTGACCCCCTGCCACCCGTGCGATTCTCTCCAGAGCATGTCCCCCGCAGCCGGATGCCCTTCCAGCCACACCACCCAATCATCCCTCCTCCCCCACCTCCTCCCAGGACCCTCCTCTCCAGCCGCTCCCCTCGACACAAGGTGCTGCCCACCAGAGAGGAGATGGAGAAGACCCTCCAGCGCTTTCAGACGACCTGCTCCAGCCACCTGACCCAAACGCTGGCCTTCACCCCCACCACCCTGCGCACCCGGCAGTCCTCCCGGCCCTGTTACCTCCCCCGTCAGCTCAGCCAGCCTCAGCCCATCTGTCAGACGTCGCCCCAGCCGTCCCCTCAGCCGTTCAGGCCCACTCAGCTGGTTCTGCAGAGGCACCACCAGCTCCACCACCAGCACAGCTACCAGGGTCCACTGCCACCGTCCCTGCAGGACGACAGCTCCACCCACTGTACGGGCCAAGTCCCTGCAGGCTCTCTGCCACTCTCGCAGCTGCCGCTGTCTCACTCCACCCTCCCCACGCACTCCAAGACGTATGAAACGACACGACCAGAAGTGCATTCACAGCAGGTGACACATCTGCTCTCACCTGTCTGTGTCTGACACTGTTTGTTTTTAGCTTTGCCTGTGCTATCTTTGAGTAACATTTTGTCATTTCCTTTTACGTAATATTTTGCTACAACATATTTTCTTCATACTTTTCTCCCTAAACTTTTTATATTTTTATACCTTTTTTATTCACTGCATGAATCATCTGCTCCTGCTAAACAACCTTTATTGTTCTCTTTATTATTCAACTAAATTAACACTGCTTTTTCAATCTTGAGGCTCTTTTTAGATTTTAGCCTCAATTATATTTTCATTAAAAAGCTAAAATTGGTGAAATAAAAAGTCAAAGCTTCTCCCTGTAGAGAAGCCTCATCTCCAGTCCTGAGGAATCTGAATCAACTTGCCGTTACTCAGTACCATTTACAAAGTAAGAGAACACCAATATGGGACAAACATTCTTGAGGACAAATACTCTCTCCTGACCCACATGAAATAATTCCTTCTGCCTATAAGATCTTAAACATCTGTGTCAGGGCTGCAGTCACTTATTTTCCTACCACTGAACATCTGTGTCAGGGCTGCAGTCACTTCTTTTCCTACCACTGGAGACAAATATGATGTGAGACAAATATGACTGTACTGGTGCTAAAAGGTTGGTGCAGTGCAGCAGCAGCAGCAGCAGCAGCACTGCAATAAAAACCTAGCAACAGAGAGAGCAATTGAAGAGGAAAACACTGAGTGGTGTCCCATCTGCAGGCTGTCACTGCAAGCACTTCCTTTGTACAGAGCAGTAATCAAGGTGTTCAGTAGATAAAAGGCTGTTTGTTCTCAGTCTGGTTCCTAAATGTGACTGAGAACTCAAAATACAAATGTTTCTTCATTTGTTCTCACCACAGTGTGTACGTTGAAGAGTTAAGCTAATTAAAAGTGACATTTTTTTGTGGCAGCTCGAGCAGAATAGAGGAAGGAAGTCACGTTTGCATGGCAACAGCTGTGAGATTCAGATCTGCAGCCTGGAAACAGCAGAAGGTTTTCATGATTGCTCCGGGTTCTCAGAGTTTTAAAACAGTTTCTTATTCATGAAACAACCTTTGTTAATTAGAGCTTTATTGACAAAACAGTATTGACAATGCAGTACTGTTACCTTTTCTTTAGTACTGGTCTCAATAAGACATAATAAATACATAACGTATAAATAAATGGTGGATAAATCAACATAGAAAGTTTACACGTACTGTATACATGACACCACAGATCATCAACTACATTCCACTGATTCGTCCAGATTTTTTTGTTGACTCCTTACTTACCTAACGAAACCTGTACGTTCTTGTATCTTAAAGGCTCCACCTCCTCCACCTCCCCCGTTGCCTCCACCCTGTGATGCCCCTCCACTGCCCAAACCAGGCCAGGCCTCCGACACCAACCACATGAGTGTGAAGAGGCTGCGTTGGGAGCAGGTGGAGAACTCTGAGGGAACTATTTGGGGCCAGGTGAGAGTCACAAGAACATCAACAGTATCTCAAACAAGTCAAACTGAAAAAGCACAGACTTTTAGTTTGTTAGAATGTTTTTTATCTTGACAATATTTGAATATATATATATTTATAAAATAAAGATGAACCCTATGTCTCTAGTCTGTGTTAATACATAAAACAATAAAATGATAGTCAAATCAATTACCATTGAAACATTTAATAAATCCAGCTCCTTCTGGACTGTCTTATAAAACCACTGTTTTTTTCTACACTTCACTGTTTTCTTGTGAAGTCACTGTGGAACAAAGCAAAACAAAAACTGCACACATGAAATTTCCCACTTCAGCCGGAGTTTGTTTTTTTTCCCACTCCTCCCACGTTTATTTTACCTTCTGATCTACTCCATTGTTTCTCCCATGAGTCACTCTTTTTGTTTTCCTAACTAAAGTATTTCTCGTCCTGACTCTCACTGCCGTCAGCCACGGTTACAGTCTGATTTCTGTGTGTACAGTAGAAACACTTTGTCGACTGTGTGTTCTGAGAATATGGCGTCTGTGTCTATATCTGTCCATATTTAGCTGTGCGAGGACTCAGACTACGACAAGCTCACTGACATGGTGAAGTACCTGGACCTTGATCTGCACTTCGGCACCCAGCGCAGATCCAGTAAGTGGTCCATTTTTTTTCATTTTGAATTTTTCTTCTCACCACCATTTGTGTCACATTACATAATCATGACATTCATGTCCATGTGGTCACGTGTATCAGTGGAGCTGTAATACTTTATTTCAAATTACAAATGAGTGCAGTTTTCCTTATTGTGGAACAAACAAAGAATAAAATGTTAAAACTAAAATCTATCTAGCTCAGTGCTCCCTGGGGGCCCCGCCCTCCACTTTGGTAACCACTGAGCTTCACCTCTCCTGCTCGTCTACTGCAGCAGTTTTAGACCAAACTGTTGAAGATTTGAAGCTGACTCATTTTGTATCCCCCTGTTCCCAGACAAGTAACAAACAAATGTTGTTCTACAGGAGAAACTTCATTTAATCATTATCAACTACTTATTGATTAGACCCACTCTGTAAACTGACAGCTGTCTGAGCTCATTAATAACACCCAGTTTTTAAACAACGTTGATGATGTGCCGTCTCCTGGCCCACCCCTGCTGTTGTGTTTGTTCCATCACATCATGTGTTTTTGTTTGTTCCTCCACAGTTGTGATCTTCTGCTTTGGAGCTGCTCCATTCAGCTGCTCATCTTATCCATTCTCCATGAGGCACCCTTTGTCTTCATCTGTGTCTGTGTGTGTGGGGGTGTGTGTGTGTGTGTGTGTGGGTGTGTGTGTGTGTGTGTGTGGGTGTGTGTGTGTGTGTGTGTGTGTGTGGGGGTGTGTGTGTGTGTGTGTGGGTGTGTGTGTGTGTGTGTGTTGACCTTGACCCGGTGCCTGGAGAACCTGTCCTCACACTCTTGTTAAAATGATCAGTCTCTCCTCCAGATCCAGCTTTTCTCACTGAGAACTTTAAGAAAAAGGATGTGGTGGAGATTCTGTCTCACAAGAAGGCCTACAACGCCTGTGAGTCACACGCACAAACACACCTATTTATTTTATTAATTTTGTTGTCCTACAATTTTTTATACTACATGTCACGGCTGCTTTCTGCAGCTCTTTTAAATTGTTTTCCTCAATTGTATAAATGGTTCAAATGTATCGCTGATATAATCATTTAAAAAATGTAGGAGTAAAACAAACATTCAGATTTTAGAACAATTATTCAGATGTAGAACATTCTCCAGTGTCATGGTTTGGTCTTTATGGTTCGTTCTTCTCGTCCCCTCCTCAGCCATTCTCATCGCCCACCTGAAGCTCCCCCCAGAAGAGCTCCGTCAGGTTCTGATGAACATGACCACCAACAGGTTGGAGCCAGCTCACATCAAGCAGCTGCTGCTCTACGCTCCCGACGATGAGGAGGTCAAACAGTACGAGCAGTTTGACCAGGATCCTGCAAAACTCAGTGAACCGGACCAGTTCATTTTCCAGGTACAAAGTTATCAGAGTATTGTTAGAGATTCCATACTTCCACTGTTGGTACAATGACTGCATGGACCCTCGGGTCAACCCTCTTAAACCTGAAGCCCACCTAATGTTGTGGCAGAGGAATCAGACAAAAGGCTTTTGTAAATTTCAGATGCTGATGGTGCCGGAGTACAAGACTCGCCTCCGCAGCCTCTACTTCAAGACCACACTGCAGGAGAAAACAGAGGAGATGAAGGTGGCCTACGATTACATCTACAAGGCTTCAGTGGAGCTGAGGAGCAGCAAGAAACTGGCCAAAATCCTGGAGGTGAGGAAACAAGAGCCAAAAAAGAAAATACACGTGTGGTTTCCAGCAGTGGTTCATCAGTGTTGTCTCTGCACACAGTTTGTTCTTGCCATGGGGAATTACCTGAACAACGGTCAACCCAGGAGCAACAGAACCACCAGTTTTAAGATCAATTTCCTCACCGAGGTGAAGCTCCGCCTCCTTCAGTTGACGCCCACGGAACTCATGTCACTGTTGTTTTCTAAGAGTCTCATTGTTTCCCTCCACTCCTCACAGCTGAGCACCACCAAAACTGTGGATGGAAAATCCACCTTCCTCCACATCCTGGCCAAGTCTCTGTGCCAACACTTCCCTGAGCTGCTCAACTTCTCCAGAGACCTCACCACGGTTCCACTGGCAGCTAAAGGTACGAGGATCACAGGGAACCCGGACCTGTTGGTCTCAGATAGGGAAGAAAATTATTTACATTTTCATTAAAGGCAGAAAAGGTAAAACACAAAGTACACCGTGGGATAATTCACAGAAATTTGTTTTCTATAATCATACGAAGACGAAAAGCATGAAACTGTAATGTTTACTTGTAAGGTACGCATTTGTAAGGTATAAATATTTCTTTAGTCTCAGCCCTTTTCCAGTTTAAACTTTTCAATCAATCTTCCTATTATTGCCATATTTAATACATTATATTCATCATACGTGGTATACATGTATATATACATACAGATCTATAGTGTGTATATACTGTATATTCTGTATATATGTTGTATGTGTTCACATGTTGGTCTCTGTATTTGGCCTAGTGAACCAGAGAACCATCACAGCGGAGCTGAGTGACTTTCACACCACTATCCAGGACATCAGGACAGCCTGTCTGAAGATCCCGTCCACGGCTGAGGACCACTTTGCTTCAGTGATGAGTGTATGTGAAGGATTCAGCTCATTTTGCTTAAACTGAATCATAAAAATAAAAATAATCGATTTGAAAAGTTCAGAAAAACATAGATCTGCTCCAGGTTCGACAGCAGCTCTTCATGCCAACCACTTTCTCATTCACAGAGTTTCTTGGAGAACAGCCATCCTGCAGTCCAGTCTCTGGAGTCCATGCAGTCCCAGGCCATGGAGGAGTTCTCCAAGACGGCCTCCTACTTTGGGGAGGACAGCAAGTCCACCAGCACTGAGACCTTCTTCGGCATCTTCTCAGAGTTCATTTCCAAGTTTGAGGTGAGCTCATTTGACCTTTCACCTTTCACAAGTGTGATCAAAAATATAGATGGTGGGGTGGATAAAGGTTGTCTCTGAATGTGAGCAACTCTGATGTGGAGATATTCTCAACCAGCTGCAGATTTCTAACATTGTTAAAAACCTCCAGCTCTCAGACGAACACTTCCTGCTCTGAGACTGAGCGACAGCCTGCAGACAGAATCTGATTATACAGCAAATTACTGCAGTCTTGGTAAAAACCAAAAGTTCTGGACTAAAAATAACAGTCATGGTCTGAATATGCTGGTACTTTACACAGGTACCAGATTTAAGGTAGGGGTACAGAAATACACAAAGGTAAAAAAAAAAAACTGAAAACAGACAGTTGTCATGTTCAGCTCGCTCTCGGCAAATAGGTGGGTCGCAGGCCACTATTTGAGGTCCACTAGAATGGCTGCTGGCCATAACGTTTCCAATATTAATGACCAATATCATATATAAAACACAAGGTCACCTTTGTTTTCTGTTCCTTTTATTTGACAGAGAGCTCTGAGTGAGACCCATACTCCAGAAAACCCCAGGAGTCCCAGACTGTCTTCACCTCTGGCCTGGTAGACGCAGGAACTGTGGACGAAAACAAAACTTGACAGAAACATTTTCACTCTGCTCTCCACAACCAAAGTGCCAAGATCACACACACACACACACAGAACCACTCACAATGACAGGTCTTCTATATCAGAAACATACAGTATATATATGTACCTGTGTATATATATATTTATATATGTATGTATATACTGTATATATGTGTATATACATGTATATATATACATGTATATATATATATATATATATATATATATATATATATATATATATATATATACACACACATACACGTATATATATAGGTGTGTGTGTACTGTATATGTTTATATGGCTGTAGGGAGGTGGAGCCACTTACTTCAGGTGCTGTTGAGGCAGAAACACTGAGGTACAAACACGACATCACTGCAGTCTTTACAGCCCAGTCGTTCAGTGTCAGTCGGAGCTGCAGGAGTGTCCGTCAGTGATGACTGGACACGTGACAGAACAAAGTCTCTATATTTTCTATTACATTGTAAAAACGAGATCAATAAAAAGCCTACGTGTACAAAGTCTTAGAACTTAGAACTTTAACTTAGTGTAGTTTAAAGATTTCAAAGGTTTATGGTCAAAGGTCACACAGCGGTGCATTCACTGCCAGTCAAACTGCTAACTGAGGTTTTATCAAAGGATTGGCTGAGTTTACTGTTGCAAAAGTGACTTCTGGTTTAGGTTTAGTCTGAACAACATGCATTTAATTTATTTAATTCATTTCCTATTTTATTGAACATTAAATATTTTAAAAAGGACAAAGGAAAAGGTCGATTTTATCTCAGAGCTGTTTTATTGTAACTAAAGATAAATAAAAAGGATGGAATTTGTGGTTTGATTCTCAAAAGATTTATATTTTTTATCAGTTCATATTTGAGAGAAAAGGAGAAAAGCACAGCATGAATGTAAATAGACTGAGATCGTCATCGAGGTTTATGACTTAAAACTGCGATAAAGTAACCACTACTCACACAACAGGAGTCACTTCACAGGATATTTTTAATAATCACCAGGTTTTCTGTCCATCTATTTTAAAACACTCTTGTTTTATAAATTAGTATGCCAAAGATTTCAGGCATAAAAATTAATTGAATCAATGAGTCAAAATATGTCCCACTTTGTCGTCCGTAGTCGATATCAATGAGTCAAAATATGTCCCACTTTATAATAAACTCAATAAACAAAAACAAAAACAAAAACAAAAAACAGCAGACGCCATTTTTTGCGTCAGCTTTCTGACACAGGGACATCTACTGGCCATAAGAGGCATTCGAATTTGAGTCAAATTTTTCCAGATTAAAACGTAAGGTGTTACAGCTGACAATGACATGAAGTCAGTCCATTCAGACACAACACAAACACTGGGAGTTTATTTTCCTGACTGATCTGGGTTCAGATCACTGTCGATCTGACTTCATTTGAGAGAGTTTCATGGAGGTGGTCAGTGTTGACACATTTACAGACACAGATGACTGTTGATAAATGAATGAATGAATCAAAGACACATGCAAAGGCAGAAAAACGAGTGTAAATGTTTTATTCCCTGCTTCTGTGATCATCTTTGTGATCACATGACTCAGTGACAGTACAGTGTAGCCGTGTTATGTAGATGAAATACTGAAAATTGACTGTATTTGCTATGCACAAAACCACTGTCTTTGAAAGAGATTTTTTTTAAATGTTTGGTTTTATAAAAGGTTCTGACTCTCACACAGTCTGTGTTAGAACCAGGAAGTGGACTGAGACATTGATTGGTCATTTGAAATTAAGTTGTGTTCAGGCTGTTGTGTTCATCACTAGCCTATAGTCATCTATAGGCTAACTTTTGGTTATTCTATAACTAGCTTGGTGACCTTTGAAAGGAGTTCTGGCCTGTTTCTATTCTTTTAATCGTGTGAAGCTAATTTGTTTTAATAATTTACTTCTGAAATAGCTTCCACTTTTCTTTTGGCCCCAACATTGACTCATGTATCAGTATGTTATACAACAACACAAACATAAACACAACCTGAACTCAACTTTTTAAACCTCCTGGTCTTGAATCCCAGTTTATATTAACCTTTTCTGTTGGAACCAGTAATTTTAAAACCGTTATTTGTTTTTTATTTTTTATTTTTTTTGCAGGGCTTTAGTCAAAAAAGGCAACAGCAATCTCTTTTAAAGCTCTTTTTAGCTATCGTGAGTGTAGTAACTGTGTGTTTCTACATCCGTTGCATGTTGGTGCAGTGTGACGTACAGCTGATAGCATTTACCCTCCCTGAGTATAAGGAAGGTCTGTAGATAGAAGCTACAGTTCTGGGCTAAAGTCTTAGATCATCACCAAGTCTCAAATAAATGTCAGACAAAACATTTCTGAATGAAATGGTCAGCAAAACATAGGTGTTTGTTATTGATGATTTAATGGTGGCCTAGGACTTTGCACATTTCTGTACATTCATTCTCTTCTGATTGAGGTTAGTTTTTGTTTTGTTTTTCTTTATTTCATTGGTTGCCTATTTCTTTTTTATATATATAACTGTTTTGTATGTTTCCAAGAGATTTTACCCATCTTTTGTGACTGTTTTTCTCTATGTTTGATTTCAGTACTTTAAATAAAGAATGTTTTTGATCCATCAAAAATAAGTCATAATTTAAATAGCATCTGCATTCTTTATTTCTCTTGCTTAAAAATAATGTCTGTAACAATTTCATGAAATATAATAAATTAAAGCATATTTATTATATTTCATGAAATTGTTACAGACATTATCTTTAAACTCCTTTCCTATTAATAGGCAGTATTTTATACTTGCACTTTGTATAGTCGGTGATTTACTTTCTGTTATTCTGGTGTGAGTCCAGCAGAGGGCAGTAAAAGACCATGCTATAAAATACTCTAACGCTAACGCTACTCTAAGCAGAGTAACAATAATGTTAATGAATTATTAAGTATAACAAATCCTTCATTTTTTATTATTATTAGTAGTAGTCGCAATAGTAATTTAATTAGTAGTATTATTAGGCGTTGTTTTGCGTTTCCGTTTTATTTTAAAAACCTAATCGAGATAAAACTTGGCTCAAAGAGTTTACCATAATTACGTGTAGGAGGCGCGCACAGAAATTCAACGGCTTGAGCGCAGCTAGATTTCCCAGCTTCCACACTGTTCCAGCTCCGTCAGCGCTGTCCGTTAGCAGTGTTAGCTGTCGGCTAACGGTCAGGACTGCAGACTGAGACTGGAGGAGAAGAGGAGAAGAGGAGCACCGGTTATGAGGAGCACTCGGGTCGCTGAAAGTTGCTCAGTTTAGGCACATTTTCTGGACTTTCATGTACGAAAAGACACTAAGAAATACAGTGCGGTTTGTGGGTCATGTCGTCGCTCCAGAGCCAGACTTTTGTTTAGGATTTTGGAGCGTGGAATAGCGGCGCGACAGCTCTTGGAGCTACAACCAGGACACCAACTATTTTTAATTGGCTTTCAGGCTCAATGGCTGCAATGGCTGCTGTGGCTGTGGAGTGTTTTTCCCTGTCATAGCGACAGTCAGAGGGGAAACTAACACCGGGGAGGAGAAGCAGAGAGACGGCGAGCTGAGGAGCAACCTTCCCGGGAGGTTCATGACAAACCAAAGCCCGAATTTTAACGCCTGATTCGGGGTAAAAGAAGAGGCGAAGATGAAGAAGCAGTTTAACCGCATGAAACAGCTCGCAAACCAGACAGTCGGCAGGTAAAGTTCCAGAAAAGTCACAAAGTTATTTTTAACCTGTCAAAACAAATACTTGTCTTTTTTTTAATTAACCAACCTTTTGTAATAAAATTACAACTAATATCTGTACAGTACTTCCATGCCGTTATTGTTTAAAAGAAGGGGAATTACAAACTTTTTACCTCTAACCTCAATACTGCGTCTATCTTTTAAAAATATTTTTTAGATTGTATCATGAAACTATAGGATAACATACCAATGGTTTACACGAAGTGTTAGAACAACTAATGCTGGAACTGATGATTTTAACAGAAATAGTTAAAATTGGCCAACGTATCTGACGTTACATAACGATAAACAAGAAATGGGTAACAATATGACATAAATGGCGAAAGAGTTCAGTTAGCCAAGAAGTGAATTGAAGATTGACTATTAAGAGAAAACACACAGGCTAAGAGCAAAATGCTAACTCACACTTAGCCAAAAACAAATGGTTAGCAACAGTTAAAAAGATAAGAAATCAAAAAAAGAAGTTAATCTTAAAATAGCTTACATTCATAATAAAACATTCCTGATGATTGGACCACAAATAGCTGAATGTTTTTAAATGAAAAAACTGTGCAAAAATAGCTTTAAATTAGGTCAAAAAGACTCACTCTTAGCACCGATAGATAAAGTGTAAATCTGAATGTCACATTTAAATTTTAAAGTGAAAATCTCTGAATTACAGCTTTCACACTTTCGCTTGGCTTTGCTTGACAAGAAGGACAGGCTGTGTCTGGGCTTGTTTTCTAGTGTCATTATATTGTTGTGTGTTGACACATACACCCAAACACACACACACACACACACAGTATCCTTGTGTAACTAGATATCTGTTGTTTCACTGGCTCCTGTTCAACACAGTGAGACAGAAAGGCCGAGACACATCAGAGAATGTTTCCATCACTGGCTGCTGTATCCTCAGGATGCTGGGCAACTTTTATAACCAAACACCGACGGGTGTTTGGTTATAAACAATGAATGATTAAAGTGTGTGTTTGTCCTCAAAGGTTAAATTGTTGTAGTTGAGTTAAAAAAACGTACAAAATTCTTTTCTACTCTTGTTAAATTTCATTGGGAAAATCACGTTTTCATATGAGAAGAATATCTTTTAAAGACACGTGGTTCTCTTGTAATGTATGATGTGTACCAGTCATTATTTTCACATGGTAACAGACTAACTTATAGACCCGCTTGTTAAGGGAGTGCCAGAGGAACTGAAAACCAAGCTGTTGATGTTGGACAGTCAGACTTTAGGTCTTTTGTTTGTTTTGTTGTTCATGGACATCTTGCACTTACTGTTATGTTAATATGATGGAAACACAATCATCAGAGTCAGAGGAGGATTCAAACCAATGATGTTCCAGGACTTCAGCACAGCAGCTGGAAATCTCATAACGTCCTCCCTCACTGTGGCAGCAGTAAATTAAGACCAGAGAGTGTGTAATGTAGAAAGCAGATATTTTTTCACATATGTGTGTGTTATACATGCAGTGTTTGTATCAGTGTGACTTTCATTGGGGGGGGAGGGGGTTAAACCCCCTGTGCTGTTATATCTGTGCTGGTCTGAATGAGAGATCGAACCCCTTTTTGTGGTTGGATTAATGCGGAACAGCAAACTCACACACTCTGCTTTGACACTCTGCCCTGTGCATGCCTGTGCATCTACGTCTGCAAAAAATGTTTGTAGAGTTCAAAGGGCCTCTCCGCTGCCCCCTGGGTTCCTGCGATTGTACGAAGGTAGAACAGTGTGTCCAACAGGCAGCCGCTCGGAGGAAATATCTCCTTCTTCTGCTGCAAACAGGAAGCAGCCTCGCAGGGACAAACTAGAAAATGCTTTTTAGACCGGAGCACACGGGAGACATTGAGGTAGAGACAGAGTGTGAGAGTGAGGTACGAGGAAAAACATCTTGTGATTCAAGCTGGAGAACATTCGTATGATGATGATGGCGATGTTTCTACCAACTCCCTGCTTGGTTGTTGCTCATTTAACATGAGACACCACAGAAGTAGTCATTTTATTCATGCTCACACTGGTAGTAGTTCAGGTTTTTAGGTGTTGAGCTAAGCTTAATGTTGAGCCCTGTGTCTTAAAACCATTTGACCATTAATTGTTACTAAAGCATTTGATACAGTGCTGTAGAATATGGATAAAGTATCACGAAAAGAAGAGATCACAGTGTATTGATATGTTCTTACTCCCCTAGTTTTTATTTCAGCTCAACAGTGTAAAAATGTTTGTGTTACTAATGATCTTAACATCCAACATTAAAGGGTTCATCTACGTCCTGAGTGAGCCAAGCTCAGAGACACAGAACTGGAGCCAGTAGATGAATGAAATGTGAGATATGTTGAAGGGTAGACCTGACTTTGAAGATTCTTTTATCATATATGGTACCACTCATGTGCTGGTACGCTAATAGGAAAAGTATGACCCAGGTTTATGGGTCAGATCCCTATTAAACCAGACTTCTGACAGCCTAGGGATCCAGTCCAGTCCACTAAGTCTACTTCATTTATTAGCTCATTATATTGTGTTCCAGAATTAAAATACGAAGAATTAGTGACATGATTAAATATAACATTTTTACCAGGTTTAGACTTTTGTCCACATCCTGTTATGTGATGATGAGGACAGTCGTGTTAGCTCAGAGGTGTCCATGCAGCAGGATCGTACACATCTGTTCCGTGACGTTCTTTTTTGTAAGCTAGATGAAGACATTGTTGTCTTCATTGTCATGAAAACAATGCACTGTCTTCTCAAGTCCTCCATTCACCTGAGAGTAGGTCAAAAAGACATCTGTCCTTCAGGGAATACTGAAACGTCACAGTAGATCATGTGGCTCTGGGCGTGTCCTCCTGCTACATCAGGCCACTGCAGCAGGGACAATAATGACACATTCTGCGTTACTGTTAACGACAAAGCAGATCAGTCAAAAAAGTTATGAATTAATTTTTAACTTTATTAGAAAAAAAAAACATTTGATGAGAAGAAGTGGTCATGCAGACGATTGGAGGTTTGGTTCCACCCAGTTGTTAATCCCAGGTTATTTAAGGAACGGCATTCAGTGTTAAAAAAAAACACAATTTTGTTGTTATGACGTTGTGAACTGCACAGTTCAAGTATTTTCCAATCCGACCTGAGGTCTTGTGTTGTGAACCTGGGGAGCATAACAACACATGGTCAGCAGCATTAGGGGAGGGGCCAGAGAGCTGAGTCACTCTGTCATTCTGCCGCCCCCTTTTATCTGCCTCCTGTATCCATTACCTGATGCCTGAAGCCGTCAACTGTTGTATTCAGGAGGAGACGAGGGAGTCGATCCTCCCTCCTCCCCTTCTCCCCTCCCCATTATCCCTCATCTCTGCTGGGTTGATTGTACTGAGTAGCCCGTAACAGCCACACCATTGTGCTGACGGCTGCAGTATTCACTAACATCCTCCCGTCGTCCTCTCTGATAGGAGATCGTCATGGTTACCATTCTGATCTGCTGGCCGCAGTGAAGCTCAGAGGATCTGTAGTCCAGACTGACACATTAACTGACACACTTTTCTCCAAAGGTTCCAGCCTCACTGGGGTCTGTACTGTTCTCCCTCGGTCAGCTGATGTCTCACAACAATCCCTGTTTTGTTTGTTGATGTGGCTTCTCATCTGCCCGATTCTCACCTTCTGTGACACTGGGTTTTTTTTTGGGACTGGATGCTTCACACAAGGCTCACTTTCAATCACATTGAAAACAAATATCTTTACATCCGCTGTGATCGGCCTGAGTCAGCAGAAGTGTGCATGTTGACTGTCCATTTTTTAATCAGTCTTGTGACTAAATTGACACTAAGGCTGAGTCACGCTTACCAAATAGAACTGTTTCAGGTGTAGTTAAGTTTGAGTCGACTTTATTAAAATTAGGTTTAGTCGATGAAAATCCTTTTGTTCTTCCTGTTTATTATAGGTGATGAGACTCGCCAGATTTTTTTATTTCTATTACTGGACTATTTTGTCAATGTATTTCATTGTCATCATTTAGCCTAACAATACTTCCTGTTCAGTTTTTGTTTGGTGTTTGTCTTGGAGAAGAAGGTCTTTCCTGTTCAGTTTTTGTTTGGTGTTTGAAGGTGAAGAAGGTCCTTGCCTAGATCTGAGTTGATAAGGTGAGCATTGGTCTGCAGAAGTTCACAGTTTTGTCTGTTTTCCCTTTCTGTTTTCATTGAAACACAGCTCGTGGACCTCTGAGGTCATTAAGTGGAGCAGATGTGTTGAAACAGCTCACGTTCTCACCATTGCAGTACTGACCAATAACAGCCGACGAACGACTTCTCAAATGTCAGGTTCCAAAGTACATGTATGTTTTCTGATGTCAGCAGCGGTTTAAAGAGACAGGAGGAGGTTTTTGGAACCTGAGTGCTGAATATGCTGATCCACTGCTTTTGTTCACTCGTAAACCTCTCGCTTCCTGCACCAAAGTCCATAGAGAGAAAGTGGGGGATTTTACATCTCAGCCATACAGAATTTGTTATTGAATTGAGTTCCAGCGTCTTCACTTCACTCAGTTCTGTAGTAAAAATATTAGGTCAAACAAACAACAATGAATTCTAATTTTAACAATTATTTTATTTATTTTTTCTTTTAATTATTATTTCCGACCTTGTGAAAGTAAGGGTTCAAATGTCTAATGTTTGATCAGCCACTTAATGTCCCGCTCTCTTCACGTTACAACTCAGTACAGTGTACTCAGAGCTGTGGGTCTTCTCCACACTCTGTCATCACTCCTGATACTGGCACTGATTTGCTGGACGATTTATTGTCCCACAAATTATTGCCAATGAACGATAACATTGTTGTTAAGACCAAATTAACAACTGATGTAATGATAATATATCATTATAATGCAAGAACGCCCATTCAAATGCAATATACCACTATTTCTCTTAAGTATTTTTTCAATTCTCATATTTCCTATAGGACGTGAACGCCCTTCAGCATGTCGACAACAAAGGAACATGGGTTCCACATTGCTCTGCGGCTGTGATGTGTCTCAGCTCCTACAGTACACTGTACTGTAAGAGTGGGGTTGAGTCCAGTCTGCTGCTACATGTGTGATCTCACCAGATCCTCCACAAAAACATTTTTTCTTTCCATTCATCTCTCCTCTGCAGAATATTCTGGTTTGGCACATTTTACGGAGTCTTTAAATGCCCCAACCCCCCCCCAGAATGTCTGTATTGCTCTCCTCCTGCGATCATTCCCTCTCCGTCTGTTTCTCCCTGCCTCTGTGTTGTAATTGGAAGCAGCTGTGACAGGGTTACTGCAGTTTGGAGTGAACAGCTTCAGGAGACGGGCTCAGGCCAGAACAGTCATAGCTGTCTGCAGGTCTCTTTGATTTTCAGAGTCTTACACTCGTACTTGGAGGAGCTTGGTTTTGGCAGGCGTGTGATATATTTGGGTCAAAAGTAAAAGAAAAAAAGGTTAAGTGTAAAAATGGAAAAACATGATTAAAAAAAGAGGAAGTAGTCAAGAAGTAACAGTAGATACAGTAAAATGTTCCACTGAGAGACTTTTATTTCTGCTCTTTATCCTTATGTCAGCGATGGGGTCTCGAGTTTGCAACTCAGACTGCAGTCCCACTCAAAGACTTCAGACTTGACGGACAAAGACTTGAGACCCCAAACATCAGCAGTATTTGAAGCAGCTTTGATTCTTTATCGTCCACCTCAGGTGTATAGCCTTCATTAACTCGTCTCTGTGGCGTCAATCCTCCTTTCTCTTCAACAACAACAAGTCAGACCTGCTCTTCAGAAATCCTCTCACTTATTTATAACTGTCAACATGTATCCGTCAATCAAAGCTGAGACAATGCATCATTATCATTGCAGTACAAAGACTGTTACAGCTGACCTCAGTCGTCTGTGTCACATCATTTGTGTGATCTGCAGCTACTGCAGCCTCCGTCTGATGACACAGCATCAGTCTGGGTTTCTCTGTTGTAGTCAATGTAACCTGACTAATCTCTTCAAATCCAACCATAAGCTCGTTATTAATAGGCTCAGCCACAGCAGGGCTCCATACTGTTGCTAGTTCCAGTGACCAGTGACCAGGAACTCATTTTCACCCATTCAGTTCAACAGAAGCTGCAGACTGCCTGTCATTGCTTTGACTCCTTCCTTCCGTCTGTGCAGCGGCAGCTGTCGTGTGCAGAGAGTTTTGGCGGTGGCCTCCATTCAGCCCTGGTAACCAGCCTGTGCTGAATCATAGCAACCAACCAAAATAGTCCCACCCTGTCCTGGAGCATTCCCACGGACACCGCCTTCAATACCTGATTTTGTTTTGATGTTGAAACTCCTTCATGGAAACTAGTCTGTCAGGAGCTGTCATTGGTCAACTACATATTTCCACAGTGGCTGTGAAGAGATGCTGCTGCTGCTGCCTCATGATGCTCATGCTAACATGTCCACTCTCTCTTGTTCTTTCTCACCCACAGGGCAGAGAAAACAGAAGTCCTCAGCGATGACCTCCTCCAGGTAAATCATTTATCTGACTGTGACCTCCTTTGTATACTCACTCTTCAGTTTGTGACTGCAGGGATTGGTTCACATCCTGCTGCAGAGAATGTATTTATGGATAAAAAAAAGCTCATGTTGCTTTAATGTTCCTCAACTTAGTTGTGTTTATGACGTTTGGAGGAAAAAAAGCCCCAACAATCTGCCACAGGAACATATGATTAAAAACCAATTACCAATTTTCTGATTCATACCAAAGTGTTAGCTCCTGAAATGTTCCACTTTTATATGGCAGTGATTTATTTTTTCCCTTTATTAAAAAAAAGTGTGAGCAGCCGGTTCTAGATGCAGGAAACAAGAACAAAGAGCCTTTGTCAAAGAAAATGTTGTTTTAATTTGAACACTGACGTCGAAGGAAATGGTCGAAGTGGAGCTTGAAGAGTAGCTATACCATGTGCTGACAATAGCATTCATGCTAATGAGGTGACAGCAGCAGCTGGTGTCAGGTCGTCTTCCATGGATGAATTTTTGCTGATGACTCAGCTGAGTTCAGACCTGTAAATGTGATGAGATGTTGCTGACACACTGGAGTGTGTGTGTGTGAGGTGTGCAGGAGACCTTGGTGAATTCACTCTAAGGTTCCTCCTTAGACGTTCTGTTAAATGAACAGATGAGGCAGTCAGTCGTTCTAGGATCTATTGCTATTTTTATTTTGTTATTATCAACTTGTCAGACAAGTTTCTCATTAGTTCAGGGATGAAAGCAGATTTTCTTTTTGTCTTTTAAGTGATACAGTTATCTGAGGAATGAAGAGGTCACATGATTCTTGTCAGTCCCCTCTCCTCTTATCAGACATCAATGTCCCTGAGAAGCCAAAAAAAAAGTCCTGTGAAGTCACGACAGCTGACTTTCAGTCATGGTCAGAACAATGGGGTCTTTGTAGGTCAGTGAAAGTCAATTGTCAAACATCGTGAAACTGTAGGGTAACATGGAGGCAATTGGCTTGTTTCACCTCCATTGTACAACCCAGTGTGGGCAGTAGATGTAACACAGTGTTGTCACCCAGACTCATGGACCATCTTTTTCGGCACTCAACTGAAAATACTCATACATGTATCCGTTTGTCAAATACACTTCTGCTGTTGGTGTATGTGAGACAGTCAGAGGTTTTCAGTGGTTGTTATAGTTCTGTTGACATCACAGAGATGAACAGCTCTGTTCAACTCTGTGAACGTTGTTGGTAAGCCCACCCAGAATTACAGTACCAGCTACTCCTCCACTGCTCCTCTGCCTCCTCTGCCACAACCGAGATACTTCACGGTGATGTTTGAGATCACTTTGAACACCTAACGTCTTGGGTCCCTGATAGAAAAACACAAAGACATTTTGTTCATTGATGGCTGAGTGGAATGATTCCGCCCTGTCATGTGGTCTTATTTTGGTTTCTGTGGACATGTCCAGACTTGTTACACGTCCTTTCTCTTAGGAACCAGTAAACAAACACTGGCCCAAAGTCACACACCTTCTCTGTCATTTACCCCGTCCAGCCTACTGACACTGGGATTCCCTGCTCTGTGATGCGTCATGGGATTGACCAGCTGTTGACCTCATCACATGACTCAAGGGGGGGAACACACACACACACCCATCCTTTGGTTCTTCTCCTGTTGCATTTTTTTACATTTGCTGTTCCCTCTGGAGCACAGAGAGGGGAATCCCCTGTACCTGATACACACTGGACCGGGTCTGAGTTGTGTTCACAGGCTCTGCGGCCAATGTAAGCAGAGTGTGTCTGCGTTTGTGTTAGTCTTCACTGAGTTTGTATTTGACCCAGCTGTTTTGGGAATGCCGGGGGCCAGCGTGGGTCAGGAATGACGTAAGAGCGGTGAAAGAACACTGGGGAGGGAAAGGCGAGGCGGATATCTGCAGTAGGAATTCCTGAGTTCCGACCTTTTTCTGTTTTTGGAACACAATCGTCTGGTATTTGGTTGATCCTCCCTCTGCATTTTTGTCCATGCTGCTGTTCTCTGTACAGTACCCTCTTCTGGAAGTTGACGTTCCAAATTATTTTTGGCCACGCAGACCTCAATCCATGTCGCTCTCCTTAGTCACTTCAGTTCTTCGCCTCGTCGGGTCAGATTTTTGTACTTTTGAAGAACAAAAGCTCCAAAGACACACCTGTTGTTGATACAGAACAATCCTTTGCTATCAACACACTTGCTCACTCACTCACCGTAACAATTCAATCTTTATGTGTTGGTGACAGTTTGGTTTAACACTGTCCATGACCCCACCCTGACAGGCACCTGGCCCCACCAGGGCAGTGAACAGTCGTCCTGAGGAGCTTCAGTCGCCCTCTGTTCTCAGAGCGTCCATGAATGTCAAGCATTATATGTTGTCACTCTTAACAGCACAGAGTGGATCTGTGTATTTGGGGTGGGGGGGGGTGGGGAGGGCGTGGACAGGAGATTGCCTGTCCAATCTAAAGATGTCCCAACAAAGACCATTTCTGGGCAGTGACATTCCAGGCCTTTGCGACAGAGGCACTTCCTATGAGTCATCGGTTTCAAAGATAACATTCCAGCGTTGTTCTTCAGGGACACTCCCTTCCAAAATCAATTTTGATGTTTTGACCTCTGACTCTCCCTGGAGGCATCTGCAAATAGTATCTGCATGAGAGCAGACGTCAATAGTCATCAAAAGTGCAGTGACACAGTTGTATACAGATGGACGTTGACCTCCCCCATTCCTCCTCCCCTGTTCACAGAGAAATCTTTTGAAACTTTGAAATAAATTATTTACAATAGACTGTGAATAAAAGAATGACCAGTATAATTTTCAACTCAAATGATTCTGCGTCTAATTTCAGTTACAATGTGCGAAGCATCTTCGATATTTAGTTGTACAGTAGAAAAGTACCCTAAAAAATACCTCGTACAGACATTGCATGAACCATGTTCCAAACTGACTCGTAGACAGTGGATGATGTGATTAAGTGCTTTTGTTTACACACACAGATCGAACGGCGGATGGAGTTGGTGCGTGTGGTGTCCCATAACACACACAAGAGGATGGTGTCGTGTCTCCAAGGACACATCGGTGCGGATGCAGAGAAACGACATGTAAGAACGTGTTCTAATATGAACTGCTGGAAAAATTTTCAATGAAAAATACGTTAAATTATCATCCCTCAGATTTGTTGTTTTTTAGTTTTTGTTTGTTTTTGAGCTTGTGTGTGAAGAACTAACCGTTTTGGCCGACGCTCAATGATTTGTTTTTCCTGTTTTCTTTGCCGTCCACCCAAACACGCATCACAGTCCGTACCTCGCCTGTACACGGGAAATGGTCAGGTAATGACACGGGTTTCTTACTCAACTCTCTGGTACTGGATGCCCCTGACTCTGTTTCCCAATCACACATCTGTCACCTTCATTCACACTGCATGCCCTGCACTTTTACCTCTGAGAGTTTCTCTGTTTGAAAACAGGATGTTGAAGGCTTAAAAAAGTCCATTTTGCACAAACAGGAGCTGTGAACGCAGCTTCCTGGTCATTTGATGGATGTCTCACTCCCCTAGTCTGCTTCTTGAATCCTATTCAACATGTATATTTTCCCCCCCTTCTGCTGGGAACGCTTTCTCTTCCTTTTTCCTGACTGTGTGAATTTACTGCTGGGTGGAAAGCTCTTGATGGGTTTTCCATTTCTTTGGAAACATCTTACACTGAAGCGGCCGTAGGTCCTTCTGAGTGGCTGATCAGTTAGATGTAGTTAACGTTTAACATTTTAAGTCTAATCCCTGTCTGTGTCTGTATGTGTTCTCTGCTACGTTACACCACAGAAAAAACTCCCCCTCACGGCACTTTCACAAGCCATGGTGGAAGGAGGAAGTCAGCTGGGAGAGGACTCTCTGATAGGGTGAGTAGGTGACAGAGTATAAAAAGAAAAAAAAAAGTTTGACAGTAGATTTGAGCTAAATCAAAATAGTCAATCAAACAGTCAGCCACTGGGGGCAGCTTTTTTTGAGCAGATACATTTTCCAGTAAATTAAGTTTAAAACTCCCATGGTACAACATTAATCTGTCTGACACACCAGTGCTATGTTCCATTAGTCCTGGACATCAGACCCTGGACACAACATCACACTGTTCCTGTCAAAGTACTGATGGAGATGATTGACAGGTCCCCATAAGAAGAAGATATTTTTTTAGGAAACCATATTTGATCCAATGTAGTTGATACCAGTGGTGGACGTCTTTGTTCTGAATCCTTGTCTAGTTTCTCGACTTGTGATTTTTGTCGAAGTCGAGTCTTCTTCTACTTGCCCTTCCTATGGTCATAATATAAAAATAGATAAATACTATAATTGATAATAATAAAAAAAAACAGGTTTTATAATCGGTTGTGATTTAGTCAAAATGAACTCAAGGTTCAACCAATCTGACCTTCCCTGTTCTTTGTTTTGTGTTGAGGAGAATTTCTCCAGTTCCTCTGCGTGGTGACCATCACATCACACAGACAGAAATCAGGATCAGTCCGTTTGTAGTTAAGGATCTAGAAAGTGCATCTAGAAAGAGCAGGCATGTCTGTGTCTAGAGCTGAAGAGGAAGAGAAAGTAATTCAGTCACGGAGCAGTTTCACGGTTTGGTCCCAGGACCATCGTGGAGTCGCTGTTTGTTTTCGGCCTGAAATCATTTTTGGTTGTGGTTTAGTTTTCAGTCATGAAGTTGTAACAGTGGAAAATCTGAGTCTGTGTCACGTGTGGTTGGACTGAAACAGGATCAAATTCTCACCCAGGAGATAAAGAGACATTTAAGAAGCATGACTTTAACACAGCCTCTCTCTCTCTCTCTCTCTCCCTGTCTCTCCCCCTCCCTTTCCCTCCCTGTCTCTCTCCCTCTTTCTCCCATGGACAGGAAGATGATGGAAGTGTGTGGTGATGCAGAGAACCGTCTGGCCTCAGAACTGATGCAACATGAGCTGCAGATAGAGAAGGATGTTCTGGACCCTCTCAGTCAGCTGGCTGAGGTCAGAGACCTGGTGTTCTAGTGAAACAACCGTTCTGCTGGACAATAATCATTTACAAATGTTTAAAAGTACCGGTAGTTACATTTTATTAAGAGCGGTAGTCATTTATCATTTTTTTGCTCTAACTCATTCAACTCCCTGTTAGCTTAGTCCCGTTATCCATTGTGTCATAATCAGTCTGCGTGTGTGTGTGTGTGTCTGCATGTGTGTTGTGGAAAGTAATGACCTGAGGAACAATTCCTTTATTAGAAGGAATATGACCTTCTGTCTGCCTTGAACACACAGTTAGTTAGTGAGTAAGTAGACCATAAAGACTGAATATAAACTCTTGTATTAATCCAGTAAGTGTAAAAAGCAGAGTTTCTCTGTTCTTTCCAACTCTTGATCAAACCTTTGTTTGTTTGTTCGTTTTTGTTCAAACCTGCAGGTGGACGTCCCCAACATCCTGAAGCAGAGGAAACAACTGGCTAAGTTGGTGCTTGACTACGATTCTGCCAGAGCGAGGTCTGTTTCATTCCTCTCTTCATTTTCCTCCACAGTCTGAGTTCTTCCATTCTCACTGAAGTTTTTGTTTCTCACTATGAACTCTCAGGTGGTTGCAGGCGACCAAGTCAATAATCTCAGGAACAAACACACAAGCACTGACGGCCAAAGCTGACCTGCTGAAGGAGGAAGTGGACGAGGCCATGAACAAAGTGGAGCTCTGCAAGGTTAGCTGCTGCTGCAGCAGCATCATCACCCAGATGGATCTGATTCTGATGGCGTTTTTCATTGTTGGCTTTGTGATGGAGAAAAAAAGTGCAAAGAATAATTTGATAGAAGAGAGAAAGAGGTGACGTCAGTTGTGCTGCTGAGTGTAGAGGGGCAGCAGTAAATTAGTTTATTTCTCTGGAAATAAACTAATTTCCTCTGGTAAAAATGTAAGTTTTTAGAGTGGATTTCGAAATACTGGGTTGTTGTTTTTAACATACCTGCATTTAAAGTTGTTTGGGGCAGAAAAACTGAAAGCAGCTTCTTCACATTTACTTCTGGTTCTAAGGACTGGACTCAGATGTCCTCAGTGTTCTGGATTAGATCAAAAATCTATTTTTTAGCCTGGACCTGGACAGGTTACCAGTCGCTAAAGATTCGCAGAAAACCAAATCACTCGGAACATCAGGTTACTGAAATTGGAACAGAGGGATCTACATTAGTCATCACTAGACTGAATATTTGACTGTTTTGCTAATAATAAAAAAAAGGTACAGTGCCATAGAATATTGATACATATTATGGAACAAGATATTGCGATATGCCTGTGTATTGATATTTTCTTACAGCCCTCACAGTCAGGAGGGTTTGAGGACACCTATTGTCCTTGTCCTGTATGACACCAACAGGAGGCAGGAGGAATCACTGAGGAGACTGGCCTGTCAGAGAACCTGTGACCCCTCTGACCCAGTTTGATGACACACAGGGGGAAAAAACCCAAAATGCTGTGTCAGCCCTGTGAATGTCAGTTTACAGAGTTTGTCAGGGTTCCTTCTGTCCGGGAAGTCAACAGCCTTGTGTTTCCCCTTCACTCCTCCCTCCTCATCTCCCGCAGACTCCTGCCATGAGCAGCAGGATCTATGGCTCACATGGTTGAGAGCTGTCCACTGATGGATGACACTGTAAAGGAGATGGAGAATGAGTTCTAATTCTTATAGCAGTAATGCTGCTCCTTCTCCTCTGTCTGTAATTATCAGCTGGTTTTGGGGAAGAGAAGAAACCTGATAATCACTGAAGCCCACAATGGCACAGAAAAGACCACAAACTCAGTATCGCAGTGTATTGCAATATATCATATCTTCACCCCTGTGTTGTGATACATATGGCATAGCCAGATTCTTGCCAATACACACTGCATGTTGATAACAGTTTCATTGAACTCTCTGGTGAATTTTAACAGCTGCTGTACTTTCCTCCACAGGATCAACTGGCTGCAGACATGTACAGTTTCTCCTCAAAGGAAGGCGACTATGCCCGCTACTTTGTAACGGTGAGCTCATCACCTCACAAATACTGTGTGTGTGTTCGGTGTTGCTTCACCAGTTCCTGTGGGAAAGTTCACAGCTGCAGAGTCATCGAGAGAACACAGACTGGGCCTAAAATTGTATTTACTTTGTCGTCATGTTCTCAGTTGAGTCTCACTTTTTTTTTCTCACCAATGCACTTTTTTTTGTTGTTTTTTTCTCTAAAGCTCTTAGAAGCTCAAGCTGAATACCACAGAAAATCTCTCACTCTCTTAGAGAGTGTTTTGCCAACCATCCAAGCTCAGCAAGGTACAACCCACACCCACACTCACACTCACACTGACACACAGTTAGTTCTTTAACAGCAAAAAAATATTTTTTTACACATATGTCCTGCAGTATTTTTGTCCGAGTATTGACACATGCTTTAGCTGCTGTAGCTTCACTCTGCTCTGTTTTTTGTTTTGTTTTTTTACACACTGAAACTGAACTTACTACAGCCATGGAATTTAATAAAAGACAGAATAGTCCTTTGTTTCACTGCTTTTTTTGTCATTAAACCACATAACGTCTCCTCACCACTCTGACTGTCGTTTGGGCCCCGAACCTGTGTGAGTCCGAACCAGACAGACCCAGTTTCCATGCATGTGGTGATGACTCACAAACTTTCAGGCCCCCCCCCCAACCCAACTCCTTTTTTTTTTATGCCTCTCTCCTCTGTCGTATTTTGGCTCACACACAGAATAATGGCTGAGAGCATGTGGTTGTTATTATTTATTTACTGTGTGTGTGTGTATGTGTGTGTTTGGGGGCTGGTTAGAAACTTGCCTGAGGCAAGACTTGTTGACCCAGAAATGTGCTGTCCAGAGCAGCAATAGGCCGTTCACACTGTCCTGCATACAAACAACAAAGACCTCCCCTCTGCCCATACACACACACAGCTAATACAATAAATCTCCTCAACTTCAATGGAAGTCCTTGATTCTTTTAGACCTTAATCAATGTAAATATAAGTCTTAACATTTTCTAGCTCTGTCTCTGTCTGTTTTTCCTTTTTTTACCTCTCGATTTCTTTGTCATTCCCAGACTCGTGGACCGAGAAGCCTGCGTTTGGCACGGGCCTGGATGAACACCTGAAGAGGAGTGGAAGAGAGATCGCTCTGCCGATTGAAGCCTGCGTCATGATGCTTCTAGAGACAGGCATGAAGGAGGAGGTAAGGCCTACAGGGGAGTCAGATCACTATCTCTGAGACACACTCTCCTCCAACCTCAGAAATAGGATAAAAAAAGCAACAGTGATGTTTAATATCACGCTGAGACAAAGAGGATGTCAGGCTAACTATAAATAGTTGGTCACAATATTCGCCACGATGCATTGTAGAAAAACTCAGCAGAAATACTGTCAAAAATGGCTTTAATTTGCTGAACGATAAACAAGGTTGGACAGGGGGCCGGGTCAGAAGCAGATAGAAGGAGCGTATGTAAAAGTCATGCATAAAGGCTAAAATACTAAAATGCTTTTATCATTTTCTACGCCATCTATTGGGGAAACATGGGTATGGCAGGGGAAAGGCGAAAGTATAATGATAATATAAGTAAATTATGTAATTTGGAAAAGTTTGGTGGCCAGATTAATAAGCTGAGCAAGCCGCATCCGGCCCCCGGGCCTTAGTTTGCCCATGCCTGGTCTAAAAGTTAGTTAGCTACAGTACACAATGAGATGCCTTGTTTTAATTGAATGTTATCTCCAAGTGTGCCTATAGATTTAAATAGAAAATCATATATATCAATGATAGCTTAGGTTTGCTGCTAAGAATATGGCCTAAACTTGCCAAAAAGAAATTGTTAGCTCTGAAATAATGTATTAGCCAAAATAGACAAAGAGGAACAAATGTGTATTTTTAGCCTGATGTCAAAACAGTGTTTTGATCTTTGATGGCATTTAGTTTTTTTTCCCTCCTGAGCTGTTAAAGTCACATTAAGCTGTGACCACAGTTAGCTTGTTTACATGAAGGTCCTGAGTGTTGAAGGGCTGGACGGACAGAGACAGACAAACAGATAAACAGCGGAAACTCCAGTCTTTTCCCAGAGACAGACAGATGATTTATGAAAATGATTTGTCCTTTTCCCCAAATAAATTTAGAATACAATGGAATCCACTTGTGTCCGCAGCTTCATAAATCTTTCACAGGACTGGTTGGAAAGGGACAAAACAAATAAAGGAACCACAGAGAGTGTGTCGGTAAGGGTTAACTGTAGAGGGCGTTATCGTGGCCCAGCTCATTCCCAGTGGAGTCCAGTCTGTGACATTATGGCGTGAGGACGGCCTTTGTTTATGTGTCAGAGTAAAGAGCCGACTGTGCTGCCACTGCAGGGTGTGTTTGTTTGCCTGCATTAGGCTTTCATTATGTACAGCTGGCAGAGGCAGTTTATGAAGCGCACGTACACACACTCTGCTCCGTCACATACTGGCTGAAGGCTGAGCAAGGCACGGCCACATAAGAGAGCTGAGTGTGTGTCACTGCTGCTGTTGTTGTGGCCCCACTGCTGCCAGTGTCACTGTGGTTCAACGGTTGTTTTTTTGTTTGTTTGTGCGTGTGTGACAGGGTCTATTCAGAATCGCAGCAGGAGCGTCAAAGTTAAAAAAACTGAAGGCGGCCCTGGACTGTTCCACTTCACAACTGGAAGAATTTTACTCAGACCCTCATGCTGTTGCTGGTTTGTCACAAAAATATTTTTTTGTATTTTAAACAAACTATTTTTGTTTTCATTTTTAAAAAACAATGTTTATTCCATGTAGTTGTTATAGATATATAACTATATTAATATATGACAAATAAAAAAAAAAAAAATTTAAAAAAACTTCATGTTTGTTGTGTGACCTCAGGAGCACTGAAGTCCTACCTGAGAGAGCTCCCTGAACCTCTGATGACCTACCAGCTGTATGATGAATGGATCCAGGCGTCCAGGCAAGGCTCCTGACAGTGGAGTGGAGCACATACATCACTGTACTGCAGTTATATACGGCATATATCTGTATCTATTGTATTTGTGCTGTTTTCTAGTGTGTCGGACCCTGACAAGAGGCTGCAGGCTCTCTGGGTGGTTTGTGATAAGCTACCAAAGAACAACAAAACCAACCTGAGGTCAGCGGCCCTTTATTTGATCTTCACCCACAAGTGCATCGTCATCTGTGGTTTGCTCTCATGCGTGGGTCGTGTTCTCATGCAGGTACCTGGTGAAGTTTTTGGCCAAACTGGCTCAGGACAGTGAGTTGAACAAAATGACCCCCAGCAACATCGCAATTGTCCTGGGTCCTAATCTGCTGTGGACCAAGACTGAGGGGTAAGAGGGCCTGATGGGGCAGACAGACATTGTGAACTTGTTATTAGGATTTCTAATTGTGGCCTGTGTTTATGTGTCTTCTCACAGGAGTCTGGCTGAAATGGCTGCTGCTACCTCCGTGCATGTGGTGGCCATCGTAGAGCCCATCATCCAGCACGCTGACTGGTTCTTCCCTGACGGTAACTTCTGGAGCCCAGCTGTTGTGTTTCTGCAGCTGACCTTTGTGGTTTATTGACCTACAGTCACAGAGGAGCAGATAGCAAATACTGATGATGAAGTACAAATGTAGCCCTGGAAATGAGACCAGATGAGATGAGACTTTTTTAAAAATTAATTCTTCACAAGGGGAGTTCACAGAAACAGGAGTTGAAGAACAAATTAAGTGAAAAATAATAATGGAAAATATTTTTTTAATATAAATATAGGCTTATTAAACAACATAACATAATAACATAAAAATACTGTCAGGGGATGTGTAATTTTAATGTCAGTGTGTATGTAAAAATCAGGACCAAGTGAGTAAATGTTTTTGACTGGGTAGCTGTGGATTTATCTGAGTTAATCACAACAAAGTGTAAATTAAAAAATGCATAATCAGCAAAACCTTTAACTCTGTAATATGTTACTCTCTCTCCGTCTCCTCCTGCAGATGTCGAGTTCAACGTGTCAGGCATGTTTGCGATGCCCACCCCAGCGTCCAACCACAACAACCACCTGGACTATGAGAGTGGAACCATTGAGAGGAAGAGGCCCGGCAGCATGATGGGCCCGGAGAACGACGGCACACGCAAGGACAAGTAAATCCACCTTGGGGGGTTTCTTCCTGCTACCTTTCTCTGTCCCCGTACATGTTAATCCCTGTGGGAATAATCTCATCCAGTCAAATCTTTGGGTTCAGTTTGATTCTGAAATGAATGTTTAACACGGTGTCTACTGACCTCTAACTCTGGGTTTTTGGTGATTCTCTTTCCTCCTGCTTTCTCTCTCTCTCTCTCTCTTTCTCTCTCTCTCTCTCTCTCTCTTTCTCTCTCTCTCTCTCTCTCTCTTTCTCTCTCTCTCTCTCTCTCTCTCTCTTTCTCTCTCTCTCTCTCTCTCTCTCTCTTTCTCTCTCTCTCTCTCTCTCTCTCTTTCTCTCTCTCTCTCTCTCTCTCTTTCTCTCTCTCTCTCTCTCTCTCTTTCTCTCTCTCTCTCTCTCTCTCTCTTTCTCTCTCTCTCTCTCCCTCTCTCTCTCACTTGTTCTCCCTGTGCAGCACCCCTAACAAGCACCCTGACCACGCCCTCCGTAGAGGCAGTAACACCTTAGGTAGAAAACAGCACACGTCACCTGCCTTCCAGCCTCCTTTACCCCCCGTGGAGACTCTGGGGCAGGGCCTCGTGGCTGGGCAGGTTCCCATCCAGGCCCAGCCTCAGCCCCAGCCTCCAGCAGAGTCTCAGCCCCAGCAGCATCCTGCTCGGGGGGGTTCGGGCACTGACACGGGTCAGCATAGCCTGGCACAGGGGTTGGCTGCTCTCGAAGCCGCCCAGCAGCTTCTAGCCCAGCACACTGAGGAGCTAAGGTAAGGGCTGCTCCCCTCCTTCCTCCTCCCCCATTTCTGCTGCTGCTGCTGCTGCATTTTCTATCTTTTGACAGTGAAACACAGTTTGAAGACAGCAGACATTTCTCCTGGGCACTTCAGTCATTGTGTCAGTTCAGCAGCTGTATTTTCACTGGTAGTTTACTCAGACTGCGATTCACTGCAGATTGTTGTTTAAGTCATCCAGACTGAAAAAATACCCCTGTCTATGTTCTCTAAGATGAGGTGATGATGTTTCTCAGCATGAGCTCCAGACACTTCCTCATCTCTCACTTAGGTTCATCTACTTGTTTCTCCCACAAAATAACCCCCACAACGTTTTTCTTACACCACCAACACCACCAGCTGCAGTTATGCAGACTGGTCTGGAGTCAGCCCACAGACACAACACGACAATGGCTTCTGCTGTCTTTCTGCTAACAGTCACTCTCAGGGCCTCTCCACTTTCCCATGGCTCTGCTTTCCTACCCCTACCTCCCTCCTCCCTCCCAAAAAAAAGAGGGGGAAAATCAGTGGAATCAGCAGGACCTGCACAGCGACCGGCTCAAACTGCTCTGAGCAGCCGGGACACTAGTGTCCGTTACATAAGCTCTGAAGGCCGTCTTTGACTTAGCTGCTGAAAGGACAACATTCACGTCCACACAGATAAGACCATTGAGTTCTCAAGCTGCTGCAGACCAAGTGGTGAAGGTGAATTCAGATCACAGACCCAGGTTGTGTTTCTGAGAGGTTTTGGTTACAACATTTGACTCTGCAGGTTCTAAAAATAAGGCCACTTCCAGTTTAAAATCTCAGATATGTTACAGTTACATATCAGCAAAATCACAGAAAGTTAGAACTTGTTTTTATCTCTTTTTATTTTCTCTTCCAAAGCAACCCAAAAGTGCGTGATCCCACATCAGCTCCAACACCTCATCTTCAGAGAAATGGTTCAGGAGCAGGAGGTGGGGGCCAGACTGCAGGACAGCTGGGATCAGGGGCCTCGGGGACCGGATCCATGGGGCCCAGTCCTCACATGATGCGTAAAGGTGGGTCTCTGCTCATAAGTCTGATTATAGTGGACACAAGGGTTGTGTGTTGTTAAGAGGCACAAAGACAATAGTATTACTATATAAGTAAACACACGGTGCTGCTAAATGTTTCACATTTTTACACAGTTGTAAAGTATTAAAGAAAATAGAAGGTGAGGTCTTTATAAAATAACAATAAAGAATAAAATATGAAAACCGAGTTTAATCTTCATGTAATTCCACCTCCAACCTGCAGGTACCAAGAAGCAGGCACCAGCTCCACCCAAACCCACCAACCCCCCTCCTTGCCAGCCCTGTAATTCAGTCAACCACACCTCCTCTTCTGCATCCTCCTCCTCTTTGTCCCAGCCCCTCAGCCCAACACCCAGACCTCTGTCCAGCCACTCCCCAACCTCTCCCAACTCTCAGCCCTGTGTCACACCCAGACGCCTCTCCAGCAACCAAATGCCCATCCATGCGCCCAGTCACCCCCCCCCAGAGCCTCCCACTCAGGCCAGCCCTCCGCCTGGACAGACCATCGCAGATCAGCAGAGCGCAGATGCCTCGCCCCCGGGGACACCCACACCTCCTGACACCCCTCCACCCTCCACCGCCAACCAAGACACCGGCCCTCCTCCGTCACCTTCCCCCTACCAGACTGGCTCTCTCCCTCGACCCAGGCCTGTACCCAAACCCAGGAACAGACCCAGCGTCCCGCCCCCTCCTCAGCCTGTCTCTCTGTCCAGTGATGCTAACGGAATCTGTGCTACTGCCTACAAGATGATGGGTGAGTGATGTCACCTCTGCATAGGAACACACGGGTGCACAAACACGTCCTCTTCCTAACGGTCTGTCGCTCCGACACCCCACAGGTTAAAGACACTCATACGTCAGGTTTGTTGATGGAGTAGAACTTGGTTTTGGACTTAGATGTTTTATTTTTCATCTTGGACATTTTTAATTTTAGCCCTGATGCCTGACTCTCATCAGAGTGAGAGGGTCTGACTTAATGATTGTGTGTTACTGTTCCCAAAATCCCAAGTACACTTTCTATAAAAGATCAGAGTACAAGCCCTGCAGGACAGCTATGATGATGATGATATTTCAGACAAAAATTCCCAACTCTCTGTTAGAGGAACAAAGGTGATGACCTCATTTCCTGTGCTGATTTACAGATTGAAACATCTCACTGATAAATGTGGAAACAGAAAAAAGACAAAGATCTAAATTTACCAGTTTCACATGTTGTTTTTTTTCAATAAGAACAGTCTATGTCACAAATAAAACCAATAGAACAACAGAGAAATGATCAGTGGAAACCATCAGAGGACTTCCTGTGCGTCTGCTCTGATTCCACTTGGTCCCAGAAAGGGTAGAAACACTGAAGCAGCAGCAGCATTAGTAATCAGAGGTCTGAGCATCAGGGCTATCATTTATCATGAGTCACTGGCCCTGGTTTCCACTCACTTTAATTCAAGTCATCAGTCAGGCTTTGGAAGTGATTTCTTTCCTCCTCACTTCCTCAAGACTAAAAACAGGAGTTCACTTTCAAAGCCTCAGCTGTCAGTGAGCACATCTTAAAAAGTGAAGTGTTTTGTTGTTTATTCATTTTTTTTCCAATCATCACCTTCTCTTTGTTATTACATCGTCTCAGCTCACGTTGCATGTAATAACAATATTGCAGCACAACGAGAACCTACTGTGACCAAATCTGTTCTATCTCCATTCTAACTTGACCTCTGACCTCGGCTGCTGATAACAGGTCAAACCACTTTTATAATGCTTTGCTGTTCATGCTTGAGAGGCTGCTTGCATTCTGTGACTAAATGGTGCCACCTGCTGTTTCACAGCAGTTTTCCGCTGCACACACTAGTGTGAAAACATCAAACTTGGTTTTCAGGGGTTTTCCTGCTGCAGGAGGAACTGCACGTGTTTGTGATCAACTCTGGAGATTTCCTCCTGTGGACATGAACCGTTTCTCTGTCTGTGTGTCTGTCCTTTGCTTTGTATGCGTGTGTGTGTGAACAGAAGGCTGAGACAAAGTGTCTTTTACAGCTGAACTGTTAGACACAGGTCAAACAGACACTCATATCAGATCAGCTCATTTGGTAGGGAAATTATCATTTATGACCATAAAAGCTAAAAAGAAACAAATGTTGATCAATGATGTCATAGGTTTATGGAAAAATTGACAAAAGAAGTGTTGCAGTCAGTAAGCAGTTGTTGCAACATTTGTAAATATATCACAGGTGTAAGACAAAAAAAACACACTGAGGAATATAGCTGAGCTTAGCTAACTAAGGATAGCACAGAAAGAGATTTAAAGGAAATATAACAATAATTACTCTCTCTCACTCTCTTACTCTCTCCAGACCCGGCCATGATGTTCAAAGGTCTGAGTCGAGCGTTTGTCCCGGAGTTGGCTGCAGACCAGCAGCCAGCCACATCCTCCTGCTTGTCCACCACCTCCTCTTCTGCCATCTCCTCATCCTCCTTCCTGCCTCATCCCAAAGACTGTGACCTGGACACAGAGAGCACTGTCTTGTAAGGGTCTGTAGAGGGCGACACTGACCGATCTGCTAAGGTCCAGTAACACCACAGATAGTATCCTACATGCGCCCCCTACAGCCCCAGTTCTGCTCAAAGCTACGCAATACCACATCCCCTGGTGGTCACGATGGTCATAGGAATGTATTGATAAACTTTTTTTTATTTAATGAATATTCTTTAATTTTCCTGGTTTTCAGTCAGAAGAACACATTTGGTTAAAATCTAAAAGGTTTCAAATTATTGGCACCGATTCTTTGTGAAGTTTAAAATAAAATAATATACATCTTTATTTTCTATAACTTTTCACAGATAATATGACATATTTGGGAGTGGGATACACAAATGTTTTTAAAGTTATTAATAGTAGTTTAAAAACAATATTTAAAAATTAAATGTATTTATTGCAATAGTTAACAATTTGGGTTTGTTTGTTTTTTTCAAACAAAACAAGCAATCCAAAAAGATCCAGTTCCGACCAGCCATTCTGTACTTCTACAGTAGTGTATCATTTGAACAGCTGTGTCTGTATATGAGGTAATGACGTCATGCCAGCAATGACTTTACAATTGTTGTCAGTGACATCATCAAAGACAGTCACTACCTCATACATCCACACTTCAAACAGCCTGACCCCTTGACCTCCAGGAAGGTGCTGTGTAGTTTTGAGAAGACCATTTTAGAGCTGCACACACCACACTGCCCCCTACAGGAGAAGCTCCAGACAATCAGCAGTGCAAAGAACCCAGCATTTTCCTGGAAAACTTTGGACTCAGATGCGTGAATATGAAGAGTTTCTGGACAATGAAGAACGGTTCTGGTGCATTAGGTTGGAAAAATGAAACCAATGTGAACCAGGGTTGGCTCTTGAGTTTGATATGAGGCCTTTTCTTTACTCTTGGTGAATGGCCTTAGGAGACAAACCCGATGTTTCCACATTATTGTAGCCTCTGCAGGTGAAGTCTAAACCAAAACTCTCGTTGTGTGTAGCTGGTGACTGCTGCAGGATTCCAGTCGTCCCACAGACTTCTTCTCCTGTTGTTATTTTTTTTCCCAAGAACCTCCCCACAAACACAGACTCCTCCCACCTCCTACTCCTCCTCTTGTATTTATTTACCAAACACACATTCCTACTGGCTTTATGTCATTAACACAGACCTTTAAAAAACACGCCTTATATCGGTTCCTGCTGGACCTAATGTTTTATGAAGCAAATACACATTTACTGTAAGGAGGAACATGTTTCAGTTCTACAGTATTTCCTGGAAGTTGTCTTAGGAAACATGACGTTTCAGGGATGTGAGGAAAGTTTATTTTGACTGTGTGTTACTACAGTGGGTTTTTTTCTTTTGCAAGATTATTTTTTATATTTAAATTTGTTGATTTCTTTTTTTCTTCTTTTTTTTGGTTGTTGTTGTTCGGGGAAGTATCTTAGGGCTGAACTCCAGGCCTGAAGGCAGTCAGTATTTAGCCTTTCTCTTTCTTTCTCTTCCATCTGAAGCTGTGTTTTTGTCAGGGACAGAACACAAACAAACAGGCTGTGTGTGAGTGAATGTAGTGAGTGGAGATGTGTTGTTAGTTTTTTTATTTTTAACAGCCTTTTCTTCCTGAACAGAAGGATTACAGTAGAAAGGCAGATATTGCACTTAAACACAGGCCATTAAGTCGTTTCCTATGGTGGAGTTTTTTTGTTTTTGTCATTTTCAGTCTTTCTCACTGAGCTGAGATCACACAGGGCTGTGAAACATCAGTAGTGATGTAGAGAAAGATGAGGAAGGAAATGTCTTTTTTGTATTTTTTTATTTCAGCTTAGCTTTGCAGCCTCAAATGTAATGCAGAGTTTGGTTCCTGGACTTGTCACGGTACCGATGGAGAGAGTCTCGGATGCTGAAGTCGCTTTGAAAAACCTCAGCGAGTCGTGTTATAGGGCTTGGAAAGAGTTTCCCTGTACCTTGCTGCCTTATGCCTTGTGCGTCCAGAGGGCTCTGCATCTGAATGCTCTTTAAATAAAAGATAAAAACAAATGCCATTTAAAGTAAACTAGAAATGTCATTGCTGCAATTTTAAGCTCCATAGTTTTGTATGTATGCTGTCTGTGAAATAAAAAAACTGTATGTAATATGAATGCTTGGTTATATCCTTTCCAAAGAAATAAAGTATAAGAAAAAACAACGTCTACTCTACTGTTGTTTTGTGCACAAACATGAAACAAAAAAATATTTTGTATTTGACTTTAAGTCTTGTAAATGCTTTATAACAGGGAGGAAGAGGAACTGAATGTTTGTAATGAAAATTAATTTTACAACAGTAGACGCAAATATTGCAATAAAAACGTAAATGAAAGACAAAACGCAACAAACTTTTAAATAAAATCCCTTTCCTTTACGGCATAAACGTACAAACGGATGTCGATGTGACGTCAGATATGCCTTTAAACTGAAATCCTTACACCGGAATTACCTGCCTCCGTTTCCGGTGTAGGCTTGTCCTTACTAACTTAGCTATTGCTAAGGATAGCATGAATAAGCCAGTAAATAATTGTGAGTAGTACTTTATTCTAATCATATGGAGTTCATATTATTTACACGTTTTACCTAAATGTGAATGCAGATCCCTCGACTGTGTTTCTAGTTTGCGCTGTGCTCTGCTCAGCTCATTCTAAAGCCGTAAACTTAAAAATAAAAACCCAGTTAGCCCGTTAGCTCAGTAAAGGCGGGGGTAGAACAGGTGGATGTGAGGAGCTCCGGGTGCATGTCCATGTTCGTTTTTAGGCTATAAAAAAAGCTAAAAGCTGAGCTCGTCATGGCAGCTCGACCGCATTTCACAGACTCGGACACTGCAGATGAAGCAGTGAGGGCCACCTGTGACGACGCCAGCACCTGCAAGAGGTAGACATACTGCTGTCATGGTTTACCATTCAGATAACAGCAGAATTTAACATGTGTAAAAAGGTTAAAATGTCTTTAATGTTTTATTTTAAATTAATGATCTGTCAGTGTTCGACTGGATTGTTGAGTCATGATAAATGCTCTCTTTCTAAATGTTTCTTATGTTTATATATGCATATATACTTAAGTTTGTATATACGTTTGTGTATATCTGAATATAATATGTGTGTATATTTTCTCATGTTAGATTAGATTATATCATAATAAATGTGTGTGTGTGTCTGTTTGCCCTCTGTTACAGCGACATAATAGTCATTGGATTAAAGAAACTGTAAACGAAGTGTTTTGATGTTCATCTCTGGGTCATATTTGTTTTCCAACATAACAGAAAAACAAATGTGTGTATTTCTTTGTGTTTTACTGGGGGAAGTGTTGTATTTCTCTGAACCTAAGCGTCAGTATTCTAAACCTCTCCAGTGTTTAGTCAATGTTATTGATGTTATCCTTTTTTGTCACCACAATAATTTATTGTTTTAACTGTCATATGTATTTTGTACTTGCTTTAAGTCCTGATTATGACAAATTAAATGATTGAAATATTAAACACTGTTTATAATTACATTATATCATTATTCAGTTTCTCATCTCTTCTGTAGATTTGCTACCAGTAAAGGTTACTGGAAGGATCCATACATTCAGTACTTTGTCCGGTCTGTGGGAGAGAGAAAGGCTCCAGAAATCAACAGAGGTGAAACACTGGGTGTTTTTTCAAATCAAATATCTGTCTTTGAAGTAAATATACTACAAAATACTGCATGTATGTCACCAGTGAGCTGATGTCTGTCTTTTTATGCTGTTAAATTAAAGTGTTTTTCTTTGTGAAATTCTGCTTTGATCTATGGGAAATGTCTTGTTGTCATGTTTGGTTCGTCCTAGTATTTTCAGGTAGCCATAGTTTTCTCAGCTCATCTCAACTCTTACCGTCTGTTGTGCCAGGCTACTACGCCCGAGTGCAGGGTGTGAACCAGCTGCTTGATGCTTTCATCAGGAAAACGCAGTGTGACTGTCAGGTCATCAACCTGGGCGCTGGGCTGGACACCACCTTTTGGAGACTAAAGGTACAACACTTCATGTTGTACATGTTCATGCACAATCATGTTTGATTATATTTGGTGTGTTTCCACTGTGACATTGAGCAATAGTTTAATTGTGTGTGTGTGTGTGTGTGTGTGTGTGTGTGTGTGTGTGTGTGTTGTTCTGCTTCTTCTGCTGCAGGATGAGAATCTGCTGCCAAAGAAGTTCTTTGAAGTTGACTTTCCTGCGATTGTGGCCAGAAAAATACACAACATCAAGTAAGGCTGGGAACCAGTGCAGCTACAAGTTCAACCCTGCAGATATGAGCTGTAGATGGAGTTTATGTCCATGTCATGATTGTACACCAGTTCTGTGGCAATATTGTAATGTTCGATATATAACTATTCATTAGTGGCTGCTATAATATAATTTCCTCCTTAATATCATAAATATGTCTGTTACTTTAACTAAATTTGCTTAAACGTGTTGAATATAAACAGTATCTATGATATGGGAAAATGTAGCAGAAAAATAATTGAGCTGATAAATATTCATATAAAAAAGTTTGCTCAAAGTGTAAGTAGTGAGGGTTTTTATTTTTAAATGATAGACTTGTGTGTTGTCTGCAAGGGGTCAGTAGGGGGCGACAAACATTCTTTTACAAACCTGGCAGTAATCATCAACAGTGTTTTGATAATCATCATGTAATAAAAAGAAGCATATGTGATAATGTATATTATTAATATACTCCAGAATTGTATTAGAATTTAAAATATTTATGTGTATGTTGTATTTGACAGAAATTGCTTCCAATGAATTTGAGAAGGAGAAAATTGGGGCTGAAAGCGTAATCTAAAATCTGTTACGTGAAATCATTTAGAATTTTTTTTCATACTCAGGTCAGTAATTACGCTAACAGCTCTTTAAATAAAATAAAAAATCAATTTTCACTAAAATAAAGGTCCTTGATCATCAGATGATCATTTTCATTTCAGGTTGTTGTCAGTGTAAATGTTAGTTAATCCATTTTTCTGGGTGTGTTAATGGATCCAAACTGTGTTCTTTTCTCTGACCAGGACTAAACCTCCTCTGTCCAAACCCATTGTCGAAACCCACTCGACAGACTCCCTGCTCTTAGGTAGCACAGGAACTCTCCTCAAACATTTCAAATAATTTTTATTTCCCTGCTGACAAATCTCCCTCTGGCTTTTTTATTTAATTTCTTCAGATTCCCGCAGTCTGGATTCAGATCGTTACTGCATCATTGCTGCCGATCTCAGAGACGTTGCCAACTTGGAGTCCAAGCTGAAGAAGTTTCAGCTCAACACTGAGTATGTGATGATATTTAACAGCAGAGGTTTTTAAGAGCAAATATTCTGTTAACATTATATTATAAACAAAAGTCCTGATCATTTCTAAAATATGTGCTTTATTTTGGTCAACTGACAAATAAATAGTGTGTTTTTAATGGATAAAAACCGAAGCCGCGTGTGTTTCTTCTGCTCCTCTCCAGGTTACCTACACTCTTCCTGTCAGAGTGTGTTCTGGTCTACATGACTCCACCTCAGTCGTTCAGCCTACTTCACTGGGCTGCAAAGACGTTCCACACTGCCATGTTCATCAATTATGAACAGGTGAATGATAATAGTAATAATAATAATGATTAAATGAATGAATGAAGATTAAATATAAATAAGATAAGAATTCTATAAGAATCTTCTCAAATGTCACTTTTATTTTATTCCAGGTTTTGCTTTTTATTGACAAACATCAATTTGGAAAAAATGCTTCTTTTAACAAACTAAAAATGTTTTTTATGTATAAAGAGTAGAAACAGATGACATTCAAACATTGGTGCGCTGTCATCTGTGTGTCCAGGTCAACATGAGTGATCGATTTGGTCAAGTGATGATCGAGAACCTGCAGCGTCGTCAGTGCAGTCTGACTGGAGTGGAGGCCTGTCAGTCCTTAGACTCTCAGGTCAGGGCGGCACATGTTTAAAGTCATGATTTCGTGAAAGATAAAATCCATCCATCATCACCCCCTTATATGGGGCCAGGTTGTGGGGGCAGCAGTCGGAGCAGGGACACCCAGACTTCCCTCTGCCCAGACACTTCCTCCACCTCTTCTGGGAGGATCCTGTGGCGTTCCCAGGCCAGCCAAGCAAAATAGTCGCTCCAGTGTGTCCTGGGTCTTCCCTTAGGTCTCCTCCCAGAGGGACACGACCCGAGCACCTTCGGGGGGCATGCTGTTTAAATGCCCAAGCCACCTCAGCTGACTCCTCTCGATGTGGAGGAGCAGCGGCTCTACTCCGAGCTTCTCCCGGGTGACAGAGCTCCTCACCCTATCTCTAAGGGAGCGCTCTGCCACCCTGCAGAGAAAGCTAATTTCGACCACTTCAGAATCAGAATCAGAATCTCTTTATTGTCATATGCACCAGGGAAGGTGATACGAAATTTGGTTTGTACGACCCGTTCCTTGAAAAAAAAAACAAAAAAAAACTTGTGTCCAGGACTATGGGTCAGAGTAGGAATGTAGACTTTTAGCTCAGTTCCTTCTTCCAGCACCCTGTGGGGAGTATAGAGCTGGTCCAGTGTTCAGACCAGGGTGGTGGTCCCTCTTTTTAAGGGGGACTGGAGGGTGTGTTCCAACTATCAGGGATCACACTCCTCAGCCTCCTGGAAAAGTCTATTCCAGGGAAGTGGAGAGGAAAATTTGTCCGATAGTCGACCCTCGGATTCAGGTGGAAGAATTTGGTTTTCGTCCTGGCCGTGGAAAGACTAAACATAGCTCTATAATTGACTCTCCAGTAAAACAAGTTTCTTTTGTTTTTGTTTTTATACAGAAAGAGCGTTTTCTGAGTACGGGCTGGGAGAACACAGACGCTCTGGATATGATGACCGTCTACAGCGTACTTCCTCAGGACGACGTGAGCAGGTACTCACTCAGTACACACCGTTACTGCGCCCAGATGGACTGATATACTATTTGTCTTCATCTGTGTGAAAATCAGTTTTACCATTTTGATGTGGCATGAGTGTACTGCATATCACACAAATACTCTGTGTGCGTGTTTAATCAGTTCTGTCGACCAAATCATTAGTTAGTAATGTATTGGTTAATGTTAGTAACGTGTTAACTGTTGTTAACACTTCAGTAGCTGTAGGACACACATAGGAAATGACTAATTTAGGTTAGTTAACTGTGGATAATCCTCAGGTGAACAGTGAGGACCTCTGTGGTGTTCAATGACAGACTGCACTTTAACAGTGACTTCAGGCAGGGCTAATGATTATCTGACAGAGCTGAGATACACATGATGAGAACTGAGCTGGAGGCCAATCTTCTATGACCTGCTGATCCCGGCTGAACCAGGTCCTGGTTCTGGTTATTTATGGGATGTTGCCTGTGATTTATGGCTGTGTCAGCTGTGAAAGCTCACCAGAAAAAAATGTTGCTGTCTTTCTGTAATTCCTTGCAGGATTGAAGCGCTGGAGTTCCTGGATGAGAAGGAGCTTTTGCAACAGCTTCTCCAACATTACAACATCTGCTGGGCCTCCAAGGACAAACTCAACTTGGGTAAATCTCCCTGGTCTTTTCTGTTTGTGATTATTGTTGTATAAGAGGAACACAAACTTACAGAAACGGTCTGGAAGCACTCAGCCCTAGAACCATCAGTCAGCGTCACCGTGGCGCCTCAGTCTCATGTCAGACTGTTGACAACATGACTCACGGGCTCTGGTGACGTTCACTTGTTTTTTAGCAAATAAATTATTAATAATTAGCAGTCACATATTCATGGCGTTGGTTCATTCATTTCTGGTCTAGTGATTCCAAATGTGGATCCCTCTGTTCCAGTGTTAGTGACCTGATGTTCAGATGGAACAGCACTGTGTGTTGACTATGATGACAGATTCACTACAGTTGGTTAAAAAACCTCAATATATGTCATATGTATCGTATTTATTCTTGCCAATACACAGCCCTAGTCATTTGGCTGATGTTCTGTGCCCTCAGGTCTGTCTCAGCTGACATTCTGAGTCTGGAATCTTCTCCAGAAAATAACCTGCAGATTTGATCAGAGTGATGAGTGGAGTGAAGTTCACCATGAAGGTAAGGAGGAGGCAGAGGCAGCGCCGAGGGAAGGTGACGACACCATTGTCACCACCACAGCTGTGACATAAATCATGTGAGCTTCATCAATCAGTCGGATTCAGAGTTTCTTTTCTTTTTTTTGACCTGCTCTGCAGTGAGTGGAACTGATGAATTTGCGTTTGAGACCTAGACCTGGTCCAGAATCTTCATCTGGATCACATCTGGATCCATTGTCACTTTTACTAAATGTATTTATTTACGATACTGTGACCACGGAGACTTTTTTGCTTGCTGGTGTTTACGCATCATGCATCGTGATGGCGTTTGAAAGAAATGAGCTGAGACTGACCAGAAGAGTTCTGTCACTGTTGACTGATGAGTCGGTGAAGAACTGTGTTAAAACTATAAACTGTGTTGGTGCTGGTGAGCAGGTGAATAAATGGAAACATCAGTGTTTTCTCTCGTCACTGTTTCACTGGCTCTGTGTGAACGACTGAAGACACAGATGTGAAAGTTGTGGTTTTTAAGGTTTGGAGATTTTATTGCTAGAAAATGTTTTCAAAATCTGTTCATTTTTTGACATGGTTTAATTTGAATGCTTTGGTTCCTGGAGGAATAAAAAACATAGATAATTTATTAAAAATGATTATTTAACTGAGATAAACTAAGGTTCCAACTCTAACTGCTTTTAGAAATAATTTCTTCTACTGTTTTTTTGTTTTAACAACAAATTGTTAGAAATTCTAAATTAAATACAAAAACTATTATTTAATAAAAGACAAAGCAAAAAACTAAAACCTACCTATTTTACAAAGAAAACTGCAAAAAAAACAAAAGACTTTTGTTTATTTTTAAGCTAAAAGTATCAGAAAAATGAACAAAAGGGGAAAATGTTAAAAACTGAACTATGTTTAAGTCTATAAATACAATTTTTAAAAATGAATTCTTTTCCAGAGAAAAGGGGTATTAGCAAATAAATAAAAAAAGAAACAGAAATAAATTGTTACTAATTTATATGGAAATATAAAAGGTAAAAGCTTTTATTTTTGTCCCGTCACAAACTTCAAAAGTCACAAAAATGTCTCCATTAAAAATGTGTTTTTCTCTAATGCTGTTTGAGAAACGGACTGACGTTCTGACGAACCAGGAATAATGACTGAATGAAATGTGTGTGTGTGTGAGAGAGAGAACAAAACGTGTTTTCTATTGTCCTCGTCTTATCTCTGTGGACTTCTCCTGATAATCACTTCATGAACCTCTAAATTCTCAACAGTGTTGGAATACGATGATCAGCAGGAATGTGGAGGTGGGTGTGGTCGGTGCGGTGGGTGTAGATGTGTCCTCTGGGCTCTGTGCATCCGTCCTCCCAGCACTGCTCATGTACGTGTAGGTATAAAAAGCTGGAGCTGGAGTCTCCAGCTTTGTTGAGATGGAGGAGAAGGTGGAGAACAGACAGCAGTGGGTGTTCGAGGAGTGTGTACAGCCGTGCGTGGGCGAGCTGCTGGGCACCGCCCTCTTCGTCTTCGTGGGCTGTGCGTCCGTCATAGGGAACGCGGAGTCGGTCGGAGACGTGCAGCCAGCCGTGGCTCATGGACTTTGTCTGGCCACACTCATCGTGGTCTTCGCCCAGATCAGGTAAAGTCTGTCAGCTCCATGGCAACAGGATGTCATGTGTGGCAGCGTGGGTTTGTTCCAGGTTTAGGATTTTTATTTTTTCTTTGCCAACTTTAATATTTCTGAACTGTCCCTTTTAAACATTTTCTTTAAAAGTTCTTTTTGGTTTCTTCTTGCTTTCGTTCTTCTGGCTGCCTTCCTTCAGCTTCTCCACCTTCACTGTCCCTCTGATCTGATTGTCTCTGCCTGTGTCCATCTTCATCATCAGCATCTTCATCTCCATCTCCAGCTCATCTGAAACCAAACATCACAGCAGCTCTCACTACTGTCTGCCCAAAGCTTCACTCTCAGCTGCGCTGCTTTTCTTCTGTCACAAACCAGTGAACTTTAAACAAAATGTCCATGACAAATAAATCACCTTTGACTTTATGTTGATGCTGTTTGACGTCTGCGTACCATGTGACAGTTGATGTCAGAGCTCCCTCACGTCTCCCCTCTATGTCTGCGGCAGTGGTGGTCACCTGAACCCGGCCGTGTCTCTCAGTGTGTGTCTGTGTGGAGGGATGCAGCTGCTGCTGCTGCTGCCCTACGTCGTCGCTCAGCTCATCGGGGGGATGATCGGTGCCGCCCTGGCCAAGGTGAAGAAAAATGAGTTCTAATGATATTTAGGCAAAGTTGAAACATCATTTTTCCTATTGTTTCAGTCAGTGTGTGTGTGTGTGTGGTTCTTTTTGCACCCCTTCTGAAAATATTAGGACCACCAGTATGACCAGTTCAGATATAGAGAAGGAAATTTAGACACACTACAATGAAGTAGTACTACAACTGGTACCACACACACACACACACAGGGCGTGGGAGAAGAAGTGTTTGACTCACAAAGTTCTAATAAAAATCTAATTCCCCTATATGCCCCTAGAGGGAGACCAAGCACAAGTGCCACACCGGTGGCACAGGTACCATAGTTTCAGAACCACTGGTTAATCAACATTCTGTCATCTGTTCATCTTTTGCCACCTTTTCACCCTCCTGTCCACACTAACACACACTCTGCCCTCACCCCCTCCCCCTCCAGGCTGTGTTTCCTCCCAGCATGTACGAGGCTGCAGTGGGAGCAGCTCTTCACCCGGGGACCACCGACCTGGGCCGGGCCACTCTGGCTGAACTGGTCCTGACTCTGATCCTCACCACCGTGGTCTGTATGGTCACCGTCAACAAACAAACAAGGTCGTCCTGGGCGCCGTTCTGCATCGGACTGAGTGTGACGGCCAACATACTGGCAGGGTAGGAGGTCAATTTTCGCAATCACATTTGGAAAATGATTAGATTTTTTTCAAAATCAAAATAGAAATAAAGGATTGGATTTAAGATAAAAAAAAAAACAGATTTTATGTGAGAAGGAAGTTACAGGAAAAAGCACAGGTTTAAAAGCACAAGCTTACACACATAGCTATTGGTTAGCACAGATGCTACTTGAGATTAACTGAAACTCAAAGCTTAGAAGTTGCCATTAGTTTGCCAAAAAATATTTATATCTACACCACAGTCTCATGTTGGGTCACATGAGGAGCCGCATCCTTGTAAACCTCTGAACCAGACCCTGGTTCCAGGTCCAGGTCCAGGTCCAGACACCAGCTCTTTCTGTTTCAGAGGGTCACTGTCTGGTGCCTGTATGAATCCCGCCCGGGCCTTTGGACCAGCTGTGGCTGCTAATCATTGGGAACATCACTGGATCTACTGGGTGGGACCAACCTGCGGAGCGCTGCTCACCGCTCTCTTCATCAGGTAGCGTAGGACCTTGAGAGAGTCAGACCTCATCTGTCTCTGTCCTTGAATGAAACCATTCATCCGTCCCACGTGATCCTGGGATCACAAACATCTGTGACTGAAGTTTGTCTCTGTCCACAGGTTGATGTTGGGAGACAAGAAAACCCGACTTTTCCTAAAATGAACTTCAAGCTACGAACATTATTCCTTCATGTGCATCTACTGTATATTTGACTCTTCCTCCATGCATATTTTTTATAGCTGCCGTGTGATTCAAGCTAATTTGTTCATTTAATTCTTCTTAAAAATTATAAAATATTTTTAAAAATATGCTTTCATAGTTTCAAATCATCGAGTCAAAGCCATGATAAAACTGTACTTGTACTGTACTGTAGTAATAGAGCTGGTTGTAGTTTTGGAAGAAACTGGTTGTAAAATAATAATCAGTAAAGGAGCAATGGAGCTATTTTTCTGACATGGTTCATTCACCATTAAGTTGTCATTCGTTTTAATTGCTGTCACTTAATTAATAAATGTCGAATTAATTAATACCGTTCCAGTTGTGTCGGAAAAGAACGTAAGACTAAAAGAAAAGCTAAAGAAGCTAAGTTCGCTACAGCACTGTGTAAATGCTGTGTTCATGTCATGACGATTGTCAGACGCAGACGGTTGTGCTCATTTTGACCAGCAGACGGCGACAATGTGTAAAATTGAAAATAAAAACATCTTATATTCTTAGGTCTCAGCAATGTACAAGAGATAAGATTAAAAACTGCGATCCTTCACTAAGAAGACTAACTCTCTGACCACTAGATCAAGGACCACTACATCTAGTCACTAGTAACTTGAGGAAAATACATAAAATTAGTAAAATGTGACACTTTACTGAAATTGTTATACTTTCAATACTCTCACGTTTACACAACTCGATCCCCAAAAATAGAAATTCTCAGAAACAACACACATCGTCAAAAACATTAAACAAAGTATGTGTCGATCTGTATTATCCTCACCAAAAATGCTAAAGGTATCATGGCTATGTCACAAAAACCCACAAAGTTATATTATATTATGACTGAGAAAGTAAACATATGAGTAACTCAATGGAAATGATAAACACTCATGTTTTTGTCAATCCCAGAAAACACCACAAGAGACACATCAGCTTTAGTTAATGTGAAGTTTATTTGTATCTTCTTATATTTGACATTTTTCGGCAGCGTCCATGTGGTGGCGCTATGCCAATATGCCTGTCGCTGACTGGGTGCAGTTTAGCGGTATTTCTCGGACAGAGCCAGAGCCACGTTGGCAAGGAATTTGTCGAAGGAGAGGTGGGCCTCGTCGGTGTAGTCGTTGGGGTACCTCTTGGAAAGGACCACGTGGAAGCAACTAGACAGCAACTGGGGATGATGGGAAATAAAAGAAACGTCACATGGTGAGTTCATGCCAGTCAAAGTTAGCCCCATGGGTATGAGCTGCAATCATTTCACAAAAACACCAGATAAATAATGGCATCTAAACACGTGATGCAGCAAATGACGTTTGACCTCAATCGAATCTCTAAATTCCGAAAAGGTGGAAAAATAATTCACTAAATACATTTCTTCCTCTTCCTTCAGAAACTGTGTGGATGCAAAATAATATACTGGGTCTAATGACGCCTGGCAGACGTTGGGCCATGAACCTGAGGTGCAGGTCCGTGCGTAATATATGCAGAAGACGCGGAGAAAAAGTTCTTTGCCAACCAGTGCGGAGTTTAACTTTTCATGTTGGAGTCGTGTGACGTCCGTAGGTGCGGGTGTGTGTGTGTCTCACCTTGAAGTTGCTGGGATCCACTCTCAGGGTGAAGGCGTGCTTCTCGCTGAGGTCCAACAGCCCGGTGACCATGTCGTCGATGTTCTCGTAGGCCTGCTTGATTCCTTTCATCACCAGCTTCCCATGCTCCTTCACCTGAGGGCTGTTGTAAGTAAAATCCTTAAAGTGGGTGAAGTAGGTCTTGGTTTGGGGGTGCGCCGCGAACAACCTGCGGAGTCAGAGAGGAGGGCAATGACGTCACAAGACAATAAACACTCGACTTACTAGTCCTATAGTTGTATGCAGTAAATATATATACACGCACCTGCCCAGAGCCTCTGCGCCGATGGCGTCAGAGTCTTTGGAGATTTTGCTCCAGAGGATCCTGATGCGCTCCTTGTCAATGCTGTTCAGACTCATTTTGGCTTCGGTTCCTGTGCTGCTAACAACTGGAATTATGACAGCGTGATGGTGAGGGGCTTTAATACAGTCACTCTGTAAAGTCACGCCCACAGGAGACTGTGCCAAGGCCCACCGTCCCATGACGCGGGTGGCAGATGGCACCGGAGTCCTGCCCTGATAGTGGGTCTCTCCGTGGACTGACGCCAGGCTACAGGGCCGCTATCAGCTGGGCACACAGTGGTCACAAGTTGGTAAAAAAACAGGGGGGTAGAGAGGGGGTTACTCATCAAAAAATGAGCGCCAGCTTTTCGAGGTGGGGGGTGGGGGGGGGGGGGGGGTGAGTAAAAATGACATAGCACTTAAAGCTAATCCACAGAACTAACTTTGTGCTCCATCTCCATCTAACACCGAATAAAGACCGAATAAAGACCGAATAAAGACCGATCTGTACTCACATCTACGGCCCTCAACCTAAGGAGCAAAAATCATCTCAATAGCGAGATTTATAATGAAGAAATTTATAACAAGAAGTCAAATGTGTTTGTTTTTTTGCCACATTATGAAATGCACGCATCATTTAAATTATTTTACGTTTAAAAATAAACAATTAATGAGTGAAATTTCCCTTTACTATTATATTTCTATATTCTGGATATATGTTTATGTGAATGTGTATGTACATATGCTATATATGTATGTACTGTATATGTATCTATAAGTAAGTATATATGTGTATGTACATGTATACATATATGACTAATATATCTATCGAATATCTAATATTATGTACAGTAATATCCTGGAAATACTATAATATACCTTATATACTAGTATACTGTATCTTGCTGAAACTGTTTGTTTATTTATTTAAATGGTTTAATTTAACTATTTAAACTGTTTATATATTTATTATATATATATTTAAACATTATAAAAATAATTTACAATATATACTGTAATATATAGAATTATACATTTTATAGAAATTGGAATAATAGCGTCACACATGATAACAATAACGAACTACTAGTCTCTTCTTGGTTGGACTTCTTTATTCTCCTGTTCTTCCTGTTGTTCTGCCGCTGCTGCGGCCTTCATTTTCTCAACGTCTTAATCCCGAAGGATTAATCGAGCTCTATCTTTCTAAACAACTCAACGTTTTCCAACTGTGGAATTCTGCAGATTTTTACACTGAAATACATAACGTGTGTGCAGAGCGCAGCACTTGGGTGCGGTTGTTGATCGATTAACTATCAGTCGGTTCATGACGTTGGTTAATCAAACGTGAAAAATGCCCAGGCCGCGGGCGTTAGGTGTTTGGGTGTAGGCCTAAGGGGCAGCAGCAGATAACGGCAGAATGAGTGTGACAGATAATGTGAAAAACATGAAGCAGCAGAGGAAGAACTGGCACCGATTCAAAACATGACTGGGGCAAAAAGAAATGGAGGGTGTTCAGTGACGTCACTGCGGAGGGCAGAAATGTTTCATTTATAAAAATGAGTTGTGGAGGATTAGTAGAATGTTCTATGTTAAATTTACCAACACTGTCAATTATTTGATACCATAATAAAATGTATTTATCATAGTTTGAAAATATAAAGTGCATCATGTATTATATACAAGCAAAATCTCTCATTTATAATACTTGTTTTCGTTTTGTTTAGTTTATCTTATGGTAAAAATGAAATCTGACTTTAAATCACTTAAAATATAATTATTTCTAAAAGGATAAAATATATAAATGAATGACCATTTAAATTATTGTGATGCCATAAATAAAGATAAAAAAGAAAATGAAGTTTTTTTTAAATAATCAACGTATGAATGAATGAGAATTGAGAATGAATTTTATTACCTGACTTCCAATCGGATTTAAATGTTTTGTTTCATACATTTTTATTCACACTTTTCTTTCTATTCTCACCACAAAACTGTACAAACTTGCAGGGAAAACCACACCGCGTTTTGTGTTTGTTGTACATGACGCAGCAAAATGCGCGTTGGCACAGTTTTGATGATTCAAACCTTATCAGAACCTCTCCATCTGCACCCTATCACAGACCCGGCCCCTCAGGGCGTGGAAGACCGCCGCATATTTAAATAGAGCCGCAGGTGAACATGAGAAATAACTCAGCTTTATTTCTTTGAGTATTTCTTTGAGTCAAAGACAGAGACACAAACACCAGAGAGCAGCCATGGTTCAATGGTCGGATGCCGAGAGGAAAATTATTATCGATACCTTTGGTAGCCTGAACTTCAAGGAATTTGGTGGCAAGGCTCTGGCCAGGTACTGACCGGTCTGGACAAGGACTCTTCAGCAAAACTCAGGGAACTGTGTCTCTATGTGGTCAGATTTTCACTTGTTTGATTTTACCTCCACAGGTGCCTGATCGTTTACCCCTGGACCCAGAGGTATTTTGGCTCCTTCGGTTCCTTAAGCAGCCCCAAAGCCATCAGGCAGAATGGAAGTGTGCAGAACCACGGGGAGACAGTGATGAAAGGTCTGGATAAGGCTGTAAATGACTTGGACAACATCAAGGGCGTTCTCTCCGAGCTGAGCAAACTGCACTCCGAGAGACTGCACGTGGATCCTGACAACTTCAAGGTGAAGATCCAGCACCACAAACACAAAAAGAAAGAAAGAAAACAAACAAACAAAGAAAAGTTCATGTGTAAATCCTAAAATGTAGTAGTGTGATATTTGACACTTGTTAATTGTTAATGTAATGACGTTCTCCTGACCGTTCTCCACAGCTCCTGGCTGACTGCATCACCATCGTCCTCGCTGCCCAAAAGGGTAACGCCTTCACTCCTGAGATTCAGGCAATCATTCAGAAGTTCCTGGCTGTTGTGGTGGCAGCTCTGGGAAAACAGTACTACTGAGAACCTTAGCCCACTGGACTCCAGCAGCAGGAGGATGATCCCAGAGTGATTCATCGCCTTGTCAGAGAAATAAAATTATTCTCAAAGCAAAAATCTTCTCTGTTTTCTCTCGTTTTTCCTTCTTTGTATCAGTAGAAAAAGTTTCAAATAATGAAATGGTTCTGAGAAAAAAAGGTATCGTTATGACTTATGGTGTTAAAACGTTCTTTAAAAAAAACTCAAAAAACCACAACCTGTCTGTGTAGGTTCTCAGTCATTAAGAGCAGGTCAACACAAAGCAGGGAAGTGGAAGAAACTTCAGAACAGTCCACTAACCTCCGTCTGAACCTCTACGGTCCGAACTACAACAGTTGGTGTGGAAATGGAGACGATATTGTTTGGTATTCTGGAGCAAAAAAAGATGTATTTTTTATAAATCAAATTATTTGAATAAATAATTCTTGAGCAGAAAATAAAGGATAATAATGTAAATATGTGAAATAAGAAAAAATAAAGAAGAAAAAAATGTTCGACATGTAATATATGTATATATAATACTATTTTAAAAAAAGTAATTCTAACATTTGATTAAAAACGAGAACCCATCAAACATTATTGACAGTTACAGTAGTGTTGCCTGCATATATTCGTTAATCCCCCCCCCTCTATATATATATGTATGTATGTATATACTGTATGTGTGTGTATATATATACTGTATATATTCACTTTAAGGAAACCGTCCTTCCATGGTCGCAGGGGAACTGAAGCCAATCGCAGCAGTCAGACGATAGACGATACAATTGTGCCATCTACTGGTGACGCCCAGATCCACTAACGTGAGAATTTCTGTCAAAATACATTTTTTATACGGTATTGTTCTGAATACTTGATTTTTTTTATTAAATTCAATTAGATACGGTACATCACTTATTATTATTTTTTAAATCTTTGGTGGCTAAAAGCAGACTTTATTTCTTTCAATTAAATCGTGTTGAGGTGAAAACGGAAATAAAGGTTTATCGTGACGGCTGGGGGCGATGCTAACGCTAACATTGCTACCTGCTGAATTCAATGAGGTTTTACTATTTTCCTAATGACTGTCCATTCCACCTTATCGTCTGGTTCTCTCCGGCCCGGAAGAGAATTTGTCAGAGTAAGAAGGACTATCTTTCAAAGTTTTTAATTGTTTTTTTCGTGTTTGTCTCCCTTTTTGTTTGTCATGAAATTCGAACTGACGTCATCCCATTTCTTTAATTGTGTCGACACGTAGACTAGATGGCGTCTCCTATATGTAACTTCTTAAAGTGATTTAATAATAATTAATATATTGTTACCATAAAAATATAATAATATTCTTCCGATGAGTTATAGAAGAGGACATGCACATCTGCTGCTGACGACTTCCTGTAGATGCCTCCAAAACAGTGATGGATTATTTGGTATAAACCTCTTCTGACACAATCACACGGACGATACTGAAGTGAAGCTCTGTATAACTGTATCTGTGGCTCTCTGTAACTGTACCACACATTCCAAAGAAAAAAAAACAGACAAAATTGGTCAAAGTTCGTTTTTTTGTTTTGTTTGTTTGTTTGTTTTATTTTACTGCAAAGACAAAGATGATCTTCAAGGGCAGAGGCTTCTGGGTTCAGTGGTACTGGCTTCCCAGAGCTGACACCACCACAGCCACAAACTTCTGGAAGGTGGCCTGCACCTCAGGAGTGAAGGCGCTTCCGAGTTTGGCAGCGATGACGATGGTGAGGCAGTCAGCCAGCAGCTGGACAGAGAAGAACAAGTTGGAGATCATTCAGTGATTCACACAGAATGTGTGGGCGTTATTTTATCATCAGTGTAATCTGGTCATTTTTACTTGGTTTTCTCTCCTGATTTTTTCTTTTTACCTTGAAGTTGTCAGGATCCACGTGCAGCTTCTCAGAGTGCAGGACGCTCAGCTCGGCATAGGTGGCCTTGATGTTGTCCATGTTCTTCACAGCCCGGTCCAGACCGTGCAGCACCCTGATTCCATGGGCTGCAATCATTGGGTTGCTCTTGATGGCGTTGGCGTTGTAGAGGTTACCGAAGCCCCCGAAATACCTCTGAGTCCAGGGGTAAACAATCAGACACCTGAGGTGGAAGGACAGTGAAGAAACGTCATGAGTTCAATGATGAAAACCAATCAGATGATACGCAGCATTTCCTGGATTGGTGTAGAATGAGCAGCCTTATGGTTGTACCTGCTCAGAGCCTTGGGGCCGATGTCCTCATAGTCCAGGCTGGAGAAGATGCTGTTGATGATGTCACGCTCCTGCTCAGTCCATTCAACCATGTTTGCTCTTTGGGTTTTTGTCTTTTTTCTTCAAGACTCAAAGAAAAAATGCTGAGTAGATTCTTCGGCGCCCCCTCTGGCTCTATTTAAATGAACCAGGGTCTCCTCCACCCACAGGAGCAGGGGTCTGTGATTGGCTGCAGATGAAGAGGCTCTGATAAAGCTCAGAACTTTCCAGATGCTTCTGGATGTCTCTATAGCTAGAATCAAGGTCAACAGTATGGACTTTAGTTTAAACATTCACAGCTGATGAATATTCTTGATTTAGGTCCAATCATTTACACTGAAGAGCGCTGCCATCACATCTGAGGTTGGTCCAACATACGTCAGGAGAAGCCTACAGTACAGGTCTCACTAGAAAAGCATGGGCCACATTTGGGCTGTAGAAGACCTAAGTGGGAATAAACTGACACAGAGTACCATGTGTCATTGTTGGGTTCCAAGGTTTGTGTTCCATTTGAAGGCCTACAGATGAGGCCTACAGATGAGGTCTACATGAAAGTCAGATTGAATGACCTTTGGGACTCATTGAATGTCAGCCAGAACAATCTGTAAGCCCATAAAACAATACCCCCATTGTTGTAGCTCAGGTTTTAATGATCTGCTATCACTCTATTCTGTGCCAACATGGGCAAATATACGGGGTCTACAGTCCAACAGTTATTATTTATATTGATACATCAAATCCTGTTTTCTCTTTTGTTCTTAAGGCATTTTGTAGCTTTAATGTTAAAAAACAACCTTCCACGAAGAAAACATGAAAACAGAGGGGCGGGGCCCTTCAAAGACTACTGCACACAGCTGCTTGAATCCACATGTTGCAGTGAGGGTTGTGGCCCCATTTTTCACAGCTGTGAGGGTGGGACTGAGGAGATGCATTATCTTTAAGGCAGTGACACTTGTATGTTTAGGCAGATAAGATGCAGGACACATCAGCTGGTACACCACACATGTGGACCAGATGATGCTCTTCCTTTAAATTGGCCATGACTGTAGCAAAGATCAAAGAATAGTTTGATATCACATTATTATAATTACTACTGGTCAGACACATTCTAGTAACAGATTTTAATAGTTCATTATTTGTAGCCCAGCTAGTGTGTACCAAGTGGGGTTGACAGGTTTTTTTGCTACCCTGCTGAGTTTGCCCATTTGGGTTTGATGGTTTGATAGTTTCAACCAGCAGGGCTTGATCTGTAGGACCAGTCAGTCTGAACCCAACAATGACACATGGTACTGTGGATTTAAGCAGCTGTGTTCAGTAGTCTTTAACCCCCCCACACCTCCCTTTCCATGTTTTTTCCATGGGAGGTTGTTTTTTAACATTATTTTCTAACATTAAATCTTACAAAAATGCCATAAGAACAAAAACGAAAACAGGATTTGATGTAACAATATAAATAATAACAGCAAAAAAACAACAGTTGTATAAATATTACTATTGCTACTACTAATAATAATTCTAACAATATTGCTATTCATATTTTACACATGTATATCATGATAAGTATTAAGGGCTTCAGAGGGGGGCCCACTTAGGCTGGTTCCACTGGACTGTAGACCCCGTATATTTGCCCATGTTGGCACAGAATAGAGTGATAGCAGATCATTAAAACCTGAGCTACAACAATGGGGGTATTGTTTTATGGGCTTACAGATTGTTCTGGCTGACATTCAATGAGTCCCAAAGGTCATTCAATCTGACTTTCATGTAGACCTCATCTGTAGGCCTCATCTGTAGGCCTTCAAATGGAACACAAACCTTGGAACCCAACAATGACACATGGTACTCTGTGTCAGTTTATTCCCACTTAGGTCTTCTACAGCCCAAATGTGGCCCATGCTTTTCTAGTGAGACCTGTACTGTAGGCTTCTCCTGACGTATGTTGGACCAACCTCAGATGTGATGGCAGCGCTCTTCAGTGTAAATGATTGGACCTAAATCAAGAATATTCATCAGCTGTGAATGTTTAAACTAAAGTCCATACTGTTGACCTTGATTCTAGCTATAGAGACATCCAGAAGCATCTGGAAAGTTCTGAGCTTTATCAGAGCCTCTTCATCTGCAGCCAATCACAGACCCCTGCTCCTGTGGGTGGAGGAGACCCTGGTTCATTTAAATAGAGCCAGAGGGGGCGCCGAAGAATCTACTCAGCATTTTTTCTTTGAGTCTTGAAGAAAAAAGACAAAAACCCAAAGAGCAAACATGGTTGAATGGACTGAGCAGGAGCGTGACATCATCAACAGCATCTTCTCCAGCCTGGACTATGAGGACATCGGCCCCAAGGCTCTGAGCAGGTACAACCATAAGGCTGCTCATTCTACACCAATCCAGGAAATGCTGCGTATCATCTGATTGGTTTTCATCATTGAACTCATGACTTTTCTTCACTGTCCTTCCACCTCAGGTGTCTGATTGTTTACCCCTGGACTCAGAGGTATTTCGGGGGCTTCGGTAACCTCTACAACGCCAACGCCATCAAGAGCAACCCAATGATTGCAGCCCATGGAATCAGGGTGCTGCACGGTCTGGACCGGGCTGTGAAGAACATGGACAACATCAAGGCCACCTATGCCGAGCTGAGCGTCCTGCACTCTGAGAAGCTGCACGTGGATCCTGACAACTTCAAGGTAAAAAGAAAAAATCAGGAGAGAAAACCAAGTAAAAATGACCAGATTACACTGATGATAAAATAACGCCCACACATTCTGTGTGAATCACTGAATGATCTCCAACTTGTTCTTCTCTGTCCAGCTGCTGGCTGACTGCCTCACCATCGTCATCGCTGCCAAACTCGGAAGCGCCTTCACTCCTGAGGTGCAGGCCACCTTCCAGAAGTTTGTGGCTGTGGTGGTGTCAGCTCTGGGAAGACAGTACCACTGAACCCAGAAGCCTCTGCCCTTGAAGATCATCTTTGTCTTTGCACACTGAAACCTGAACACTGGATCAGAATGTCATCTTCCAGGAAATAAAAAGTCATTGCAGTAAATGTGACCTGAACGTCTGTTTTTTAAGACACAACTGTATTAAATATCACCCGGTAGAATAGTCCAAACCCTGCAGGGACTGAGAAGGAGACACTGACCAAACATTAATGTGGACGAACAGCAATTCAACACATGTATCTAACTTTATTTAACAATTACAATACATAACCTGTAAATAAATACAAGAAATTAACCTTAATTTAAATGCCATCACCAGCACTTGATGTACAATGAAGTACTTACTGTCAAATTACACGTACAAGATCTTTGTTAAACAGAAGATAAGACCGAACTTGAAAAATGTGTGTGTGTGATCTCTGTATGCACACACACACAGGGCATTAGCTTCAAACAATGTTTAAAAAGTGGTTTGAATATTTAAAAGTCAACAGTATTTGTTAGTAAAAAGATATCAAATAGTTAAATATAATTATTAAACCTTAACCTCAATGGTAAATATTAATTATAAATGTTCAATCCAAATATTTTTGATTAAGCTTATTTGCAGATTCACACTGCCGGTAACCGGAAATACCAAAATAAAAGCTCGGTGAAGTCAGACTGTTGCTGCGACAAATGCTGACAGTAATATCATTTTTATTCGGAATAGCTGTTTTTAAGTATTGCACTGTAAATTGTATATACCTTTGTACATGATGAAACATTCATTAATACAACAACTATCATTTCATATTCAATACACAAACAAACACATTTCAGGAAGCAGGAATATCTCAGACACTGGCCAGGTCTCTCATCTGTATTTCTCTGCGAGCACAGCTGCGAAGGCCGACAAGTATTTGTCCATTGCTGCGTGTGCGACTGGATCGAAGTCCTCACCCATGTAGACGGCCAGGGAGACCAGCATACAGTGAGAGAAAAGCTGTGGGAGGAGGAGGAGTTCTTGTTACTGAAGTGAACAGATGACGTTAGTTTTTCCAGCTCCCATCCGTTTATATTCTCAACATGAACAAAGGAGAATGCACATAACATATTCATAATAATACCAGCTGTGGTGTGTGATGTAGTTAATCAACAACTCCCTGCTGTGCTGTGCTGTGCTGTGACAAAGTGAATTCTGTCTGATATTCAACAGTTAGGTTTAGAATCCTTACTGCAGGATTTGATTACATTATATTTGTGTTTCTCATAATGTTTGCCGCCTGTCCTTTTAAAAACAAATACTAATCTTTTCCTTAGTTGTATTTCCTTCCTTCTGCTTCTCAGCTTTAGCACCTTGAAGTTTGTGGGGTCTATTCTAAGTTGGTAGGCGTGCAGCGTCTGCAGAGGAGCCAGGGTGACGGTCAGCTGGCTGATGTCCTTGGATCCTTCTGCTATGGCCAGGACAATCTTCTTCCCGTGGGACAACAGGTGTTCAGAGCCGGGGCTGATGTCCAGGTGGGAAAAGTACGTCTTAGTTCCTGGATAAGAGGCAAACATCCTGTAGTGTTCCCAGAAGATTAAATCATCAGCATCAGCATCATCTTCATCATCAGCATCATCGTCATCCTGTCTTCGGTGTCATCTTATTCTAATTCTTATTCTGATCATCCCCATCTGTCCATCCTCTTTGCCTTCATGCTCATCCTTAACCTAATCTTTATCATCGTTATCCTCATCTTCACTCTCATCCTCATCCTCTTTGCTACCTTAAAGGACAACTTATTTTGTAATTGATTATAAGTTACCAAATTTTAATGTAAAAAAACCTTACAATAAACTGTCAGAACAGAGTGTGACAAATGTAAAGTTAACTAAAACATCTGAATAAGTACTACTTTCTTCCACACGTCAGTGGTGTAATGTCTGCAGCACCCTGGGGTCAGGGTTAGGAGTCTACAGCCATCACAGTTGATGTCCTTATTCTCTCAACATTCTACAGTGTGACAGTGTAGACGTACCTAAGCAGGGCGTCTGAGCCAATGTGTTCAGCCACATGCTTCAGTCGATCCCAGATTTCTGCGATCAACTTCTTCTCCTTCTTTGACAGCATCTCAGCTTCGTCTGGTTCTCCTTGATGTTGTTGATTTCACCCTGAGCAGCAGCAACAGAGAAGAAGAAACAGCAGGCGACCTCAGCAGCCGTGTGAGTAAAAGAAGCATCAGTCCAACATATGTATCATCACTGGCTCAAAGATAACATTAAAAAAATTATGTTGTGTTCACCCTTTTTGGTAAGAAAAAGAAATAAAAGGTGACATGAAAAAAAATAACAATAAAGTTGATGTTTGTGAAGCAGAGCTTGTGCGCTGGCAGCAGCTGGGTTGTTTTCCACCTCAGTGTTATCACACAGCAGCCTGCAGGGCAGGGAGCAGGGTGTGTGTGTGTGTGTGTGTGTGTGTATGTGTGTGGTGGTGGGGGTCTTATTAGAATTACATCCTGCGCTCCTTCTTTAACTCTTTTTTAACGGCTCTATATTTAAGGCTTTAAGGCTTTAATCTGTTTGTTCTGTTTAAGCTCAGAGGCCGGGACTAAGTATCACATTCAGACGGTATTTTTTAAGTATCCCATGACTTCTTTTTTTCACAAGTTAAAAGTGAAGTTTTCTAGATATTGAGATAATAGCTATACAGTAGCTAAGCTAAGCTAATCTACTCGAGGTCTAACATTTGATTAGCTTTGGGCCTGTTGTTTCTTTTTTCAACATTCTTTTTATTTTATTCTGACATTCATAAAACATGATTCAGGCTTTTTTCTGTTTTTGGGCCGTCCTTTGACAGATAAGCTATTTCTGCTGCTATCTCCGGCTGCACAAGCTGTTAGTCAAAGGCCAATGGGTGGGGCTTGCTGTACCTCGGCCATTTTTACGTCAGAAATGCTCACATTTATTTAAAAAAAACCATGTTGTTTCATGAACAACAAATGCCATATTTTGCCATATAATTGTGGTAATTGGCTTAACAGCGTTAGCTGCTCATCAACAATGTACATCGAACATAATGTTTATATTCTGCAGGTTTCCCTTGCTGTGAAAAGTAAGTGAATGAGAATAGAACAGTCAGAGTGGGAAGAATGCTACAGACAGATGCCAACTGCCCGTAAAAATCATACAAAGAAAAGAAGTGGACTCCCTGCATAGATGACATCACAGCTCTGATGTAACCAACTACATCAAAGACATGCATTTGCTGTTTGATAGCTTTAAAGTGGAACAAATGAGGGCTGTTTACAGCAGGATGACAATGGAAGAAAGGGACCAGCAGATGGCTGCAGTACAACCAGGATGACTGCTTTTGTTGAACAGAACAAATAGACAGCCGACTTAAAGCTAATGAAAACCCTGATTAAATCCAGAAGGATGTAGTGATGCGACATCATGGAGGGGGGAAAACGCCAGAGAGGAAAAAGGAAGAAAGAAAAAGAAAAAGCAAAAGTTAAAGTCAAAGTAAAAGGAAAAGAAAAAGTCAAAGTCAAAGTAAAAGCAAAAGCAAAAGCAAAAGCGAAGGCAAAAGAAAAGAAAAAAGAAAAAAAAAAAGTTCCACCAGAGCCCATTGTTGAAGAAACACTGGACATTGAAGAGAATCTACAAAAAGCTGCAACTGAAAAATACATCTGGCAATTTGTGGCCACCATGGTGTACACGATGCTCACCAAGATCAAAGCTCTTGACATGTGGGGCACCGTGTCGACTGCCATGTACTCTAAACACCTGGTTGATCTGGCAATGGAACAAATCATAATGGAGGGAATCACTGTGGGCTATTATCCCAACCTGGCCAGAGCAAAGCTAGTGGCTAAAGTTGTCCTGAGAGATTTGAGACGTAAGTTTGGTGATGTGATGATCGGCCTGATTTTGATGCGAGACCCTGTCATGAAAGAGGCCATCATCAGAACAATGGTGCTCCATGTTTTCCTCTATTCAGAGCGACATTTGAAACGCAGCCACAGACACCACACTTGTTTGTCCATCACAAAACTGGCCATAAGTCTGGGCGCCTGTGCAGTACTTTTACTTGCCATCTTTTTCTTGGTCCGTTACATACCCCCCATCCACAAATGGAAAACATCAGGTGCAAATGATACAAATAAAGACGTAGACGATAGCACGTTATTGGAAGACATCTTCTTTCCAGATGCAAGGAAACAGTATTTTAACGAAGCGTCATTTCACACCCGGCCTCTGCTTCAACCTGACCCTCACATCTCCAATCAAGGTGACATCCATAAAGCCACCCTTCATGTCAACAATGTGGTGGAGCGTCATGACGACCTGTCACACCTTGACCGTGATGTAACCATCCTCCGAGAGATTTCTCCGGCCTATGACTTCTTTTTAAAATTAAATAATTTCTTTTCTAATGACAGAGCTAAAGAGAAACCAGGGTAGAGAGACGTTCCCAGAGTTCTATGTTCTGCTTGGAAAAAACTGAGCACATTCACTGATGCAGTTGTCGCTTAAACTGACACCTCAACGCCGCCTGTGTGGCCCTCCTGTACTCCTTGGAGTCACTCTGATGGGCCGTAACCCACTCAGGGAAACACTGGTTTATAAAAACGTACAATGCACAATCATCAACAATGTAAATGAACAGTTACAGTGAACCAGACATTGAATAAAATGGCTGCAACTTTTTATGGCTATTTTTATTTAGTTATTTACATCATTCATTCCCATCCACATTTGCTCATTTGCTGAAGTGAAAAATAATCTAAATTAACTTAATTGATCTGAAAACTTTTTTTTGTTGGTATTCAAAAGCTTCCATAAATGTCATACATGTGTGTACGTGTTGTAATCTGGAATCTTCCTTAAAATTTGCTTAAGCGTTAGCCATAATTAAGACTGCATTACTACCTTCTTCTGGATCAAAGGTTGTTAATCTGTCAGAAAATACCTTTGAAGTGTGGTCTTATGTGTGGAAGTCCAAAAACTATCCTTGAAAAACAAGAAAAGGAAAGATGTAAAGGCAGAAGTGCATCACTATAAACACTGGATGGCCCTGGACGTCATTGTTTTTAAAGACATAATTTAAAATGTCAGCAAAGAAGATACGAGAAGACATGGGGAAAAAGGAGAGAGCGCTGTAATTCAACAGCATGGCTGTCTTAATATGTTATTATTATTATATATTAGAGAAAGAGTAGATGGAGAGACAGCAGTGATGTACATTGTGTGGACCACCTACCAATAAACACAAGAGACGGGGAGGCATTTATGGAGATAAAACAGCAGACAGTGACCTCTGAGACCATGGAATCAGCACAGTTAAACCCTGGAAGGCAGCAAACCCGGTATACTGTCATTATGATGACACTTGCCGTTCTTGAGAAGTGCATTACTAAGGCCCACTGCTGCCACGGCCTTGCAAGGTATGCCCATGGGCTCATAGAGCAGATCCTGGATGGACTTGTCCTCTCGGAGACACATACTCCAGAGAAGCATGAGGTTGAGCGATGGGCTAAAGACGTATTCAAAGAACTTAACGATACGTTTGGCCTGGCTCTGGAGATACTGATCCTGATTCAAGATCCAGAAGTTGAACAAACTTTTGTTCAGAAGGTGCGGCGCTACTTTGCAGAGCCGTTTCTTGTGTCTAGACAGAAACTTTCACCAAAGTCGTGCCTCCAGAGGATCCTTTCCAGGATATGTTCAGGTATCTCTAAGTGCTTCACAGGCATGTTCAATAAATGTCGGAAAAAATTCAAAAGGAAGAAACAAATGCTATCATTCTGAACACTTTTTTATGTGATGGAATGAATAGTACGCATATTTTCAGCTTCAAGCAGTTTCTGTCTGGTACCAGATTCAGTGTACATTTACACTAAAGGGATCTTGAATTAAATGATAACTGATGAAGATGAAAACAGTCCTTTAACTCAGTCTTTTGGACTACTGGTCTGTTTTGTTTCCAAGCAATCAAGAACTGATGACCTTGCAAATAAGTCCATCCACCTGCAGAGAGAGCAGTCTGAAGCTCTTATCTCCAGAATTAGGTGCTGCAGCTACAACCTTGAAAGAACAAACCAAAACTGGATGGTTGGGTAGAGTCATTCACCATGAAAGACCTTTTGAACAAAGGACAGGGATAGAACTCTCTGGGTTTCATTAACTGTTAATGGGAAAGACATTTCTTCCAAAATCATGTCTGTAATATTTGTATTGATTGTTGATTGATGTAAGTCATTGGTGAATTGTGGTCGTCGAGCTGTCTTTAAGGTGCTTTGCATGTCTTGTACAAAGCATCTTGATCACAGTGAGACTTACGAGTCAAATAAAAAATTCAGGGTTAATTAAATATAAATATTTGTATAAGTTGAATAATGTCTATTAACATACTGCCAATAGTTAAATAGAACAATAATAATATAATAATTTCACTTAAGGTTTAAACTTTGTTAAAATGAGTCCTGTACTGCTTTATTTCTGGAGTAAGCATTATTGCTTAATTTTTAGCTTTTTTTTATTACATATTTCTGCTGCACATTATAAAATTGCTGGTGTGTCGATCCACTCCTATCTCGATTGCATTTTCCCCATTAAGCAAACAACTAAAAACCAATTAATCCGTTCCAGCCCCCCAGAAATATACTGTTAATTAATTTAATTAACCCCGCCGTCTAAACATCAAAAACATAGATATAAACAAATATATTGATAAAATAATAATAATTAAGAAAACAGAGTCAAAACACTGTGGACTGCAATTTCATTGTGTCATATGTCCTGTATGTATGGCATATTTGACAATAAAATTGACTTTCGGCTGGCTCGTATCTTGAAGCCCCACTGTATTTTCTGTAGGTATAATGTAAAGTATACTTACATACACTTTTCACAGTACATCACAGGTTGGCTGTTTCCTTTGTTTATCACGATCGAACTGCCCAGGTTGGCTGTTTCCTTTGTTTATCACAATCGAACTGGTTTTAAAACACTTTTAGAGAATTCAATGTAGGAAAATTAATATATATTAATATCATAAAACTGCATATAAGAAGGTTCCACCGAGATTTGAACTCGGATCGCTGGATTCAGAGTCCAGAGTGCTAACCATTACACCATGGAACCGCCATGCAACCTTAGGAAACATGTAAACCTTCTATATCATATTTGATATGGACTGAACGTTGGGTCGGCAGTATTTTTTATACTCGTTTTACAAACGGTTTTAAATTTAAATTTAAAAAACGTTTCAGTTCATAGATGACGCTACACTTAATAAAAACTACAATGTGGATACAAAATCCAAATAAGGGAACAGAGACCCGGAACAATATAAGACAACGGGGTGCGGTTCCATCAGGGAAGGGTCTCAAAGACGGACAGTTTCCCAACTAAAAAGCAAAATAAAGAAGTTTTTTGTCATATAGCAACACTAAATGTTGCTAAACCCACACAACGTTACCTTATACGTTCTTTTTAGTGTCATTTTATAAACACTTCCAATCAGACAGTTAGCCGAACTAAGAACGTTGCCTAATATTTTGCTTGCTAGCCACCAGCTAGGTTTGACGCTAGCCCGTGTGTATGTTTTCATGCTGCTCGATTGGCTCCATTTCTAAGGTAATTGAGCAACAATGCTTATCATAATGTGACTTGGGTTTATACAGATCGTTGCCAGTTACTCGAGCAGTGAAGTCATGTGTGACGTGACTCATCAGTTGCCTAAGAGCAGCACTTTCCCCACTGTCTAGTAGTATTTGTGGGCAAAGGTTCGGTTGGTTTTCGCCAGTTTACGACGTTGGACATATTTTTCTAATCTGGAAAAATGCCTGGAATGGTGGTGTTTGGTCGGCGATGGGGGATCGCCAGTGACGACCTTGTCTTCCCCGGTGCATTTGAACTGTTCATCCGTCTACTCTGGTATGTTGCTTCTTATTTTTTTAAATTATTATTATTTCCTTCCAGAGGAGGAGAATATAACTAACAGACGCATAAACACAGTGCAATATTTAACACGAAATGTGTCATTGCTAAATTTGCCACAGTTCAACCGTTCGTTTTCTAATTAATAATGACTTTAATGTGTATTATTGTGTGTATATGAGGGTTACAGACATTAGAAATACGAATTGTAATATTTTTATGACTTTTCTTTAGGTGGATCGGCACTCTGATCCTCTTCATTCACCACCGAGGTCATTTTGAGTGTCATGGAAGAGACGTTCTTCACACTTACTTCGTGGGATTGTTGGTTGTGCTTGGTTTCATTATTCTGTCGTTATGGGCGATCGTCTTTGTCAGTGCACAAGGTAAAGTTCCTAAATTGACCTTTGTCATTTTTGTGAGTTCTTGACAACTATTGAGGTTTTTTAAACCTGAAAACATGTTTTTTTTACTTGATGGGAAGTAAGTGAAGACAGAGGAAATTGTGACACTAATGGACAGGTTAAAACTCAAAATGTCAGAATCTAAACCAGATGATACTGAACTTCAGTTCATCAGTTAAACACAGTAGAAGGTCTGAAACGACGGCCTTTATGGCGGCGTGGTTGCAAAAGTATAATCTTATCTAGCTTCATCTGCAAAGTAAGTCACTACCAACGAAAAGATCTGTCATTATGGATTAAATATTAAAAAAATGTTCCTTGCCCAGGAAGTTGGGCAAACAGGAAATTCCTCCTAGAGCAATGGTGTAGGTCTGCAGGTTATTCTGGATTATGCAATGCAGAACATTTTGATGCACCTACTGGTTTTGTACAACACAGCGTTAAGAAGTGGAAAGGGAAAGTTGACTTAGTGTGTGTAAGGAAGAAGGCAACATTTCGTTTTTGAAAGAGGAAGTTGCAGAGTGTTGTTTTTTAAAACGCTGTACATGTGACAGGGAGGTAAACATGAAGTAATTACATTTTGTTTCATATTTTTCTCAGGCACCATCACAAACTCTGGCCCACGGCGCTCCATGCCAGCACTGGTGTACCTCCGAGCTCTGCTGTACATTCCTGAGCTGGTGTGGGCCTGCCTGGGAGCTGTGTGGGTGTCTGAAGACAGCAAAGGCTGCGATCTGGCCACGGTGGGCACTGTCATCTCAGCAGTGATTGCCAGGTAGGAGTGTTGCTCAGACTCGTGTCTTCACAACCATAAAACCTGTTTGGAAAAGAGTGAAAGTCCTTGTTCAGACCTGGTAGTGACAAAGATTCTGGGTAAGATGGTGACATGGGGATTGTATTAGTCAAAGAGTTTCACCAACAGTATCTTTGTTTTTGTCGGAACAGCTGGATCATCCTGTTCTTCACGGCTGTGGGTGTGCTGGTTGTGTTTTACCCTCTTGGAAACCCTCAGTCTCAGCCTGCCCCTGTGGAGCCTTTGGGGGTTCGAAACCTGCAGAGCACAGAGCAAACCCAGTTCTTCTCCACCGCCCGCTCCCTGGCTGTTGATGTGTGGGAGTGCAGACTGAGGATCATGTGCTGTTGTCTGCCACAGGATGAAAGCAACAGAGCGGTGTTTTCCAATATCGCCAAACTTCTCAACAGATTCTTCTCTGTGAGGGGATTTTGTCAGTATAGCAGTGTCAGTGTGCGGTTGATGGAACTTCAGATTGGAACTAATACTGTTCCACCTGATTTGTTGTGGTCAGGACACAGATTTGGTCCCCAGTGACATCGCAGCTGGTTTGGCTCTGCTGCAGCAGGAACAGGACAAGAAGGAACAGAGCAGAGACCCAGACTCTGTCGTCACTCACAGTCCATCCTCTCCCATGGTGATCAAGCCACTCTGAATCCAATATTTGGATTATTTGACGTTACTTTCACATTTAAACACACATTTATCCGGTGCTGTTATGTCTGTTTTTGCAGGGCGATGATTTGGAGCTGGAGCTGAAGAAGTCTGCTCACTGGATGCAGTTTGCTGCTGCAGCATATGGCTGGCCACTCTACATTTTCTCCAACCCTTTTACTGGACCATGCAAACTTAGTGGAGACTGGTATGATAGTGCAGCTTTGGCTGAATCCACACTTCTTTTCATTTGAAAAAAAAAACAACGTATTTGAATCAGCCAGTTTCATTTGATACCAGTCAAATATTCATGGTGTTGGTTTATTTTAATTTTTCTTTTATTTCTTCTCTAGTGATTCCAAATGTAGATCTGTTTGTTCCAATGTTAGTAACCTGATGTTAAGATGAAACAGCATTGTGTGTTTACTATGATGACAGTTTTACTGCAATTTAATTACATAAGAAACTCAATATATAGTATCGCAGTATATTGCAATATATCTTATCGTTGCCTCTGTAACGTGATACTTATCGTATCATCAGATTCTTTCCAGTACACAGGCGTAATGCTAACTGCATGTGTGTGTGTGTGCGCGCGCACAGCTGTAGGAGTCATGCAGCAGAGCATGACATAGTCGAAGAAGATTGCCTTGGCTGCCACTTCTCATCCATCCTACAAACCACTGGTTTGCAGTACAGAGACTTCATTCATGTCAGCTTCCACAACCAGGTAGGTCCACCAGAAACACACAGACTCTGTCACTGGTACAACCTGGTGTGGTACCCTCAGCTGATCATCAATCATTTCATTTCAGATCTATGAAATCCCCTTCTACGTGGCTCTGGATCATAAACAAGAGGCTATTGTTGTGGCTGTGAGAGGAACGCTATCACTGAAGGTGGGTCAGAGGCGACTCCTCACCCTTTTCTACGACAATGTCATACATGTGTGTCCACCACCTCACAGAGTGTGTGTTCTTCAGGATGTTCTTACAGATTTGTCAGCTGACTGTGAGAACCTGCCAATAGAGGGAGTGACAGGAGCCTGTTACGCTCACAAGGTAAAAAACAGAACCCCCCTTCTTTAAAGGATTAGGTCTGGATTGAGTTACTGTGGAGTCTGCTTCTAAAACTGTCAGGTCACCCTCCCTTTCCTCCCCTGCTGTCCCCCTCCCCAACTGCCCCCCTCCCCCCTTTTATCCATTTCTGTCACCTGACCAATAATGATAAATGTTCTGTGTGTAAGGCGTTGCTTTATAAGCTTTGAGTGCAATTTATTGCTTCTGTTTTTACCCCCTGTCACCTCTGTAGGGCATCAGCCAGGCTGCCACCTATCTCTACAAGAAGCTGGTAAACGACGGAATTCTGAACCAGGCTTTTACTGTTGCACCGGTGAGTCTTTTATTTGGAAGCTGCTCGTCAAATGGTAGCATCTGAGTTCTGATCTGGTTGAAAAGAGTTCTTAACGATAGTTGTTTGTGTTGTAGAACACATGCAGTGTCCACACCAGGCAATGATAAAGAAATCTGAGCTGTGAACCGCTGACTGTGTCTGTGCCTGCTGTGTTTGTAGGAGTACAGACTGGTCATTACTGGTCACAGCCTGGGAGCTGGCACTGCTGCAGTGTTGGCCATTCTTTTACGAAGCTCCTTCCCCAGCCTGCAGTGTTACTCATTCTCGCCACCAGGGGGACTCTTGAGGTAAGAAACGCAGTTTGGTGAACTCATGATTCAAATTGCAGGCCAGTTCTTTTTAACCTAGTAATTTTCTTCACAATGTAGACATACTGTGTTGGCTGAGACCTCTTTCAGCAGTTTCTCTTTTCCAAAAATTCCTAGTTAGCACATTTAGTATTTTAAATGCAATAAAATGAAGTATAAAATACAATACACCTGGAGCCAGCAGGAGGCAAAGGTTTGTCCCTTGAATGTTGAGGTTTATACTGAATAGGTCAGGTTTGAGTTTTGCTAATATGTTACTGTATGTTAAACACGTGTGTGTGAAGTTTAATTTTGAAGTTGTCCTTGTTATGCAATGCTGCAGAAATAGGAACATATCATAATAGGTCATGATTCATGGCCCTGACGCAACCATGGGAAAGTTCTTCTACTATGTCACTCATCTGTGTTCAGTCTTCTTCCATTGAAACTCTCATTAACCTGACAGTCTGACTCTTTTCCTTCTCTCTGTGCAGCAAAGCCTTAGCTGATTATTCCAAGGACTTTGTGGTCTCTGTCATTTTGGGAAAGGATCTTGTTCCCAGGTAAACCTATAACCTAAAACTGTTAACAAGAGTGGCGTTGTTTGCTCTGTCGCTGCTGAGTTACACACACACCGAGGAGACCTTTCATAAACAGTAATGGACTGAGTTTTTTCCTATGACAGTGAAGGCATCATTGGCTTTAATTCTGCTCTAATTGTGCAGTTTGGCTCTGCTGTGTTTCATGTACGTTTAACTGTTACTACAAGTGTGTTTCTTTGCTTCACAGACTAAGTATTCCTAACATGGAGGATCTGAAGACTAGAATTCTTAAAATCGTTTCAAACTGCAATAAACCTAAGGTAGAAACTGACAATTTAACACAGTTTAAAAAATGTCCCTGCAGCGTTTCCTGACAGACTGTGTTCTCTCTCCACATCTGTGCTGTAGTACCGTATCCTGCTCCAGGGCCTGAGGTATGAGCTGTTTGGTGGAGCACCTGATGACTGCCCTACAGAGATGGACAACAGGAGGGAGCAGGAGCTCAGCCTGCCGCTGCTGGGGGAGGAGTCTCTGGTGATCCGTCCTTCAGAGTCCTATCACACCATGGGTTCAGACGACTCACCTGTCCCCAAGCCAACATACTTACCCCTCTTCCTACCTGGGCGTGTTCTGCATATCAAGGAAGATGGGCCGACGCGGAGGTGTGTAATGTTCCTGCAACTCATATCTGAATCAAAGTACTTGGTGATTCTTATTTATTTGAACCATCCTGTGTAAATCCACACAAAACTGTTTTTTGGGCTTAATCTTGAAATGTTATATCTGAAAGTTAAAATAACCTCAGAGAGGCTAGAAAAATAAATATTTTCCTTCTCTTCTCTTTTCCCAGGTCCTGGTTTTCCCAGGCCAGGTACCATGCAGACTGGTCCAGAGAAACTGAATTCCTGAGTATTCTGATCAGCCCCAGGATGTTGGCAGATCACATGCCCGATGTTGTGCTCCGAGCTCTGAACAGCCTGACCACAGAGCGACCTATTGCCCTCTGCTCTTCAAACCTTAACGATAGCCAGCACAACACTATCTGAGAGGTATCCTACAGATTAACTCCCTGTATTCTACGCAATGTCCACTTTTATTTATATGTGCGTACATGTATCCTCTTGAGTCGCTCAACTACTCTACAAATTACATTTTCTTAAAAACACATCGGGCTCGGGATTTATGACACAGCCTCTGGAACACTACCTTATTGTAGTTGAATTAAAAAACAAGGGATTTAAAAGTTGGTGTGGATCGAAGACTGGTTAGAGTGATTCTCCTGAGGCTGTGTTTAAATAAGCAATACAAGGGGGGCTGGGAGGTCGATTTTCTGCTGCCTCCACCTGTAGCTAACATGTTTCTTTGTTATTTAAGGTTTGATTATCAGGTGTTCAGACTTACACAGGTGATACTAAACTTCAAAAAGAAGTACTGGAACACTAGATCCTGTTTCCCTGCAAGTTCCAAACTACATCACTCACGAACTTGGACCGTGGAAGAGTAAACGTTATAAATTCTGACAGAAACTTCAGTTTGGAGTCAGAGAAGCGTTCTTTTATAGTGAGATAATGTAGCAAACAGATTCTTAAAATAGCTTACAGTGAATGTGGTCTACACTGAATGTATCAAACCTGTTTAATGACCATGTTTACCACACTTTAAAAACATTGATTTCAGAGAGAAAAGTTGAAGCACAGCTGGTTTGTTTGCACTTTTAATTATTTAATTTCAAATCCTTTGTTTTTATACCAGGCCTGAAAAAACACCTGATGCCATGATCTGTGAATGTGCAATGTGTGTAATATTTGTCGGTGCTGCTGTGGTTGTCTCAAAGGCCGTTTTCTTTTTCTACTGAACATTTGTGTGTTTGCAGAAAAATGATACAGCGCCACAGGTGTGAGTTTATTTTGTCAAATGTGAGTTTCCTTATTGTCTACATTATAAAGTGTACTGTGTCTTATGTTTGTTGTTTGGAGACTAAAATGATCAGTGCCTATACATCAGAAACAAAAAAGTCCAGAAGAATGCTTCAAATATGGACTGACTTCAGACTGCATTGTGTTTACAGCATATGTGTTTCATTAACTGGGGTTAAAAAAAAAGAAAAATATATTTGCAAAAGAAGACTGGACCACATAGAAAAAACATAGTACAATATCCAAGCTTTCTGGCCGACCTTTATTTTATATCACAGTCAAAATACATTTTCCATTTGATCACATAAGTCAGAAAATCAAAAAAAAAAAAGAAAAAAAAAGAGGGATTTAAATTAGGTGGCTTCCAATTTCTTGTTGTTTTAGAATTTTGACTACAATTTCTCTTCCCACATGGCCCGTCTTCTCTTCTTGTCAGAGAAGCAGATTTTCTTACAGATGAATTAAAACAAGAATCTGTTGTGTTTACACCTGTGTTTGTTCCACATCTTCTGTAGTGTTAGAAAGGTGCATGAACATAATGTCCAGAGGGTAAAAGATCATAAAATGATGTGAATGTGCACTTTCCATTTAATTTGTCAAAGAATATGTTGAAATCGAATTAAACTGCAAATGTGATTTATAATCACCCGAAGAAAATTAAGTTGTGCTTGGATTTTGTGGAATAATTTATTTGATTTTGCAAGGATTTTAACAAACATACATTGGGTTCAGGTCAAGGATGAACTTGAAGTTGAAGGTCAGTATATACTGTATATATATTTTCCCCTTCTTTTTCTCAGGGTTTAAACCTGAAGCTAAAGTCAGAATTACATTTTTTAGGTAAGTATGAATGTCATGGAGATCACAGGTAAATTTAAAGCAAATACAAGGTACTGTATATTAACAGTTATATATACATATATATATATTTGAGATACAGCGTCACCCGTTCCGTGACTAAAACTATGAGTTTGAGTAATTAAAAATAATTAATTAATTTTTAAATTGATAATATACTGTATGGACCAGTAAAAACACTTTACACACTAACAATTCACATTCCTTATGATCTGTGACGTTGATCCTGATACGTTCAAATGACCCTCGTAAACGTTTAATCCATAGCTGGGATAAAGTAGAATTCCAACTGGTATTGTTTTGGGGTTTTTTTGTTTTGTTTTTTTTTAAATAGTCTTTACATAATTCGTCCATAAAATATCGGAAATATACGTAGAATCCAAACAATAGTGTTAGAATTGTGTAATATGAACTGGAAAGTATCAACAGAAAATAAAATCTGGGGGAAAAAACAACAAAATCCTAATTTTATTTATTTTTTCATACGTCAGGTCAATACCTTAAAATGCTGACGTTAATATCAGAAATATTTAGAATTGGGGCAAAACGTTACAACTGTCCTTCTTCATCGAAAGCGCTTGTATGATTCGCGTCCTCTTCCGTATTAATCAGGTGACTTATAACAAATAAATATAAAATGTGTTTTCTACTCTGAACTGTCTTACAGTGTTCTCATTTTTCCTGCCGTCATTGAACGCACCATCAGCAGATCATCTGTTGGACAGGGAAACTCTAAACAGGAGCCAAGTCAATACTTTTCCCCACTGTTAGCACAAGGCTAGTTCCAAGCTCCTGAAGTTAGTCGTTTAGTAGATTCTTTATTAAAATAGATAACGGACTATAACATGTACCATGGACAGCATCTCAGAGATGTTATAAGAAGAGTTTGCGGCGCTTAAACTAAGCTTCGTGTGTTTGTAGCTGATTATCATTAGCTGCGGGTGGAAAAATAAGTGCAGAAAAATGGAGCTGGACGACGTTGACCTGTATCAGGACGATTCCGCAAACTCCACCGTCATGTCCGAGCGGGTCACCGGACTGGCCAGTTCCATTTACCGTGAATTCGAGCGACTCATTGAGAAGTATGACGAGGACGTAGTGAAGCAGCTGATGCCGCTGGTCGTAGCCGTGCTGGAGAACCTTGACTCGGTATTCGCTGTCAACCAAGAGCACGAAGTGGAGCTGGAGCTGCTTAAGGAAGACAATGAGCAGCTCGTTACCCAGTACGAACGAGAAAAAGCACTGAGAAAACACGCAGAGGAGGTGGGTTTTTATTTAAAACACCGCAAATTTCTTTTAAACCAGAGTTGCTTTTTATAAAGCAAGACTCCATTCAGAAAGCTGGCTATTTACTCTTGTATTTGTATAATATAAAGCTAAACTTTAACTAACTTTAAGTAAAGTAACTTTACAGGACAAACAAAAGATCATCTTGAAATCGGCTCACTCACAAACAGTTGTAACTCTAAGTTAGTAGTTGTTTAGTGAGGGGTTTGAAATTCCAATGCCAAGCTACATTCAGAAATCTGGCAATTCACTAATTACCAAGTAATTTACACGTTTGTCATGTATGAAGAAACTATAACTTTTATTCGACTTGTGAAAAGGGTAACTGCAAATTGTAATGAATTACTATTGTTTTATAGTGTACTGGCGATTATTTCCCCTGCCAAACAGATTTAAATTCTACAGTCATAATTGTAGAATGAAATCAAATATACAAGATTAAGAGTCAGGTAGGATTCAGGATTGAGCTAACTTGACTAAGCAGAATTTAAAATGAATGATTTCAACACAATAATTGGATTTCTCACTTAATTAAACGTGTTTGTCCATTTACAGTGTAACACACTTCTTCTATAAATCCTCTTTTCCCAACATCACATGAAAGCTGCACCTTAAATTCCTTGAAAAACAACCAAGAGCTTGTCTTTAATCTGGTTTAGCATTTTCAGCCGTCTTACACTCCTAATCCTTAGAAAATTAGTGCTGGTATTGGCCTGGAAACAGGAGTTAAACTTACATGAAATCTGGAGCATTTTATTGTGTTAATGATTTTGTATTCACTGTAACCTTGTTGACATTCAGCTTGACTGTTGAATGGTGAATGACATGTGAAACATGTCTCAAAGCAGAGTGTAAATAATTCATGTCACGTCGCAACATGTTGCTGAAGCATTAGGTGGAGCTGCACATATGGGATTTTCCAGCAGTTTGTTATGGACTCATCAGTCCTCTTCCCATTGGACGCTGTGTGTTAAATACCACAGTCAGGAAGCTGCTGGGTCTTCATGGCAGTGTCACGGTCATAGTCCTTTCACAGCCGAGTGATGTCAAAGCTCATGTCCTCAGACTGTTTGGGATGTCAGTTTCTGTCTGTCAGTGGAGGAAGGTGGATGAATGTCGGAGCTGATGGCCATTGTATTGTATTTGTTAAAGAATACATTTTTGTTGATGATAATGAGGCGGGTGGATGGATGGAGGTGCAGCGAGCAGAGATGGTGCATGGAATTAGTGAAGATGTGTGTGCTGGTAGGAGAACGGTGTCAGATATGAAACAGGCAAAAAGTCAGATCAAAAGGCAACAAAAGGAATGATTGAATATAAAAACAAAACTGTGACATTTGTGCTTGAAAACAGACATAACATTGTTTAACATTTTGATGCCAGAGGTCTTTTATAATTATGAAAAAAAAATCCCCTGACTTTTTATCAGATTAAAAACTTCTAATTCTGACACTTGTTTTAGACTACATCATGAGACACAAACAAAAGAGCCTCAGTTTGAGTAGATGTTCACAGTGAGGACCACATGCAGTAGGCTTATAAATCAGATCTTGACTGAGAAAATACGCTTTTGTCATGAAAATAATAAAAATCAAAGATGGGTTTTTAGTAAAGGAAATCAACAACACAAGTGATAAGAAAAAATATCACATGACAAACTCTCTCAGTAGGAGCTAAACCAAATTAGTACCTTGTCCTGGACTCAGTCATTCAGGCTCTGATTTGGACCAAAAGAGAAGCGAAGCCGCAGATCTTACCCAAGAGCCTCGTCCTGCTTTAGCTGCTCTGTAACCAGAGAAAGACCTCAGAGCAGAGCAGAGGAAAAGGTAAGGCAGGAAATTCTTAGACCGGTAAAAATAAAATGGTATTTTCCCCCAGTCCTTTGACGGTCGGCTGCTGCCCCAGAGAAGACCACAGCACAAATAACAAAGCCTGGTAACTTCTAAGACTTAGAGTTGGATGGAGACAGAACAGTATTTAACTTGTATTTAATCAGTCAAATTAAAGAAAAATATTTATATTATTCATTTGTTCTTAAAAAATTGCATTCTCTGTTTTTTCTTTTCATTTAAACCTTCTTTAGCTGTGATTCCAGCACACATTTGCTGTTGTATCTCATGGTGCCCTGAAAAGGTCTTCTGCCCAGATTTGCATTCATTTTTCAAGCAAAACTCTCACTAGTGGTGGGAGACTGTAGACAATTGGGTCAAGGTTCCTCAACCCCATGTAGTAAATGTCCCTCATTGACTTAATACTGATTCATGCTCTCTACAGATGACCCTTTCTCAATCAGAGTCTCATGACTCCTGGCTGTCATGTAGGAAGAGGTTTGTGACTCCAGGAAAGAAAACGGAAATGTTACTGGAAAAACCTGGCATTCAGGGCTTAAAAGTTGTCAGCTGACCTGATCTTTTAGAAATAAATGTTGCTGGTCCTTGACTTGACCTGGGGCTGTTTGAAGGTCAGGTCAAGGTCCAGCAACATTTATTTCTGAAAGATCTGATGTCAGTAGACCTGTGCAGCAGACATGGCAGTGTTGAGTCAGGTCTTTTGATGACACACTGCGTCTCCACCCAGTTACTCACTGCATGCCACTTGATTACAGTTGTGTGTAAAGTGTCCTCAGCCTGATGTCTGTATATTTCCAGCCTCATCATTTTAGTTGAACTGTTGTGTTTGTGCGTGTGTGCGCCTGTGTCCCGTCATTCACTTCATTGTCTGTGGACTGTGGCTCTAACACATCAGCCAGAAACCACTGAAGACTGGGACTCAGTCCATTCCACTCTGTCAATTGAGTTCCAATACACCGGAGCTCTGTGCATGTGTGTGAGTGCGTGCACATGCTGTGTACGCACTCTGTTGCAGCAGACATGTGCTTGCGTGCATGAGAACCAGTGTGGCTGACAGTTGTCGGGACAAAGACGGCCCTATGGAGCAGCACAGCGGGAAGAGTCGGCCGTTGTGACGCTAGAACAGAAATTCTCTCGAGCATTTTCAAAAGTCACTGCTCGGGGTCATGTGATGAGCTACACCCTCAGAAGGGTGGTGTTGTACTAGGAGGTGCTGTTTGCAGCAGTTTTATATTGCACTTTGGCACTGGTTGAATGTCAGTTGGTCTTTTTATTTTTTAATAATTAAATACAGCTTTGGAAACTGTTGGATATTTGACTGTTAATTGCTAATAAAAAATCCGTAGTGCTGTAGAATATGGATATGGTGTATTGCAGTGTATCGATAATATTTACTCAGAGCCATCTCATAAACTCATTTTCATATTTTAATTTTAAATGTTTAAAAAATAGGGAGAAAAAACTCATTTTTTTCACAGAGGTGATGAACAGCAAAGTCATGGTTAGGCCTTGGGGGTCAGAGATTTCAACAACTCCATCAGAAGATCGTGCTAAATATAAAGTTGTGTACAAACAGGTCCAGATTGAAGACACCTTTGTTTGAAACCTCTCCAGGTTCTGGAGTGTGACCCGGGACTAAAGAAAAACTAACTGTGAGCGAGGGGCCCAGGTGATCGCAGCTCCTCGTACATGTGCCCAGGCTCTGCTGCAGGTCCACATCACACGGCTGCATGTGTACAGACGTGATCCTGGACTCAGCTGATCAGCTGAGGTACCAGAAGGGAGGCTTCAAAAAGATTGCATTTTCCCAAGAAATGCAGAATCACAAGCGTGTTGTTCTTATCGCTCTGATGTCAGAGACATTACCATGAAGTCCAGCAAATGAGGCGGAAAATGAGTTGTTTTCTTTAAAGATGTGTTAAACCTCACCAATTAGTTGAGCCAATTTGAAACTCAGTCTTGGAGCTGTGTCTCTCTCTGCTTCTTTATAATGACTCATAAAAATATTTACCAAAAGCACATTATGAAGCCTGAGCCTGTATCAGCGGTTTATGAAAATATTGATACAACAATTAACACTTAACCAGCAAATATTCATGGTGGTTGTTCATTTTTGTGTTGGATTTAAACCATTTTCTTCAGCTAGGTCGAGGCTTTGCTTCTTGGTTGTTGGGTTCATTCAGTGCAGCCCCGGCTTTATCTTGTTATTTGACTCAATCTTCCCCTCAGCTCCGTCCTAAATAACATTTCCTTACGCTGAGCTTTTCATGGAAAATAAATTAACCTCAGGAAATTTGTGGGTAACCCAGCGTTAAATGGAGTAAATGTGAGCTCTCTGGTGGTTTGTTGCCAAGAAATCCTACTATGTTGCTGCTCTGTGCGAACCATCAGTTTTGCATTAATTCAAATGTATTTTTTATTCATTCTTTTTCTGCAGAGATACATCGCATTTGAGGATTCCCAGGATGGTGAGAAGAAAGACCTGCAGCGTCGAGTGGGGGGGCTGGAGTCTCACACACGTCAGCTGGAGCTGAAAACTAAAAACTATGCAGAACAGAGTGAGTCCATCCACTGTACATCTGTCCAGGGTTTTACTGTAACCACACTATTCTTAGAAACACTGAGTCAGACACATGCGGTCCAGACCAGAGGACCGTGTGAGCAGCACCAACAGTTTACTGGTCTTGTGACTGTGGACACATGGTCCTGAATGTTATGTTTGTTAAATGAGCTGTTGTGAATAATTGTCCGTGTCCTGATTGGAAAAGCCTGGGACAAGAGACTGAGATAGAGTGAATACAACAGGGCAGTGTATGATTATTTTTTTCTTAAAGTCCTTAAAAGTGCTTTAAAGGTCCAATTCTCTCCCCATAAGTTATTTCAGGAATGTAACTTGAATATGGTTAGATTTAAAATTATTCTGACAGTATCTGATTTGATGGATTTGAGGGTTTAGTACACTGGTGCCCTCCTGTGGATGTAATGTGTAACTACAACAACAGTCCTAGCCGTGAATGTGAATGAAAAGTAAAGTGCTTTTTAATCTTCTCTTTTTAAGAGGTGAAACAAATTTGGTAGATTCTTCTCTTTCACAGCTAATTTTCTTCTTCTTTTTCGTTGTAATGCAGTCAGCAGACTGGAGGAGAGAGAGGCAGAGCTGAAGAAGGAGTACAACACTCTGCACCAGAGACACACTGAGGTAAACTGCAGAAAAGTCATCCCTAAAGGTCTAACACACACTTTAGGAACTGCACTGGAGCTGCAGACAACAGTTGTATTCTAGGTGTCATAGCACAGGTGTAGTTTTTAGGATAAATGTGTAGTTTGTTTAACTACTATTTTTTGTCTTTTTGTGTAATGTGATTGGGTTTATTCCTGGTTTAGACACAGCTCTAACAACTGGTTCTGACAATTTAATCACACGAAGAAGAATTCTGTTTCTGCTCAGGCTTCACTCTCACCTCTTCACTGCTCTGTCATTCATCAAATGTCACCAACAGATGCTTCAGTGTCTGGACAGGCTTCAGTTTATCTACGTAATGCTGGACAGAGGAGGAGTGGTGGTGGTGGTGGGGTGGACCTGGGTGTGTGTTTGTAGGGGGGTGAACCGTCACTGACAAACATGCATTTGCATCAGTCACTGTGGATCTGACTGTGACATACTGTACGTGAATAATTCCACTATCCTGTCTGTCGTTTGGTTATTTCTGGTAAACAGGACAAGGTTGTAAATAAATTCAGATCCAGCCTTTCTCTAGCAGTGAAGTCTGAGCTAAATAAATATTGAAATGTTGAGGCCCAGCCAGGTTTTCATGGAGTGTATGAAAGGTTAGAAAAACAATGTCTAGAAGCTGTTCTGTGTTGGTGGTGGTAGTTTCAGGAGTGACTGTGTGTTGTTTCTGTTCCTTCCAGATGATCCACAGCTACATGGAGCACCTGGAGAGAACCAAACACCAACACATGGTGACGCCGACCGAACCCCCAGACTCACTCATATCAGGCAGAACACGGTGAGGCAACTGCACCTGCTGGTCATTTATACACCCATCTTAGTAAACTCTAACATTTGAACCCTGTTGTAAATACAACATTGTATACAATACAATGTCTACAATACCATGAAGTCATTTATGCTTTGCTTAAATGGCAACATTTTAAATGTCAGAAATGTGTTCCTGCATCTGTACTGTTAGAGCCTTCTGAGGAAGAACATCACCAGAACCAATAGTAATGATCTCCTGTGATCACGTTGTGATCAGCTCTCAGGTCAGATGATTTTGTACAGAACCTCATTGATGTCACTTCAAAGAGAACACATTGTGTTTGTGTCAGTGGGAAGTTGTGGCAGGAGGGGAGAGCGGGAAGCTGTGGAAAGTAATTCTCTGGTTTTTAGCTTGTAATTGTCCAAAAGGACATCATGTGTTCACCAGTGTAAACGTTATTGTTATACAAGAGCGTAAAATGTTTAGGTGTAAAAAACAAGTGTGAAACTGCAGTGGGTGTGTAACAGACCGTAACAGTCTGTCTCCTCGTCACCTCACCAACAGCTGACTTCCTCTGACCCACTGCAGTTTCACAGTGCGTCCACTGTGGACATGTCCACGCTCTGACACAGGATCTGACACAGACAGAAATATACTAATGTTGGTCAGGTGATTAATACAACAACAAATAAAATATAGTTTTAAACATCAACAGCATTTTTATCATCAGTTGAAGTCTCCATTAGTGAAGATATAGTTTTGTGATGTCGTAAAGTAAGACATCAAGATGAGATAGTTTTAATTTAGTTTTTATTGTAGTCCTTATAGCTGTGAAAGGTCTGGTGTAGTTTGTTTCTACACACACACACACACACACACACATTTTGGACTGATCACTCTCCTCATTTTGTAGCCAATAGGCTGAAGCCTGAGGAGAGGCATATGGAATGAGCCTCCTCAGCCTCCAAAAGACAGAGAGAGAGAGCGAGAGAAGAGAACGAGTGAGAGAGAGAGAGAGAGAGGAGGTGCTGCTGCTGTTGGTTTTGATGGGCAGTGTAATCACAGCGAGAGCATCGGAGAGTTCTAGACTGCAAAGCAGCAGAAGTGTCGCATCTTGGCAGAGGATAAGAAGAGAGAAGTAGGAGGAGAGGAGGACGGTCTGTGCTGCTGCTGCTGCTGCTGCTGCTGCTGCTGCTGCTGCTACCTACAGGATTAACTTATTACAGCAGCAGATTCATTTGAGTGCTTATTGACCACCACCTTCTCTGAGTCAGTCTTTCTGGTCGGTTCCCTCTTAGCCTCCTCGTACTTTCTTGGAACACTGGGCCACAATCTGGGGGGGCCATGAGCCCCGGGTGTATGCTGCTGTTTGTTTTTGGCTTTGTGGGGGGAGCAGTGGTCATCAACTCAGCCGTACTGGTGTCTCTGTCGGTGCTGCTGCTGGTCCATTACTCCGTCTCTACTGGAGGTTTACCTGCCCTGCCCTCCTTACCGTCTGTACCCAGAGCCGGCAGGTACAGCAGCGTGGCTGTGTTTGTGTGTCTAACGTTGTGAGCGTGTGCACATCCGTATATATTTACACGTCATCTTCTCCGTGTCTGATGATGCTGCAGATTTTCGAGCCAAGCAGTTGCAGTGCTGCTGCCATGTGGGTGCGATGCAGTCAGACACACTGCATCTGAAAAGTAGGTCAGGAAAAAGAGTGGTAATTGACAGACCTCTCCTAGTGGAGAACACAGGAGATGCACCTTAATGCTCCTCAGTTTGTGCCCCAAAAAGAAACAGTTACTGGTGATGTACAATTTGTTTGTGTTTGTGACAAAATGGAACCAAAACATCCAGTTGGCTGAAGCTGACAGAGTACTTTTAGACCTATCCTAGTGGTAGGCAGTGGTACTGCTCCCAGCCCTGTATTTTTGTGTAGTGTAATACTGTATGACATCTTTCTGTTGTTGACAGCAAAGCAGGCTTCACAATAAGACTTTTGAGAGATGTTGACATTGTCCCTTACTTATATACTGTTTATTATCTATATGTATATATTTTATTTTTATCAAAAGGGACAATCATGTGTATTGGATTATGTGTTTAAATATAAATCCATACAGTGCTGTAGAATATATATATATAATTAAACTAAATATTGCAATATTTTAGTGTATTCATATTTTCTTATGCCGTTACTGTGGTTTTTTCCCATTTCTATCACTTATTTTATTTTTGTGACAGTTGTTGCTGTTCTGCTAATACTTGCCCTGGTGTTGTGTAGGTTGAAGTGTTCATTTCTGCTGATGTCTCAGACTCTAACCATGGGGTGTTTATCATCTGGTGGAATGTATGAGGCAAACAGCCTTATTTTACTTTTTACCACGTCTGTGTGCAACAGCACCTCTCAGTGAATTTCTGAGGTCCATCGCCACATAATCCTGCTCTTAGTGTAGCGTCAAATGTCATGGTATCATGTGGATTGATGAAAGATTATCAGTCGCCATTTAATTTGGCAACGGCAAATTTAATCTGAAGACCTCAGAGCCAAACACAGTGCCGATTAAAATAACACTATGAAAATGTTTATTTATTACCTTCTTCAGATGCCGATCTGAAGGATCTATGATCTGTGAAGCAGTGAACAAACCCATGTGTCAGTATTTTTAACACATCCTGTCTTGTTTTGTCAGGAAACAATTTTACTGAGACCGTACTTCCTCCCATTTGTCTCCAGGAAGGATCACCCCATCTCTGTGGGCATTTTCCATCTCGCTGGCACTGATGGTATGACCCCTGACCTCCAGAGGGAGCCTGTGGACTCTCCGTCAGAACCGTGGAGATTCAACAACCTCAGTCACCCGTGCTCTAACACCAGTCTCAAGGTTTGAAAAACACATTTGTCACACTTTGTAACAGTACCTGGTAGAAGGTTATGAAGTGATGCCAGAAGATGGCTGAAGAACTTCCCAGAGATCGGACCGGTGACATCATGAATCCTCACCTCACGAAAAAAGAGGTGGTGGAAATTCGGGTGCAGCAAACATCCAAGAGAGGGAACATTTCTATTGAAGAAGGAATGGTTGAGCTGGTTCAGAATTTCGAGCGTGTGTGTGTGTGTGTTTGTGGCTTGCAGCCCAGGAACCAGAGGAAGTGGTACCATCCTGGGGCCTTGTGTGTGCCTCATTGGGGGGGGGACAAGCAGGACAGAGTGACTTCACATTGTTGCAGATGGAAACCAGGCTGCAGGGCTCCACCATGAATATTGATGACTGCACTAATGAGTATTCATTTGTTGTCAGCACACTGCTCTGTGGTGGTGTGGTCGTTTTATTATGAGGTTCAGAGGTTGTTGAACTTACCACTGTTGGACAGTTTCTTCTCACACATATTAAATAATATTGTTCCAGTGCAGAGGTCTGTGCAGTTAAAAGTAAAATGTTCTCAGCACCTTATGTTTAGTCTCACTACAGGGACAATCACAACATCATGGACCAGTTCTCCAAGTCTGCAAATCAATAAGTCTAATTTAATGTTCTGTAGTTCAGCATCCTGGTTTGAGAGGTTTCAGAGTTTCATAACAGTTAGTACACCTGCTTTGAAAGCAAGGAGCAAAGAGTCCTGGGTTCGATGCCCAGAGGACCCACATATCACTAATGCCGCCTCCTGTGGCTAGTTACCTAGTAGCTGTAATGGCTAACATTAAGCTATGTATTGTCTGACATCGAGCTGTTTCATTTAGATTTTCTAAGTTATCCATGATTGCATTTCTAGATAAAGAGTTTAAACTTTGACATTAACAATTTCTTCCACACAGCCTCAGTACAGACACAGAGCCTCAGTACAGACACAGAGCCTCAAGCCTCAGTACAGACGAGCCTCAGTACAGACACAGAGCCTCAGTACAGACACAGAGCCTCAGTACAGACACAGAGCCTCAGTACAGACACAGAGCCAAGCCTTTGTATTGTTTCCACTGACTTGACATTTAGATTTACAGTTAAGCCCCTCACTGTGTGGTTGAGTGTGTTCATGTTGTTGTGTGTTTTGGGATGGCTGACAGAAAGGTGCAGAGGAGGGAATCTGGCTCCCAATTGGCTGCTACTATGGCAACGGCGGGCTGACACAAGCATGTGAAAGGAAATACTCCCATCAGTGCAGCCAGAAGAAATAAGAGATTTTTTTATTTTGGAAAGAGAATTTTTTTTTTTTTTATATATGACGTGTTGTTGTATATGATTGTCTGTTGCCGATGATGTGTGAGTGATGATTGTCCCAGGGATCAAGTCAGTGTTGCTGTTACTATTTCACTAGGTTTATCATATGACATATTATTAAGGTTAGTGTTTCTGAAAATCCCCTGTTTGAGAAGCAGGTTTTTCCAGTTACACTGGAGGATGAAGAGGAGACCAGTCAGGACCAGGTAGAACTGCCTGCCCAAAGACACTGTAACTCCAGTGACATCACCATAACCACCTTCAGTGCCTCCGCCCGCTCCCCTGCCTGTGTTGGTTGTGGAGCTGCAGACACTGCATGTGTTATCACACTGCTTACAGGCTGCTGTGTGACTGGTTCATATCTGAATACAACTGTTTAATACAGGGGTGTGTTTTGGCAAGAATCTAGCGACACGATACGTATCACGAACTGTAGTAAAACTGTTATCATAGTAGATGCACAGTGCTGTTCCATCTGAACATCAGGTCACTAACACTGGAACAGAGGGATCTACACTTAGAATCACTAGACCAGAAATACAAGACAAATCAAATAAACCAGCACCATGAATATTTGACTGGTAATGATAATAAAATAAATAATAAAATGTACAGTGCTGTAGAATATAGCTACAGTATCGTGAAACCAAATATATAGTTTTGTTAAAAGCTAAAGGTAAATAAACTTCTCATTGGTTTGGTGCATGTGTTGTTGTTGTTGTTGTTGTTTGTTTTTGTAATAACCTGTCCATTGAACCAGGTTGTGTTTGTGCTAAATATAGAAAACTGTCAATAACTTGGTCATGTTTTAAAAATGGATGTGATGTGCCCCAGGGTGACATTTGACCTTTGTCATTGATGTGCATGAAAATGTGAGAGCTGATCCTGGGGGTGGTCTGTGGCGCAGCCATGTTTATTACAGTAAAGTTGTTTAGTTGTGTCACAAACTCTGTGATCAGACCTGAGTCAACAGAACAACTCTTCTCCATGGACGTGGCTTTGGTTTACAAATTGAATGCAACATTTTCTGCATGTCCTTAAGTTAGGCTGTGTTCACACTGCATGAGGCTTAGTTGTCACCCCAACCCTCATACCTGATCATTTCTGATTTTGTTTTTATGTCAGTGTGAACAGCAACGGTCTGATTCAAATCAGGCTTTTCACCCCCACAAGTCTGCACTTTGTGAGATTTAATCTGGAGAGTGGTCTGTGACAGAACTGAACATGAAGCCCTGCAGTGTGAACACAGCCTCTGACTGTCTGGTTGACAGTGTTAATGTGACTGTTGTGATGGTGATGTTTTGGGAAGAAGATTTCTAACTCTGGAGGTCTTTGTCCATTCGATCATGTTTTGTTATTTTGTCTCTCCTCTTTGTAAACCCTAAGGACGAGCTGGCTGGTTCCAAATCCAGTACCTCCAACTCCACAGGCTCAGGTCCAGATGGAGGATCCTCTCAGGATGGCGTCTCCAGACCAAACAGCAAAACATCGTCTCACGTTGGACCATCCAACTGTAAGACTTCTGCCTCTAGTCAGGCCAGTGGCACCACCACTGTTCAACCTGCCGTGTCTCCAGCATCCGTGTCCACAGAGTCCAAGAAAAGAAATCTTCAGGGACAAGATGTCTCCGACAGGCTGAGCACAAATCTGGACTCTAACGGTGGAAAACCAGAGTGCAATAAGAACATAGCAGCTGTGCATGATGGTCAGCAGACCCAGCATGGACACGAGGGTCAGGAATCCACCCCGACTCCTCTGGAAGGTACGTAGTCCTGTCAACAAATCTTACTCAGACAAAATAAGGTTAAACACTGTACACTTTGACCAAACTGATGCGTTTTAACCATTTAAAAAGTGTTTTCCTCATTTGTTTTACTAAATGGAGCAGACAGTGTGGAGAAATCTGAGGTGCAGGCCATCATAGAGTCCACTCCTGAGCTGGACATGGACTTCCAGTCCTGCAGAGGAACTAGGTACTAGTCTGTGCCAGTCTGTGCACAAAGTCTTTATCAACTAATATTTTTGTTTCATACAGAAAGTCTTAAATTGATACCATGTAGATAAATGATTTATTCCTTTTCAAAATGTTTGGACTTCATCTTCCTAACTTTTTCTTCTCCACCTGTTGGTGCAGCACACCAACTAAAGGTGGCGTGGAGAACAAAGTGTTTGATCGTAACACCGACTCTCTGTTTGAAGAGCTGTCGTCTGCAGGAAACGACCTGATAGGAGACGTGGATGAAGGGGCCGACCTCCTGGGTATGAATCTCCATCTTTTCACATCTTATCATCTGATCCTAGATTCTTCAGCTGGTAGTGCTGTAAATACAGTATATGTCCCTCTAGTGGCTGAATCTTAAATATATTTAATATTAATGAAGAAAAACAGTGTTTAAAGTTTGATTTAAAAAAATATCAGTTAGCAGTACAGAAAACAACACCTAGTGACAACAAGTATTTTATATCTTCCCTGAAAATAACAACATCAGCCATTAATAATTAACGTGATGGTTTACTTTCAGGTATGGGTCGTGAAGTAGAACATCTGATCCAGGAGAACACTCAGCTGCTGGAAACCAAGTCAGTACCAGATAGTCAGACTTCTTCCATGTACAATTGTTTGTGTTTTTAAGGAGTACATATACATATACATTTAAATTGTAGAGTTTTAATTAAAAAAAACAAGCTGTGATTCCACTTTAACAGAAAGAACAGTGCTGCCACCTTCTGTTCCCCTTTTAACATGACATCAGATGACCAAACTGTGTGTCTGTGTGTGTGTGTGTGTCATACGTTCAGAAATGCCTTGAATGTGGTGAAAAATGACCTGATCACTCGTGTGGACGAACTGTCCTGTGAAAACGAGGTTCTTCGTGGAGAACTGGACGCTGTCACTCAGACCAAGACCAAACTGGAAGAGAGGAACAGGGAATTAGAGGAGGAACTCAAGAAGTAAGAAGAAGTTTTTGTTTTTCAACATCTGCCATACTTCAGTCTGAGTGTTTTTACCTTACAGTAAATGGAAATGAAAAATCTGTGGTTTTTTTCTTGAAGGGTCAGGACAGAGCTGGAGGAAACCAGACAGAAAGTCAAAAATGACAATGAAGACGAGGTGAGACTTTATCGCTGAGGTAATAAAAAATCTCCTTCAAGGGTGATTTTGGTTCAGTGTCAAACGTCAAGTTCACTGTGTCCTGTCAGAGTCACATCCTGTACCATGTGACGTCACTGTTAAAATGACTTCACTTTTTTTTCTAACACATTGTGATGAAATAGTTTTCATCAGCGTGATGTTTGTGCTGCCACCTACAGAGTGACGTTCCCACTGCTCAGAGGAAGCGCTTCACCAGGGTGGAGATGGCCAGGGTCCTGATGGAGAGGAACCAGTACAAGGAGCGGCTGATGGAGCTGCAGGAGGCCGTCAGATGGACTGAGATGATTCGGTGAGTTGGACCGCGTGGGAATTTCTTCTGAACAGGACGTCCAGAGAGGATTAGTTGAGTCTGTGAATTTTCTTTCTCAGGGCTTCAAAGGAGAATCCAGCTCTTCAGGAAAAGAAGAAATCCAGTCTTTGGCACTTGTAAGTTTCTCCGTTCTTTTCTCTTCATCTGATGTGGTGATCGTCCACCTCTGAGTCACAGCATTGTGTCTTTCATGTCTTTTGTACTGCGTGTTGTGTGGTCGTTGCCCCCAGGATGTAGGTAAATCTTTGCTAGCGTCTTCTCTTGACTGACTCTGAACTCTGTAACAGAGGAGAGCCGGGCTCTGATCTCAGCTCCGAGCCCATTTTTCCCATTAAAACTCACATGGAAACATTGAAGGCTTGATAGAAGATATGAAAGAAACTCAATAAAGTCAGAGATGAGACTGGTTTCTGAACCTGTGAGGTCGGGTTGAAAGATTAAGGCTCTCCTTTGTTGAGATCTGAGATGAATGTGTCTGGTTTGGTTTGAGGAACTTTTATATTTTTTGGGTGAGGAGACTGCACAAGAACAGTACTTGTATAGAACCACCTTGACTTCTGCTCTGTTTTGGGGTGTTCTTTTTCTGCCTGGTCTTGTGATGCCTGTGTGCAGGGTTTATTTGTTGGTTGAGTAGAAATCAACTTAACATATTTAGACATGTCGGAATTGTTCTGTGGTCATATTTAAAAACTGATAACGCTGAACGTTAAGCTTTGTTCATGGGGTCGTTGCCTGGACGATTGTTCTTCTTTTCTGTTAACTAACGTCCATCTCAGTGTCCGGTATTAATCCTGCAACCCCTGCTCTCCAGCAGCACTGACACTTCACTGTGGTGGGGAGAAGGTCAACGAGGTCAAAGCTGCAGTGATTAACTTTCAATATTCTGCTCACACTCTTTATAAACAACACCTTCTAGACATCTGTGGTTTATGTGTGTATATATATATATGTACAGTATTTAGTGTATGCTGTCATATCTGGTCAGAAACTCAACAGCATGGACTTTATTATTAAGGCTGTTAAATAATCTTTAAGCTCCCACAGGCTGCAATAAGAACTTGGAGTGTCACAGTTGGCCCACGAGCCTTGTGTTTGACATGTGAACTGTGACAATGGTGTAAATGCAACATATGTTCAACATATATTTGACCTTTAGTGAATGAAACGTTACTCACTGCAGCTTCCACGGTAAATTCCACATCTGCCTGTGTGAAAGTGTGCATGGTGTGTTGGTGTGTTGGTGTGACGGAGGAGAGCCTTTTTTACCCCTGAATGTTCAACCCTGCGTTTTTGCTGCTGCTGGAGGAACTGCTTGTGTCCATCCCTCTATACGTCTGTCTGTCTGCCCTCTTCCTCCTTCCCTTTGTCTCTCCCTCCCTCCGGTCCCGTCCCTCCTCCCACTGCCCCGCCCTGACACCTTTAGTTTCAGCCGTCTGTTCAGCTCGTCCGGCGGAGCAGTCAAGAAGCCTTCGGGCGAAGCACCGGTGAACGTCAAGTACAACGCCCCCACCTCACAGATCCAGCCGACGGTGAAGAAGAGGAGCAGCACTCTGCAGCAGCTGCCCAGCGACAAGAGCAAGGCCTTTGATTTCCTCAATGATGAGTAAGTCTGTCAGGGAGATTTGACACCAAACAAACAAATCAGAACAGATCCAGGGGTCGATGAGCTGCTGATGTGTTTCACAGAGTGGGTGCTGACAAGGTGGTGTCCAGGCGAGAGCAGAAGAGAGAACAGTACAAACAGGTGAAAGCTCACGTCCAGAAGGAGGACGACAGAGTTCAGGCCTATGGCTGGAGTCTGCCCAAGAAATACAAGGTAAGAAACAAGCCAGGACTGGGCTCTCTGCCTCCTCACCTCCTCACCACTGCTGCCTGTTTGGTTTAATACACTGTACTGTGGACTTCCCAGGTCAATGGAGGCCAGACTGAAAACAGGGTGAAGAACCTGCCTGTTCCAGTCTTCCTCAGACCAGTGGATGAAAAAGATGCTTCTATGAAGGTTGTTTTTATGAACATGTTCCCATCACATAACATGTCCTTAGTCCGGACATAATGAAGTGTTGGTTAAAAGAGACTGGAAAAGTATGAGCTCTAAAACTGAATGTTTCTCAAGGTGTTCACCACAGATCTCTGTGGAACACTCCTCAGAATGCCCTGTATATACTTGGGGTTACACACTTAAACTGGTTAATTAATCCAGTTCAAAGTGGTACACAGGGCTTCTATTTCCAAGGCAAAATTGGATATTGGATATACTGTATACCTGGATATGACGTCCATACTGTGGCTTCCTTCTTTCATATGTACTGGTCCTCCCCAAGCCTCAATAAATATTGGAGGGAAGTTTTCACACACTTTCTTTGGTCTTAAACAGAAAATTAGAACCAAACCCATTGACTGCTCTGTTTGGGGTCATGAGAGGGGAGAATTTGGTATAACAGTAAACAATGGTGCAACAGAGTTGGGAGGGATTATTTTGTACACAGTTTGGTCCTTTTTTTGTGTGTGCATTTGTTGTACTAAGAAAGTGTAACTAAAAAGTTTTAAATACAGAACTCCCTGTATAAACTGGTATCACATTTCTGTTTCCTCTCTGCAGCTTTGGTGTGCTGCTGGTGTGAATCTCTCTGGAGGTAAAACCAGAGACGGCGGTTCCATTGTTGGAGCCAGTGTGTTCTACAGTGACGTCCCTGGACCTGGAGAACTGAAAAAGAAGTCAGGATCTCGGAGCAGTCTGGAGAAACTGGACCAAGATCTACAGGTTAACACACAAACACACAGGCTACTACATTTATTAATAAGAGACACAACTCCAAAATCCATAGTTTCTAATAAACGATGCTGGAACATTAACGTTCCCACTTGACGTTGGTTCCAGGAGCAGCAGGAGGAGCTGCGTCAGCAGGACGAGTTATCGTCTCTGGTGTGGATCTGCACCAGCACACAGTCCATCACCAAAGCTGTGGTCATCGATGCCAACCAGCCTGGAAACATCCTGGAGAGCTTCTTTGTCTGCGACTCTCACGTCCTCTGCATCGCCAGCGTTCCAGGTGAGAGGAGGTCAGGTTTGCAGACAGTAGGTGGCGCTATTCTCCTGTGACACTGACATCTGTGTTTTTATCCAGGAGCGAGAGAGACAGACTATCCAGCTGGTGAGGAGGTGCCTCTCCAACCAGAAGAAGGAGCAGCAGGAGACCTTAGCTCACCACTAACCAGTAGCAGCTCAGCAGGTGGCGACAGCGTCCTCGGAGGCATCACCGTCGTGGGCTGTGCAGCCGAAGGATCGGCAGCTGTTCCTCAGTCTGCAGATGGTTCGGAAAAAGGAGAGAATCTGAATGGAGAATCTGGTAAGTTTTCACAATGACCAGAGAGCAAGAATGATAAATTCAACAGGTCTGACTCTGCTCGTTGTCTCTGAAGATTCCAGAGCAGCAGCAGAAGAAGCCACGGAGGCGACCGAGGGCAGCAGCGGAGTTCCTGACCACAGTGGCGCTCTGAGGGGAGTCTACACTGAACACGTCTTCACTGACCCACTGGGCGTCCAGCAGACTTCAGAAACAGCAGCAGGATCCACTCAGAGGTAACGGCAGCTCAGCGTCTTCACTTCACTCTGTCCAGGAAAACACTGCAGCTTCAAACGTCCTCAGAGAATGAACAGAAGACTGTTCTGTGTTTGAACAGAGAGAGGAACCTGCTGAAGGATGGTCTGAGTTCAAACTCCACTGCAGAGGAGCAGGACTTGATGAGAGAGGAGGCGCAGAAGATGAGCAGCGTTCTGCCAACCATGTGGCTGGGTGCTCAGAATGGATGGTGAGCTCCAAACATCTCTCTGCGTCATTTGTATTAAAGAAACCAAACCAAGAGGGTAAAGTGTGTGACGGAGTGTTTTCCTGTCTGCAGTGTGTACGTGCACTCGTCTGTGGCCCAGTGGAGGAAGTGTCTCCACTCTATTAGACTGAAGGACTCTGTGCTTGGCATCGTGTGAGTACAAAAAAGTGTCCTTCTCATCTTATCCTGGGATGTACGGTGCTGACCAGTACTCCAACAGCAGGTATAGGTAAAAAAGAAAACTGTTTCTGTGCCACAGTCATGTGAAAGGAAGAGTGCTGGTTGGTCTCTCTGATGGAACCTTAGCCATATTCCACAGAGGAGTGGGTGAGTAGATGTGTGAAGCCCCTACACCACAACCTGATGGTGCAGACGATGTAATATGTCGCCCCCTGCTGCCTTTGTTCTCCTCAGATGGACAGTGGGACCTGACCAACTACCACCTGATAGACCTGGGCAGACCCCACCACTCCATCCGCTGCATGACTGTGGTCCACGACAAGGTGTGGTGTGGCTACAGGAACAAGATCTATGTGGTGCAGCCCAAGGCCATGAAGATAGAGGTAAGAACAGCTGACGTCAGACTTCAATCTAGAGACCTGGATCCATGTCTTTGGATTATTTCAATCAGATAATCTTTTTTTAAAGTCTGAAGTCAAAGATATATATATATATGATTGGGAGACATCCCCATGCTAGCTCTGACATTAGCATGCTATTAGCCAAAAGAAAGAATTGAAAATTAATACATTTGGACACGGCATTGTGTTTGTAGACATTCAAGGATGCTAATAGTGAGCTAGCTTTTCTCATATTTTCTCATCACATCACGTCAGTAAAAGCTCACAAATATTATAGATAATCTTTTTTTAAAGTATGGTTTTATTCAGTTTCCTAATTTTTAGCAAACTCTTTCCTGAACAATCTTCCCCTCTGTCCTCTGCAGAAGTCCTTTGACGCTCACCCTCGTAAGGACAGTCAGGTGCGTCAGTTGGCCTGGGATGGTGACGGTATCTGGGTGTCCATCAGACTAGACTCGACCCTCAGGCTGTTCCACGCTCACACCTTCCAGCACCTGCAGGACATTGACATTGAGCCCTACGTCAGCAAGATGCTCGGTTGGTTCACCTTTCTCTCTGCAGATTCCTACTTTTCATTTGTTTAGTTTGGGTTTGGAACCTGATTGTTGAGGTTTTTTTTCAACATTCTCCACAGGAACTGGGAAACTGGGCTTCTCATTTGTGAGGATCACAGCTCTCATGGTGTCGTGTAGTCGTCTGTGGATCGGCACAGGAAATGGAGTCATCATCTCCGTTCCAATAACAGAGAGTAAAAACTATTTTTTTCTTAGAATAAAATCGTCTTTTTTTTTCAGTCAGTTGACCGTTTCATTTTCCTAATCCATTTCACCAGCAGCCAACAAAAGCCTGAAGGCAGCTGGTCCCCAACCAGGAGGTGTGGTCCGTGTCTACGGGGACGACAGCAGTGACAAAGTGACTGCTGGAACCTTTGTTCCTTACTGCTCCATGGCTCACGCTCAGCTCTGCTTCCACGGTCACAGAGACGCTGTCAAGTTCTTCACTGCAGTCCCCGGTAATAATTCTGTCAATGTGGTCTTTGGTCTTGTAGAAAATCTGAATGTCATTTTTAACAACATAACGTTCCCGTGGACCTGTTTTCCTCATTCTTCCTCACACTTTTTCTAAAGACTACCATTCAGAAAATTGCTGTTCTTTATCCAATTGAGTCGCCCCCTGTTGGCTGCCCCATGTTACTTCACAGTTGAACATTTCAAACCTAATGCTCAGGGTCTGCTGGGTTCTTCCAGGTCTGTCTGTTCCTGCTGCGTCCTTTGGTGGAGACACAGTAGGTGACAAAGTGACAGAATCGTCATCTCAGGAAGGAACCAAATCCATGTTGGTGATGAGCGGAGGAGAAGGTTACATTGACTTCAGGATGGGTGAGTTCACAACCAAAATAATAATAATAATAATAATAATAATACCCGCTTTAAATCCTGGGATTAGACCACAGACCAAACATTAGTTTTCACTTCAGTTTAATATCAGCCCTCATTACTGATGACATTGGTGTAATTGACGATTTAAAATGCATTCAGAACTTTTAGACTGAAGCTGATTAAAATGTTCAATGTTGAAATACATTTTAACAACATTTAAAATAATTTAACAAACTTTTTTTATTTAGAGGCTTTGTAATTATCTAATTAATGTTTTATCAAAAGGCAGTATTTGACACAATAAAAGTTTTTCAATTCAAATAGATTTGGAAACAACATGTTTTATATTGATGTTATACTGTAAACTTGAAGTACTTTATGGTAGTGTTTTTCACCTCCTGCCGCAACAAAACTTTCATTTGCACCTTGCATTTGAACCCAGTTTAAGTTGCATTACTGCCACCAACAGGCCAAGTCTGTGCGTAAGTGTTACTGGTGTGGCCGGATGCCGCAGCTGAATTAAAGATTTTGTCAGTAATTACAAAATCCCTCCAACCTAAAATAACAGACAGTGTGTGGCCCAGTTTAGAGGATGGGGCAGTGCCCACTGTTCCAGTGATCATGACCTGTGAAGCTGCTGCTTCTGGTCAAACAAGTCTTCTGTGTCTCATCAGGTGATGAGGATGGAGAAGGAGAAGAAAGAGAAGAACCTCCAGCCAACTTTCAGCCCTTGTTGGCAAAAGCTGAACGCAGTCACCTCATTGTATGGCAGGTCATGGCCAACCAGGACTAAAGTCCGACCTCTGACCACCCCCGCCCCCATCTGTTCAGCCACTGACAGGGGTCAATGATCTTCTGGTCTGGTGGTGGCCATCAGAACTGTTCAGTTCTTTCTCTCTCACGGTTCTTTCTGACCCATGTTTTTGTTTTTAACCTTTTTTATTTTTTATTTAATATGCTTTAATATTATTTGAGCTAAGGTTTAGCAACACTTAGCTGTTGTTGTTTTAGATCGACTGTTCCTTCACACAGACCACTAAATCACCTGTACAGGACTAATAATCAGGAGACTGAGGTGTCAGAGCCTGAATCGCTGATCAAATGTCTTCTTTTTTTAAAATGGTTACCATGCAAAACAAGTCATTTCATCAACTTCAAGTTGTCTGTTTCTGTCTATATCAAGTTTGCTTTGGTTTCGGTCTAAGCAAAATGACAGATTTGTGTTTGTGAGAAAGTATCTTTAAGAGACATTACTTTGATAAACTTGTGATAAAAATCATCATTCAAATACAGGTGACGTTTGATTAAAAGCTCTTATAATCAAACGTTAAGTATATGATAATCTCTAATTGTTCAAACTTTTGGTTGAGTTTCAAATATTTCTTTTTAGTCAGAAAAAACTATGCAAACCGGTTAAGCATGCTTGTTTAGGTCTGTTTATTGTTTTTACTGTTAAAAGCTAAATTTGTAAAATATATAAATAAATATAAATTTAAAAAAATCATTACAACACTAACATTTTATTAATATTTAATGAAGTCTGAAGTCAAAGATATATATATATATGATTGGGAGACATCCCCATGCTAGCTCTGACTTTAGCATGCTATTAGCCAAAATAAAGAATTGAAAATTAATACATTTGGACACAGCATTGTGTTTGTAGACATTCAAGGATGCTAATAGTGAGCTAGCTTTTTTCATATATTTCAAATATGTTTTGCAAGGTGATTAATATTTACTAATATTAACATTACCCTTGTCAGCATGTTAGCATGATGGTATACCATAAAATAAAGGTATACCTGTGTAAATATGAACACAAAATCCCCACATGCACATTTGCACACAGCAAATGAGCTGACAAATTAGAATTTGGGTAATGCTGACTTTCATTATTTTGCTCTGTGACCCAATGGGGCTACAATGTAGATAGCATTTAGCTTAGGAGATTCCATTTGGAATACTATTCATTTTAAATTAAAAATCACACATTCTACCGTGTCACAATGTTGTTTGTGAAACTGGAAATTTTAGTTCAAATTTTGAAGTTGTGAGAGGTTAGCAGTGAGATGCTATGCAACAGGATCACTGGCTAACATAATATCCTTGATATATTTTGGTCAACATTTAAAGACACCAGCTCTAATATTCTTTAGATATAAAATTATTTAATCTAGTGTTACACATGATGGACATTGAACATTCACATTGAACCTCTACTCTCCATAAACTTTAGAAAATCTACCTTGGTGTTCCAGGTGTGATGGCACTGAGACTTTTCAGGTGTGATGATGTATTTATTTTTTTCCTAGAACAGAATGTCAAGTTTGCTACCAAAGGTTGAAGGTGGAAGTGTCCACAGTTGGCCCAGTGGTCTACAAACTCTCTGGTGATTTGCAGCACTTTTTCAGCAGCAGCGTACTCCGTCTGTCCCTGTGCTGTTTTTTGTAACAGAAATCCTTGCTTGTATAGATGAGATAGTATATTTTTATGACTTTTTGAAATACTTTCAGTGTTAGAGAGGAAAGAATGTGTATGAGATGTTATGAGCAGAACATTAAACACTTGATCTGACTGTCGTTTCACTTTTCTTGTTTTCTCATTTATTCAGCATTTTTGTGTGAAATTCTCATGCACCTGATAAGAAACTGATTGTTACAAACAATATTTTTAATTTATTTTGTTTTCTTTGAGGGTCTCTTTGATGTCATTTGTGACGTGTGTGTATTTCACTGCATAAGGGCTGTCACTTCTCACAATCTAGTTGTGAAGCACAATCGCAATATGAAGGCTAACACCCTGCCTTGACTGTCAAAAGCTCCAGTGGAGCACGTTCTCTTATACTGCCCTCACTCAATGTCATCACTTTAAGGCAACTATGAAGCGATGTCATTTAACAATTGTTGTTTGCCTGTTGTAAAAAACAACAATTTATTGCCAACAACAAGACAAATGTACACTTGCTGACAAAAATGTCGAGTTTTGCTCAATTTTATTGTTCTGAAAAATTGCTTGCAACCAAAAGCAATGCTCTATGGCCTTGCCAGCAAATAATGCCACTGTGCCAGCGCAACAATTAGGCCGAACTTCACGTGACTGCTCACTGCTTTCAGCACTTCCTGCTTTTCCAGCCAGAAGCACAAAAAAATCATTTCCACACAAAGTTGATTTCTGTAAATTAAAGAGTTAATATCTGTCCCTCTGTATCCCTCCATAACAGGTTCAGTGTTTCACATATAATTGGTTGAAAGTTTGTGAAAGAAGTGACAGTCCATGTCACACTCAATGTTATGCTACTTTCTTATTTCCAGGTCTAAACTCCTATGTTTGATTTTTTTCTTTCTTTCTATTGTTTTGGAGTCCTGAACCTGCAGTTTAATCATTGATTATTTCTGGAAAAGCATCTATTTTGTGTCATTGATGATTTTTTTCAGTCTCGGTTAGTACAATATACATGCAGTATCATCACAGATGTGTTCCTGGTGTCTGTGCTAGTTTACTGAACTGGTCTGTTCTTTTCCCCTTTCTTGTACTGAGCAGTATCAGAAGATTTAGGTTTATTTTTGTGCAAGTGTAAGTGTGTGTGTGTGTCTGTTGTCTCCAGTTAAGGAGATTATTATTACATTTCAGCCATGTCAGTATTTATTTACTATGAATGAGCCTTGGCTTCTGAATGTAACTTTGTACAATAAAATCAATATATTAAAAATATACATGTTTTAATTACTGGACCTCAGTTATGTCTTCATTTAACTGTAGACTATTGGAAATTATTTGAGCCAGTGGGGAAATGTGCAGCAAAGAAGGGTAACTAAAGTTTTACCTTGATTTTGATTAGTTGGTGAATGTTCTTGACACTGTCAAGAAAAATATACAAAAATACATCTGGAATGTATCTTTATAGAGTTGGTGGATTTAAGTAATTGCTGTTCATCTTGGATGGTAGAAAACAGCACACTAAAAACAACAACTTAAGTAGAAAATGTACACAGTAACGAGTAGGTCGGTATTAATGTCCTCATCTTTAGAATAACACACTCAGAAACAGAGTCAAGACAATATTTTGCTGTTAATTTGATGAAACTACTGTTACTTAGAAAAATAGCATTGTCTAAAGAGTCATGAATCAGAAATTACGTCAAGGCATCGACGTTTTTAGTGAGCGTTTTAACGATTGAAAAATATTATTCACGATCATTGTGGTCCTCCGACCGCTGGTGGCGCTATTTCCTTAGCTGCAGACCTGTTGGTGTTACTGTTTCCGGATCATATCTGCGACCTCTCGCATCAACACGCGTGTAGCAGCAACAAACTCTTCTCGTCCCACATATTTTAAGCCGTGCTAGGTTTCAAACCCAGTCAAAAACCGAGGAAGGTTCCACTTGAGCAGCGGGAGGTTGTTCCATCATGGGCCGGGTAAGGTGTCCCGAGAACAGACGAAAAAGTGTTGAAGTTGTGTGGAAACATGTTGAACCTCACGAACAAATCTCATCTGAGACGTTTGTTATTTTTCGTCTAACTTCGAGTCAATAAACGACTCACTCTTCTGTTAATGTTGAAAATAAATGATAAGCGGAAACCGATAAATAATCAATTCCACATATTAACACTGTAATGGGAGCTCACAACAAAGTCTGTCATTAAACGATATATTTTTTGTGATTTATGTCCGAACACTGACAGATACTAATACCTTTAACCTGTTGGAGAGAAGTGTTGGGTTTTCTCTCAACCTAAATGAATAACCCTTTTAATCTTCAATTAATGACGTCACACCAACGTCTCCAGATTTTACTGATCACTTTCTTCCAGGGAATAACCGTGTTAAACAGTGTGTCATTACGTTCTAAATACACCCGTCACTGATGAATTATCGTCTTTTGTACTAAATAATCAGTAGACTGTTAGTGAACTAACAGTCATGCTTATTGTGACCACGAATAAAATCAAATTTATCTTCACTGTTACGGAGGTTTTTAAACAACCTCATGTATCTCAGTTACCAGTGTTTGACGATTGGTCCAACAGATTCAAATTTTACTGTTAGAGGTTCTTTTTCTCCTTTTCTAACTTCACACTCGTTTTATTTTGCAGCCCCGGTCGAAAAAGCGCGGTCCGACGTTCCGACGTCTACTAAAAACCAGTAATGTGAAGCTGGAGAACAAGCTGAAGAACCGGACGCTGAAGCAGCAGAATGTCGCCAAGAAGCAGCGCAAAGAGCAGAAGCGTTTGAGGCAGGCGGTGAAGGGGGCAATCAACAGGACACCTCGCCCACTGGAGACGTACAAGAAGAGACCAGGTGAGAGAGAGGGTGACATCAGTGACATGACCAGATCTTGTTACTGGTGGATTCTAGAGTAAATATCTTTCTATGTGTCTGACAGAGGAAGAGCTGGAGGAGGAGGAGTTCCTGGAGAGTCTGCCCACAGACATGATGGACGAGGACGACTTGCAGCAGATGACGGTGATGGCCCGCCAAGCATCCTTCCTGACTAGAGACCTGTCGTCATGGTAACTGGTGTGAACATTATTGGTCTGTGAATTAGTTAAAAGCAGTGGCTGATGAGTTTGTTTTGCTATGCCTGTGTCTCCCAGTGGGCCGGTGCACAATGAGAAAAAGCGTCACTCAGAGGTCGTACCCAGTTATGAGAAGGTTCCGAGAAAAATGACGAGGACGGAGGAGAAGGAAGTGATTCATCTGCTGCCAATCAAAGACAAGACGGGCATCATTCCCCAGAGTCTGGAGAGAGGTACTGACCCACTGACTGATCCAATGATTCAATGACTCATTCACAGATGAATGTATGTATACATATGTATATGTCCATCCATCCATTTTCATCCGCTTATCCGGAGTCGCCACCCAAATCACATTGCACCGTACCAAACCTTCCTGCGGGTGGTGAGTCCACTGGAAGGTACCAACCGCCCTAACCGGGATTCGAACTTGCCCAGGAGGGGAACCCTCCAATGACAGACACCAATGACCGAGACATTGCCTCTGGGCCAAAGCGCTACCATATGTATATGTGTATGTACTATATATTTATATATTAGATGTCCTATGTTTAAACATCACTTCTCTTCTGTTTGTATGTAGTCATTACAAGACCACATGAGGAGGAGGAACAGGAGGAGGAGCTAGAAGAAGCTGCTGAAGAATCCGAGGAGGAAGAGGGTACGACAAGAGCGTCATATACAAACATTAACAGTTTTGTTTGTGTCAGAACCTCAGCAGCAGCATCAGCGTTCTGTTCGGTAATCCTGGCATTGTCTGACTGGTGTAATGTATTCTCCTGTCCAGAGGGGGCGCTACAGAGGCTGTCAGCACTGACAGCAGAGCAGATAGAGCGGCTCCGAGTGGAGAAGATAAAGCAGAAGAAGCTGCAGATTGCTACTCTGGCCTCAGCCATCATCTCTGCCCCCTACAGTAATGTAAGTTTGACCTTTGACCTCTGCGACCTTGGGTCAGTTTGTTTAAAGGGACATTACACTAGGACTGTGTGTTTCTGGGAACAGATCAAGTGCCTGAAGGAGCTGCGAGGACTGCTGATGGAGACGGACCCCTGTGTGGCTGTGACTGTCAGGAAGTTGGTGATGGTGTCACTGATGGAGATCTTCAAAGACATCACACCAACCTACAGGATCCGCCCCCTGACGGCCGAAGAGAAGGCCACAAAGGTATGACCGTGAAGACCTTTTTTGATCCATTTAAAAAAAAAATCCTCTAACCTGGGATTATCTGAACCAGGCTCCACCACAGTTCTAATCACAGTCGATAAAAGTGATGTTCCAAAAGAACACAGTCAGACAGTTTTTTTTATTTCAGGTGTGAGGGCTGAGATGGTTATAGTATGATGAAGACAAGGATGATGATGATGATGGTGATGATTATTCTGTCCACAGGTGAAGAAGGAGACTCAGCAGCTCCGAGAGTTTGAGGAGGGTCTGGTGAGTCAATACAAGTTCTACCTGGAGAACCTGGAGCAGACAGTCAAAGGTACACAACACAAGAAAAAACACCACAAGAAGTAGAAACAACATCAGCTGACTCCACCCCCTCGTCCTCAGACTGGAAACAGCAAAAGAAGAAGCGCAGTCAGGCCGTGGGGTTCCAGTCGTACCAGGGTCTGGCGGAGGTGGCCGCCCGCTGCCTGTGTGAGCTGCTTCTCGCTCTTCCTCACTTCAACTTCCACAACAACATCATCGTGACACTGGTGCCGCTGATGAATGACCCAACCAACCAGGTGAGACCCAGGCCCAGAAGTCTGCCGTGGTGCCTTTAGGTGTCTGATTGTGCCGTGATAGGTTCAAGTGTGTGTGTATGTTTCAGATTTCAGACATGTGCTGCGATGCCATCAGGAAGCTCTTCCAGCAGGACAAAGTGGGCGAAGCTTCGCTGGCCACGGTGCGGGTCATCTCCGGCTTCGTGAAGAGCTTGAACTACAACGTCAGACCTGCGGTAAGATAAATCAAACGCACCCTTTAGGAACATACACAGATGGCTGTCCTCCAACTGACAGGCTCCGCCCATAGGTGTTGAGGTCACTGCTTAGCCTGAGGATAAAAGAAGTGGAGATGAAAAAGGACATTCAGTCCACGGCACCAAAGAAGAAGTTCATGGACTACAAGGAGAAGAAGAAGAACCTGTCCAGGATGCAGCGGAAGGTGTGGTCGTCATTTGTTTTTGATGTTTTGATTGTGATGTTTTTTTTGTTGTTGTTGTTGTGAACAATGTTGTGAATGAGAGACTGTGTCTCAGTGGAAAAAAGCTGAGGAGAAGTTGGAGAAGGAGCTGCTGGAAGCTGAGGCCACAGAGAGTAAAGACAAGAAGCTGAAACTGGTGAGACCAAAGTCTGGAGGTGTCTTTCTACCATGATCAACACTAGAACCAGGTGTGTGTTCGAACCTGTGTTCTCTCCTCTGCAGCACACGGAGACCCTGAACATCGTCTTCCTCGTTTACTTCAGGATCCTGAAGAAGGCTCAGAAATCAGTTCTGCTACCAGCTGTTCTGGAGGGACTGGCCAAGTACTTGCACTCACTCTCACACACACACACACACAAATGACCAGCTCTGCTGTGACACTGACTGATGTCGCTTCTTGTCAGTTTCGCTCACTTGATTAACTTGGAGTTCTTCGATGACCTCCTCAATGTGCTGCAGAACATCATCCAATCAGGAGTGAGTATTGGCCATGACTGACTTCGCCCACTCACTGACAGCTCATTAATATGATAATGATTAATTGATTACCTTCTCACAGGATCGGACCAATCGAGAGAATCTTCACTGTATCCAGACAGTCTTCACAATTCTGTCAGGACAAGGTCAGAGGGAGGTCACTGATGATGTCATCAGATCATTAGGCCAAATGTTGTGACTCACCTGTGTGTATGTGTGTTACAGGTGATGTTCTGAACATTGATCCTCTCACCTTCTACTCTCAGCTCTACAAGATTCTGGTCAAGCTCCATGCAGGTCAGTTTCCCAGCGCCACCTGTGGGCAGAGCCATGACATTTGAATTTAGACCCCGGTGTACATGTGGGGAACTAAACCATTCTGTTTAATCCCAAGGTGCACCCAGTGATGACATCAGCATCTTACTGCGGTGTCTGGACAGCATGCTGACGCGGCGCAGGAAGCAGGTGTCCCTGCAGAGGGCGATGGCGTTTATCAAGAGACTAAGCATGCTCAGTCTGCACACACTTCCCAACGCCAGTGTGGGCCTCCTCTCTGCCAACAGAGCCGCCATGCATGTGAGTGTGCACGTGGGTTACTGTGGTTTAATGAAGGAGGAACTCTGTTACAGGGATAACTGTGTGTGTGTGTGTGTGTTTTGATTGTCTCAGGCTTTTCCAAAGAGTGACTTCCTCCTGGATAATGAGGTTCATGGCAGCGGCTTCTACCTGCCAGAACTGGAGGAACCAGAACACTGCAACGCTCAGAACACAGCTCTGTGGGAGCTCCACACACTACAGGTAACCACACACTACAGGTATACACACACACACATACTCCGGAGAGACCCCTCTGTTTGTTAAAGTGTGTGTGTGTGTGTGTGTGTGTGTGTGTGTACACAGAGACATTACCATCCAGTTGTGAGACAGTTTGCGGTTCACCTCAGTCATGGAGCTCCCAGTGAAGGATCAGCGGCGCTCAGCGTGGAGCTGAGTCGCAGGTCTGTACTTCCTGTCACATTTGTACAGGCGTCGTGACCCTAACTGTTCAACAACTACTCATTTTCCCTTCAGTTACACTGCCCGATCAATCACCGATCAAACCACTCTGTATGTGTCACTTTCTGTCCAGGTCTCCTGTGGAGCTGTTTGGTGATTACAGCGCTGACGGCATGACCTTTAACCCTCCCGTAGGCTCACCCGGCACAAAGAAAAAGGTGGAGAAGCCAAACTCACCTCCAAACATGTTGGATGATCAGTTGTCAGTCACATGACCTTTAATCCATGTTTTCTGTTTGTTTTTTTAATTGATCAGGATCGATTCACAGATGGGACGACATTGTTGGACCGAGAACTCCAGAGACGAGTGGACACTGAGAGACAGAAGGACAATGAGGAAGATGAGAGGCTGGACTTTACTGCTGCTCTAAAACAGACTTCTATAAGACATGTACAAGACCCTTCAAAATAAAAGGCTGGTTTCTGTGTTTTGTTTTTATTTTATTTTCAACCTTTTAACACAGCAGTGACCTTTAATGTTCTTGTTGTTCAAATTAAACTGTAATGGCGACATCATGGTCAAGTGTATCCTCTTTGTTTTCTCTCTCTCACACACACACACACACTCTTCTGCTCATCAGTTTCTGTTTCTTGTTTTTTGCTTGGATTTCGTTGTAGGGATTTAACGAAAATGACGCGAATAATCCAGCAGGGGTCAGTATTGTACTGAGATCAAATTAAAATATCACGTAGCAGCAAGTTTTAAATGAACTCGGATGCCCTCACTCCAAATCATCTGAGTTAATAAAAAAGTAGGCTTTTATTTATAATACTTTGACATGTCGACCTATGTCAACAAATGAGGTACGGGTTCACGGCTGCCTCCGGTGGTCAGTTTGTGTCAACGGTATGTACCTATGTCCTGATAACCAAGGTTGAAGAGTTCTGTGAGGCAACTGGATGTGAATTTTCTAAAAGAAGACGTTTCACCTCTCATCCAAGAGGCTTCTTCAGTTCTAACTGGTGCTGGGGAGTACAGCAGATATACAGATCCTTTCCAAAAAATTAGAATATCGTGAAAAAGTTGTTTAATTTCCATAATTCCATTCAGAAAGTTAAACTTTCATATATTCATAGATTCATGGGCCACAATTTAATCAATTTCAGGTATTTATTTGTTTATTTTTTACATAATTTTGGCTTCCAGCTCATAAAACCCACAAAAACAGGATTTCAATAAATTAGAATACTGTGAAGAAATCATCAGGGCATGAATGTTTTAAACTGAGTGTCACACACCAATCATCTACTAAACTCAAAGCACCTGCACAGGTTTCCCCAGGTGTTATTTAATTGCTTTGGTTTGGTTCAATTGTCTCAGTTCGGTTCAATATGGGGAAGACTGCAGACATGACAACTGCCCAGGAGACCATCATTGATACCCTCCATAGGATGGGTAAACCTCAAAAGTTTATAGCTAAGGAGGCTGGCTGTTCACAGAGTGCTGTGTCCAAGCATATCAATGGAAAGTCTAGTGGAAGGGAAAAATGTGGCAGGAGAAGATGCACTAGCAAAAGAGATGACCGTGGGCTTCAGCGGATTCTCAAACAGAGAAGATTCAAGAATCTGGCAGAGATCCAGAAAGAGTGGACTGAGGCAGGAGTCACAGCTTCAAAAACCACCACATTCAGACGAATCCGGGAGATGGGCTACAGCTGTCGGGTTCCTCGGGTCAAGCCACTTCTGAACCAGAGCCAACGTAGGAAGCGGCTCAACTGGGCCAAGGAGAAGAAGGACTGGACTGTTGGCCAGTGGTCCAAGGTCCTCTTTTCCGATGAAAGTAAAGTGTGCCTTTCATTTGGGAATCAAGGTCCAAGGGTTTGGAGGAAGACGGGTGAGGAACAGAACCCAAGCTGCTTGAGGTCCAGTGTGAAATATCCACAGTCAGTCATGATTTGGGGTGCAATGTCCAGTGCAGGTGTTGGTAAACTCTGCTTTCTTAAATCCAAGGTCACCGCAACAGTCTACCAGAATGTTTTGGAGGACTTCATGATTCCTTCTGCTGAGGATCTGTATGGAGATGCAGATTTCATCTTCCAGCAGGACCTGGCCCCTGCTCATACTGCCAGAAGCACCAAAACCTGGTTTGATGCTCATGCCATCACAGTGCTTGACTGGCCAGCCAACTCGCCGGACCTAAACCCCATTGAGAATCTATGGGGTATTCTCAAGAGGAAAATGAGGGGCACCAGACCCAACAACAAAGAAGAGCTGACAGCAAGCATCAAAGAAATGTGGGCTTCCATAACTCCTATGCAATGCCACAGCCTGATTGCCTCAATGCCACGTCGCATCAAGGCAGTGATTAAGGCAAAGGGATTCCCAACCAAGTATTGATGATTGATATATCATTTTGAAAGTACCATATTTTGATTGATTTCTTTTTTTCTTTATTTATTTTCTGCAAAAACAGTATTCTAATTCACAGTATTCTAATTCATTGAAATCCTGTTTTTGTGGGTTTCATGAGCTGGAAGCCAAAATTATGTAAAAAATAAACAAATAAATACCTGAAATTGATTAAATTGTGGCCCATGAATCTATGAATATATGAAAGTTTAACTTTCTGAATGGAATTATGGAAATTAAACAACTTTTTCACGATATTCTAATTTTTTGGAAAGGATCTGTATACTCTAGGTGTGAAAGAATAAAGCTACTTCAGGTCCACCCTGTTGGGCGGAGCCTCGGGGTCAACTGGGAAAGTATAAACAATTGGTAGGAGTCTGATGGGTCATTGTGGGCCTCATCAGAAAGGGCCATGTGCCTGTGTAGCGGTTGTTTGGTGTCCCTAATGTACAGGTCCGTACACTCCTCACTGCACTCTCTTGTCTTTGGGATGAACCAGTTTTGTCAGTTTTTTGTCCAAAGACAAGACTCCAAGAAACAAGCTGGACAATGTGGTTTATGTCATTCAGTGCAGTGTACTGATGACCGTTCGGATGTTTTGCATCTGCATGCTGCCTGCTGACAGCAATGCTGCCAGTAGGAAATCAAACCAGCAACCCTCGGGTTGTTTGACAAATGCACTAAATGCCAACTCCAAATTGACATCAGTGTCAATTTCACCTCAGATCTGAAGACAGCAGAGTCACTGACTCTGTGAGCGTTGGAATCAGTCTAACCTGGAAGGAAGGAGACCGGAGCCATAAAAGGCAAAAGGGGTGGAGCTTAGAACACGTTTTTCATTGGTGCTAATTGGAGCAAAACTTGGCAGAGGCTCTGATGGGAGGGACTCTGAAGACAGCGCTTATACATGTGTGAGGTTTAAGGCTTCCAGCACAACTGAGCCTGGAGTGAGTGGAGCAACAACCAGACAAGAACTCAAGCTACAGCAACAACAGCCTGTGAACTCCAGAGACGACATGGTGCTCCAGTCTTTGTGGACGCTCATTGTGAGAAACTCTTCCGTCCTACAGTCGCCTGTCTTCCCTGTCTTCTTCTCCCTCGGGGTTTATCTAACACTGTGTCTTCCTTTCCTGCTGCTGGACCTGCTGGCCCCCAGGTGGGCCCTGGTGCGCAAGTACAAGCTCCAGCCTCACAGCTCCATCAGCTGGGTCTCTGTGCGGACCTGCCTGGTTCAGACTTTTTATAACCACGTGGTCTTCATCTTCCCCCTCACTGTGCTAAACTGGTACCTGAGGCCCATTGACCTGCCCACTGAGGCCCCCTCTCTGCCCTGCGTCGTCCTCCAGGTGTTGGCCTGCCTGCTGCTCTTCGACTTCCAGAGCTTCACCTGGCACCTGCTCCACCACAGGGTTCCATGGCTCTACCGCAACTTCCACAAGGTGAGCTAACTTTACTATGGAGACTGGTAACAGTCAGCTGGGTTTAGACGAATTAGTGTTAGTCCAGTCAGGTTCAGATGACTTAATGATAATCTTTGTTGAAAAGGCTAACTTGAACCAGCAGCTAAAGTAACATCATTATCATTAGAGCCACTTCCATTTGCTAATACTTCATTATTCTAAAGTGAGTTCATCCAAACTGACCTCTTGTTTTCATGGTCTCCTCCTGCAGATGCACCACAACTTCACCTCCACCTCTGCCCTCACCACTGAGTACTCAGGAGTGTGGGAGACTCTGAGTCTGGGGGTGTTTGCTGCTGCTAACACTGCCCTGCTGGGATGTCACCCTCTCACCGAACTCATCTTCTTTGTGTTCAACATGTGGCTGTCGGTGGAGGACCACTGTGGCTACGACCTGCCCTGGGCCACGCACCGCATTGTCCCACTGGGACTGTACGGTGGTGCTCCTCACCACAGCTTGCACCACCTCAAGTCCTCATGCAACTTCGCCCCCTACTTTACGCACATGGACCGACTAGCTGGGACACTGCAGACTAAAGAGTGAGGACAGAAGTGTCTGAGGGACAAGTGGTTCCTGATGAAGGAGACGTTGATGAAAGGAGACACTGATGGAGATCAGGATGAAGGAGATGAAGATGAAGCTCACACCAACACCTTCATGAAGGCTGACAGAAAATGTAAATCAATATTCCAGGTTTTAAAAAGCCAGAAACAAAATGTAGAAAATATTTTGAAAAGCTTATTTATTTATTTATTTATTATATTTATTGTTGTTGTTGTTATTTATATTTATTGTCTAATCTGTTATAAATCTGTGCTGCTGCTGTTGCTTGACAAATAATTTATTAAATATTTATTCTTGAAAGGAAAAACTTCATTTGCTCTGTGATGATTAAACGTGAGCACCTGTCAGTACATACCTGGGAAAAAGTGAGAGCTGTGAGTCCCATGATCTGACAGCCGCAGGTGTGCCCTGGTTTGAAAGTACTGATCTGTCTGTAAACTCCACAAACTTTTACTGATGATGAAACAATGGCCAGAAATACTCCAGGGAATTTCCTCTATTAGCTAACACTGGGTCAAAGACACACCCACACACCCACACAGCCACTCACACACTCAAACACAAAATGACTTTCTGGAATGAACAATGGTGATCTGATGCCAGGTCACATGACCAAGCCTGGAAATTACGCTGACGTGACGTTTAGAAAGGGAAGTCTGAGATTCTGAGATTGAAAGACCGGTGTGTTTTCCATGTGTTCTAATCATGGTGAGTCCACTTTCATGATCTCGCGGCATGTGTCAATAGAAGGTTCAGCCTCAGGTCTGCCACCCAGCCTCTATCAGAGCAGGTGACGTTTGATTTCACTGAGATAAAACAGACAGAGATAGAAACAAAGGCTGAAATCTACTCAGCAAAAAAATGTTGAGTTCATTTTGTCTGAATATTAGCAGTGTGTGTGTATGTGTGTGTGTGCGGGGAAGAGGGGTGGGGGGTGGAGCATTGAACACACGTGGAGCTGGAATATACAGAAGTGAACTCGTGGAGTGAAGCTGTGACGCATTTCCTCTTTGTTTCCTCAGGGCAGTGAGGCAACATTTTTGTCTCCTGCTGCTGCTGGAGGGAAAACCAGAGGGAAACCCCCCCCATGTCCAGAGACTCCGCCCACTTCCGATTCTGTTTTCAGAGACTAAAAACAGGAAGTGAATCAGTGTTCCTTCACTTGAAGCAGCAGTTTTGCTTTTTACACAGAACTGCACAGTGACAGGTCACAGTCCAGATGATGCAGTTAGTAATGTCATTATTAACACCGAGTTAATGGTGATTATTAGGTTCAGTATGTGCGGCTTCAAATGTTACTACTTTCATAGTTTCACACATCTGACAGTCATTACAGACCTGCAGGCTCATGCCACACACACGCACACACAGAGCTAATGAATCAGTTCAGGATGTAAACATGCAGAGACATGACCTGTGACATCACGACTCCTCAGTTCAAACATGTCCTCTGAAATACATGGCCTACAGCCATTAAATATTCCTCTTAGCTCTGTAAAACTGGTTTAATTGACGATGACAAAGGCTGTTGCAACATTCCTTCCAAGGATCAGGTTAGTCACAGCGCTTTACAAATGCTTTTACAAAAAATTAGTTTCATTTCAAAGAAATGTTAAAAAAAAGTATCCCGCAAATATGAGTAAAAGAGCCAAAGTTCAGAAATAGGTTTTACTGTAAAAGTGAGCTTGTTGTAGAAATAGTTTTTGACTCTGACCCCCACCCAAACAACGTTAAACATAAATCTCTTTTCATATTTAAGCAAACAAATGTAAATAAAAGAAGTTATCAGTTATAGTTATGAGTTATCAAAAGTAACTCTTTTTGTCAGAAGAAGGGAAAAGAAGGGAGAAAAAACATTTTGGATTTTATATCCTTTTTTATTGTCTTTTATTTTAATTTATCCACTTATTCAGGGATGTCCACACTTTCTTGGAATGAGAGCTCAAATGACCAGGCTCACGTTAATATAAATATATATTCACTCATATAAATGGAACATACTTTATACATACATTGTATATTGGGTTAATGATTAGATACATTTAGCTCTATGGCACCATAGGAGTCGATCTTTACAGTATATTGTCACTTCTACACAGACATAATAGATCTTCTTTCCTTTCCTTCCTTTTGTCCTCCTAGAGGAGGTTCTTAGACATGTCTGTCTCCCTGTGGTTATGAGGACTCAGAAAGAGGGGACCTGTGTTTTCATGCAGGGAGTTGGTGTCTGGTCTTTTTTTCTGTGCCCAACTGTCCATGTGGAGCTCTGAGTTCACGTCTTTCTGAGAGTGGAGATCTTGTCTTAATTCAATTCTAAAAGAAACTATTTTACACCTAACTGTCCTCATGTTGACCAGTTTGGTAAATCAGAGGGAAAACTACCCTGAACCTAAACCACTGTATGGTGAACTGGAATCAATTTTACATCAGAACCTCCAAACTTCCTACTTCCTCAAAAACGAAGACTAAATATAAAAACGTTCTCAAGGCCTATTTGACCTGACTGTAAGTGTAGACACACTGTGTCCTCACAGCCTGTTAAAGACATGTACACGCTGTCTCTCTGTCTCTCTGTCTCTCTCTATCAGCAGCCCACTAATTCCCAGTGACACAGAGTGATTAACCAATTACATGTTGATGGATTTCCACACAGACTGTGTCGTATATCACATTACTAATGAGACATGAGTGACATGTTCTATTCTTTATGCCTGTGTTCAGCCATAATCACTGATGGGATGGGATTCTAACCGGCCTCTGTGAAAATGTCAGGTTGATTAGCATCGAAATGAAATGAAACGAAATGAAAAATAAACTCCTGTCAGTGGTGCTAGAGGAGTGTGTTAGTGAAGCCGTTGTATACAGTGCTTCAGCCGACGTGTCACTGTCTAGAATACATACATAAGGTGTGTTAGAGCAGGAGGATTAAGATGGAGATAAAGAACAGGGTTAAATTCAACAAGTTCAACCCTGGCTGTTGCCATGACAACCAGTAAAGTTGATTATCACTGTGGCCTCCTTTTATCACTGCTCCATCGTACCAGAGAACAACAACAAAAAAAAGTAGTCACTGCAGATAGACAGTAAGAAAGGGAATACATATTTAATGACCACACACCATACACCCCCCCTACACATTTCTATTACATATAAGATGTCCGGGTCCACTGGACCTGGGACTAATAGAAGTGTGGAAATTGATGTTCTGTGTACCACCCACACACGCGCACATGCACCCACGCACGCACACACACACTCACACACTCTCTCACACACACACACACACACAGCAGGCCTAGACAGGAGGAGGACAGAGTGTAGGTACACAGAACATACCTATAACATCTAAATGTGACCTAACAAAGGTAAAGGGCAAATATTAACCATATATATTGTTTATACTGCTTGTAACAACAATATGAACATTACACAAGGGTTAAAAAACCCATGTCAGGAAATCTAAGTGGCTAATCTAATCTAGCCACTTCTCCCACACACTTCATAGTTCCACTGCTATGTCATCAACTGACTTTCCACTCTTCAGCTTTTCTAATCTGATCTACCTTCTTTCTAATAGTTTCTGGTTCCTCATTCCTACGTTCCGTTTTATTTTCCCCATTCAACAACTCCTCAAAGTACTCCTTCCATCTTCTCAGCACACTTTCTTCACTTGTGGTTACATTCCCATCTCTCTAGACATAATAAATATACCTTTTTTATTTTTTAAATAAATAAATAAATTCATTTTAATTGTTCGTGCATTAACTTAATGTACCGTTTCCAAACTCTTCATTTTACGGTCATTTTGCGCCCTCTGTAGATCACTGTGTATCATCACACCAGCAGTGCACTATATCAGTTGGCCACAAGGGGGTAAGACAGCACAACACAGCGAGGGAGATGGAAAAGAGGGGGTAAGGTCTACCGTTCATTGTTAATATATAATAAAAATCTAACGCATTTAATCTAACGCTGATGTATCATACACAATACAAGACACGTTAGTATATCTATAAAATAAATACAAAAAATATATTTATTTCACAATAAATGTGGAATAAAACAAGTTTAGCTTAAGAAAAATGCATACATTAAGCGTCAAATCATTGCTCAGTTAGCAGGTCAAAGCTAACATGAGCAGGCTTAACTTGGACTTAGAAGCTTCGTTTATATTTTAAATGCTAACTTTAGCATTACAAATTGACTCGGGGAGTTGTGCTAAAGAATACACGCTAACTTGTAGCATGCTAGTTCATCCTTTTCACCAGCAGTCAGTACCAATCTAAATGTAACCGGCTTTTATTGGTTGGTCTGATGAAAGCTCCGCCCACCGAGACACTGACTTGAGCTTAAAAGGCAAATGGAGCTAAGGTGATGCTAACTAAACACCAGGTCAGTAGGCTAGCAGCAACATGTGTGTAAATGAATCAAAGTCCACTGCACACGCACACACAGACATTCATATCCTTCGTATATACACATACACACACATTCTTGAGCGTCTCTCTCTCTCTCTCTCTGTGTGAGTATGAGTGAGTGAGAGCGAGAGAGAGCGTGTGTGTCCTTTGTTGATGTAAATGGACCAATCAGGAACAGTTTCAGACCAGTCCAGCCGTTTTCCCATTTTCGGTCAAAGTCCAGGTCGTTTGTGTGTGTGTGTGTGTCTGTGTGTGTGTTTCTGTGTGTCTGTGTGTATTTTGAAATAGGAGAAATTACTGAAAGTTTTAAAAACTAGCGAAATAATGAAAGACTGAAGTGAAATCAAACAGTTAATGAATGAAAGCAGAGACTAGACAACAACACACACTCACACACAGGAAGCGAGAGAAGCATACCACACACGCCACAATTTTTCTCCTTACATGAGGAGGGAGGAGGTGGAAGGAGGGAAAAGGACGGGGACGCAGAGTCTCCCCTTATTTACTGACATCTTCCTTTTTTGGACTGAAGCACGGAGACACAGACAATGTCTCTTCATCACATTTCATAATTCATCACAAATGAAGTCTGTAAAATCACTCAGACTTTAAAGGGACAGTGGCTGGGTTCTGAAGGAAGTGTGACTGTATTAAGTACTGGTACAGTTACAATGACGGATTCAAATGCATCACTGATTTTCTCTATGGACTTTGGTCTGAGCTAAAATCACTGATTTTCTCCGTGGACTTTGGTCTGAGCTAAAATCACTGATTTTCTCCGTGGACTTTGTGTTGTGGGAGAGTGACTGGTTCACAGACTCCACCTGTTGTAGAAGTTCGAGGAAAGGCCAGAGGATTTAAACATGTTCTTCCAACCTGACAGATTTGACTTTATTCTTTTGTCTTTTGTTCCGTGGTTCCGTCAGTTTTCTTCTGTGTTGACAGCCGTCACATTGTTCTGTCACACAGGAGAAGAGTTCAGGTTGAGATGACTTTTGTTTCCTACCTTTCCCACAATTCCTCTCTCGGTCTGTGTCCTTACAAGGGGCTAATCAGAACTCAGGCATCGTTCATGTGAGGACACACCCACAAAAATTCAAACAGGAAACATACTTCTTCTTCTTCTTCTTCTTCTTCGTCTTCTTCTCCTTCAGCTTGGTGCTCCTCCCTACTGTGGTGTTTGTCTTTTTAAGGAGAAGAAGCTCACCCCCTCTCAGCCTCCCCCCGTCTCCCTATTCACCTCCTAACCATGCAGCTGTGCATTTTTAAACATCCACTGTACATTGTTACACCTCCTCCTGTCAGTGACCTCCAACCAGTTTGGTCAGCAGTCGTTGACTTTTTCATTTTAAACTTCAGCTTTAGTCTCAGGCTCTGGAGGAGTCTGTAGGGTAGAAAATCAAAAGTTCTGAATTGTACCAAAAGTTCTTGGACTATGGTTGAACCTTCCACGTTACACAGCCGTGTGTGTGTGTGTCTGTGCCTGATAGGGATGATCAAGAATCTCCTCACATGGACAGGGATCATCATGTTCATGCTGGTGGTGGTGGTGTCCACCGCATAAACTGATGATGTCACTTCTGGCATCCTCTCAACTGTGTGTGTGTGTGTGTTTCATATCAAGTAGCAAACACAAACCTGTGGCTAACCTGTAGTATAGGTCAAACCGTTATGTGAGGGTTTTGTCACTGACAGCAAAGGAGCACAGCTAGCCTTTAACACGCATACTGGTCTGGAATACAAACAATGTTGTGAAAACGAAAAGCTTCTTAATGCTAATGCTAAATGTTTGTAGCTTATTCAGCAGCTAATGCTAATAGAAATGCTAACAGTTAGCATGATATCATCCAGGAAAACTAGGCTAGAAACTAGCTGCCTCCACCTCACTGTCCGATGGCTGGTGGTCCAGGATCAGGGCGGCATGCTTTTGTGCTTGGCAGTCGAGTTGTGTGTAGGTTTTCACAGCTGAGAATGGGAACACGGCAGTCTCTGGAGGATTCAGATGGGTCTGAGTAGCAGCCCAGATCACAGGATCCAGTATGAAACAGACCTGCAGAAGTCAAAGTCCAAAACCCTGTAACCTGTCGTCTCAGTAGCGCAGGCTAAGCTATTAGCTGTGCTGCTGTTGTTGAACTTCAGTTGTGGCTGAAGTCAGTGACTTGGTTTGCTGTTACATTTTCTAGTATAAATAGATGTGAATGGATGTTGGACATGTTGGAGATGTGAAGGGGACACGACACTCTGACTTTTGGAGACAACAATGGTTTGAGCATATTTAATTTCCCTTCCTTCACGGACCTGAGCTGTCCACAACAACATCATGAACATCCCTGTAAACATGAGGAGCGCAGCCCTGAGAGAAAAGACAAACACACGTGGGACGCACAAGGAATAAAAGTTTATTAAAGGTCTCTCTGTCTCTCTCTCTGTCTCTGTGTTAAAGGAATTTGGTGAATGATGGACAAAGTTTGATGGAGCGGGACTCATCTGATTGGCTGTCTCCCTCGTGGTCTGCCCTATAAGGTATCGTGCAGATGAGAGAGGGGCAGGAGGAGAAGGAGGAGGGTGAAAAGGAGGAGGAGGAATGAAGAGATGGATGAAGGAGGAGCAGGGTTAATAAAGTCACTCACAGCCCTTCACACTCTCACTTCTGTCGCGTCCCCACGTCCCACGGTAAGATCAGCACTTCCTCCTGCAGGAGCCTGCTCCTTCACCTCCCGCTTCATCTTCTCTTTCCATCCGCCATCCACTCACCTCCTTCACTGCACCTTCCTTCATGACCTCCTCAGGTTTAACTGCAGCTTCTTCTTCTCTCCATCCTCACCACCTCCTTTCATGACCCCTGCCTCACCTCCTCCCCTCTTCTTCTCCACACCGGTTGTCTTCTGTGTTCACTCGTGTGTGTACTGTGCGTGTGTCTTGTTTGAGATGTCAGTGTTTTATGACTGAGGTTTGGTCCAGATGACCTGTGTGTTAAAGTCAGATGTTTTCAGTAAATGTCACTGGTCCAGTGGACAGTAACACTGTTGACTGAGCTCCTCTTGAAGCCCTCCTCTTTGGCTGAAGTTTCTTCTCAGAGATGACGCGCTGCTGTCACTTCAATCTTTATCTTTACTGTTTTCTGACTGAAGTTTGGTTCAGGCATCACTGTCTTTAACTTCTGAAATTGCAGGTATTTTGACTGAGGTTTGGTGTACCCGCTGTGTGTATGGTGTAGCTGAGTTGTTGTTCTTGTAGCCCTCAGCGGTGACTGACAGGCACAAACAACTGAACCCTTTTGGTTTGTCTTAAAACAATAACAGATGTGAAGTTATTTTATAGTTTTATTTTTTAGTGACATCCATAAAGTAAGACACATTCATACTTAATATATGACACAGATTCTGTGCAACAGGTATCACTAGAGGGCAGTACACCTAAAAAACTCCACCATAACTTGCTCCAAAAACAAACCAGAGTGGAGTTGTATTTGATCCTCGGTTGTTTTTGACACATTGATTGTATTTGAGGTTGAGTTCAAAGGTTGAAAAGAGACTGAGACAGAAAACAGATTCATGACTAAATATGGAGTAAACTTCTCCTCTGGGTCTGAGAGAAGGAGAGATGAGGAGAGACGAGGGAGGACAGATGGAGGGGGGGGGAGAGAGTGATCAAAAAGAGGGAGTGGGGTGAGTGATGTAGAGTTTGAGACAGACAGAGAGAGAGGGAGACAGAGAGAGAGGGAGAGAGAGAGGGAGAGAGAGAGGGCCAGCAGTCTCAGGACTCTGCTTCATGTCCTAATTAGGAAGTTTTCCCAGAGTGCTTTGTTCCTTCACTAAAGGGCAGTAGTAGTTTGATTTGTGTGTATATGTGCCTGTCTGTGTGTGTGTGTGTATACACTCCATGTTTGGTCATTTGTGTGTGTGTGTGTGTGTGTGTGTGTGTGCTGTTTCTTTTTCTTTCCTATCCCCATCAATAAAACATTAAAAACAATCTTTTCATTTAAACTTTATTCCAACTTTTATTCAACAAACCAGACGTGATTTATTCAAAATTCAAATGTTTTTGTTGCTCAGGTCGTTTTCAACAAATTCCATTGGTTTTTCATGCCTGTGTTTTACTTTAAGAGTTTTTTTTACCGATGAGAGATTATGAAGTAAACAACTTTGTTGACAGTTTTTTGTTGTTATTTGAATGTATACCTGGGTCAGTGTGTGGATGCATCTGTGACCAGATGTCTCCTCTTTAACATCTCTCCTTGTTTTTCTTCTGTCCATAGTGTGTCTGTGTCCTAGTGTCGTCTTTGCTCCACAGCTCCCCCTGCAGCCATGTGTGATGATGAGGAAAGCACCGCTCTGGTCTGTGATAATGGATCTGGTCTGTGTAAGGCCGGGTTTGCTGGAGACGACGCCCCCAGAGCCGTCTTTCCCTCCATCGTTGGTCGACCCAGACACCAGGTGACTTCTAACTGCCCCTCCCCACTCCCCTCCACCTCCCCTCAACTTTAACCAAATGACCACCAAAAATGTGGTTACAAGTTAGTGGTTGAACAGAGTCTGATGTCCAGGAGAAGTTTATCAGCTAATGCGCGTGTGTGTGTGTGTGTGTGTGTGTGTGTGCACAGGGAGTGATGGTGGGTATGGGACAGAAGGACAGCTATGTGGGAGACGAGGCTCAGAGTAAGAGAGGAATTCTTACCCTCAAATATCCCATCGAACATGGAATCATCACCAACTGGGACGACATGGAGAAGGTCTGACCCCCGTGACCCATCATCATCATCCTCATCATCATCATCATCATCATCATCATCATTTTCATACACAGTGGTAAGGTTAATCCATCTGAGTCATCCCTGTCTCTGCTCTCTGATTGGTCAGATCTGGCATCATTCTTTCTACAATGAGCTGCGAGTGGCTCCAGAGGAACATCCCACTCTGCTGACAGAAGCTCCGCTCAACCCTAAAGCTAACAGGGAAAAGATGACGCAGGTACACTGTACTACACTGCAGTACAGTAGTGGAGTACACACTCTACTGCACAGGGTTTTCCACTGTACTTGTTCTGTACTGCCTAGAAGACACTTCTTCCAAGAGTTTAGTACTTTCCTACCTGTCTGTGTCTAAGCCCCGCCCCCATCATCCCATTGTAATGTATCAGTGGATGATAGGTGGAACGTTCTAACTGTCCCTCTCTGTGTCCAGATCATGTTTGAGACCTTCAATGTTCCTGCCATGTACGTGGCCATTCAGGCCGTCCTGTCTCTGTACGCCTCAGGACGCACCACAGGTTGGACCACGATGGCTCTTCATCTCCACACAGGTCAGTCTGTCCAAACATCACGCTGATCTTCTGTCAACCTTCGGCCTCCAGGTATTGTCCTGGACTCTGGTGATGGTGTGACCCACAACGTGCCCATCTACGAGGGCTACGCTCTGCCTCACGCCATCATGAGGTTGGACCTGGCGGGACGCGACCTGACCGACTACCTCATGAAGATCCTGACAGAGCGAGGCTACAGCTTTGTCACCACTGGTATGGTGGACACCCACAGCTCAGGTGGACGTCACAGCCTGTCTGCGTCCGCCTCACTGTCTCTGTTGTGTGTCCTCAGCCGAGAGAGAAATCGTCCGCGACATCAAGGAGAAGCTGTGCTACGTGGCTCTTGACTTTGAGAACGAGATGGGAACCGCAGCCACGTCGTCCTCTCTGGAGAAAAGTTACGAGCTTCCTGACGGTCAGGTTATCACCATTGGCAACGAGAGGTTCCGCTGCCCAGAGACGCCCTTCCAGCCGTCCTTCATCGGTGAGACATCTGTCCACCTGTCTGACCATTGCCACACCTCCACCATCCTTTACTCCTTACACCGTTTTGTGTTCCTCAGGTATGGAGTCAGCTGGAATCCACGAGACCACCTACAACAGCATCATGAAGTGTGACATCGACATCCGCAAAGATCTGTACGCCAACAACGTTCTCTCAGGAGGAACCACCATGTACCCTGGTATCGCCGACCGTATGCAGAAGGAGATCACAGCCCTGGCCCCCAGCACCATGAAGATCAAGGTGAGAATGTTAGCTGAAGGTTAGCAAAAACAGATTTACACGTGAGCTAAAAGCTATTCTTTGGCTCGTGCAGTAACTTGAATCTGCAAAATGTTAAAGGAAGACTAACAGTTAGCAGACACGTAATAAACCTCCCTCAAAACTTTGCAGAGCCAAAATGAACTAAAAGTTTATCAAATAAAATACATTTGATTAAACTCCGCCCCCTGGCCCTCAGATCATCGCACCACCAGAGAGGAAGTACTCAGTCTGGATCGGTGGCTCCATCCTGGCCTCCCTCTCCACCTTCCAGCAGATGTGGATTAGTAAGCAGGAGTATGACGAGGCCGGACCGTCCATCGTCCACCGCAAGTGTTTCTAAGCCCCTCCCCCGCCCCAGACCCTGCCCACAATCTACCCTCAGTCCTGCCACGTCCAGCTCCAGCACCGTCTTTATTTTTATTCCTTCACTGAGCGCACGCTAAAAAGTCCCAGGTTAACTCTGCCTTCATACGTGAGCTGTCTACAGCAAACAGGAAGTAAATTAAGTTCTTCAGGAAGATGTCACTTCCTGAGGTTAATATTTTTTAACAGCAGCTGAAAAAAGGGAAGTGACGTTCTGTTTGGTTAGATCCAGATGTTTATGTTGAAATCAACCTTCAATGATTTGAAACTGTGATCTTTAGCATCCGCCCCCTCTGTTGGTTCTGTTTTTATTTTGGGTTTGATGATGTCACAGTGTGTGATGATGTCACAGCTGGAGGCGTGGCCTCGTGGTGCTGTAGTAGAATGTTTAATGTGACGTCAACCACATGGAAGAGACAAAATAAAGAGCTGTTGTAATGAAAACACACCATGACTGTCTTTATTCAGTCCAGGGTCCACACCTGAACTAGATGCCTGAAGGTCCAGACTCCTCAGAGTCCTGAGCCACAGGTCTCAATTCCATGGGTCAGATCTCTGGGAATCACCACCCGCCTCAGACCTTTCTCCTTGTGAGCTGCACAGATAAACAAAACAAATGCACACAGGAACATCGCTCTGATGTTGTCAGTGACAAGTCAGTATGGTCAGGCTCCGCTGACAGCTTCTTCTACCAAAATATAGACACACAAGCCATTAAAAATGACACCCCCTAGTGGCACACCAGAGAAAGTGTCCGACATGACTGTTAACATATTGAGATAAAACTGTCAAAAAACTGAAACCCTTCATTCATTAAATGCATCATGGTCCAGCTCAGACAGGAAATTCAGATTTACCATCACTGCTGAGGAACCTGAATGCAGCGTTTGTTAAATGACTCATTTACAGCAGCAGGATAAAGAGGAAGAAGGTAGAAAATGGCTGGAAGTAACACATTTTAAAGACCAAATCTTAGCCAAAAGTTAGCTGAAAGTTTGTCCAAAAATGTCAAATTTAATTAAAAAAGCGCCCCCTACTGCTACCACACAGGCTTTTCAACTGCAGTCTGTAAACATTTGAGATCCTGTACCAGAGTCCACAGAGAAAATAAATGGTTTGAGCTCGCAGAGACACAGAAGCTGTTGGTCCACTGCTGCCTCTTGTGGTCACGAGGCGTTCTAATGCAACAGGATAACACATTTCAACTCTTTGATGGAGGCAGCAGTGAATCAAAAACTGCTGAGTTTCTGTGAATCTCTGTGAACTATAATCTCCGACTTTCTCTGTGGACTTTGTTGTAGTGGACCACGTTTAGTTCCAGCCTTTCCCGTTGGCACAGATGGCACTAAGGACAAGGGGAGTGTGACCCCCTCAAATTCATAGTCACCCAGAACTCCCACTGTCCCTACACAAGGTGACAAACGTTGCTGGTAAAACAGGAGTAATGTTCTGTATGTAACCCTCACGTTGTTTTTCCACACAATTTTTGTTATTTCTGAGAAATATTTTTTGTGATCCAGTTATGTGGGAAATGAGAGTAAAGAAAGGTACCAAAAAATACTCAAATTTATTTTTAATGATTAATTAGTGAATTAGTGATAAGTCAATGTAGTGGTCCACAATCTAGAGGTGAGAGAATTAGAAAAATAATGGTAAATAATGATAATACTGGTTGAAAACCTTCAATTATTTCGCTACTTAACAAGCTCTATGTCCAAAGCTAAAGCTAAGTTCGCTACTGCACACCTTGAACGTAGTCGGTTGGGCTAAATTTGACCAGCAGACGGCGACAAAGTCCAATGTACAAGAGATAAGACTTAAAACTGCGATCCTTTACTTGGAGAACTAGAAACTAGTCACTAATTAATCATTAAAAATAGATAAAACGACTAAAAGGTGACACTTCTGATGAATCTTTGATACTTTCTTTACTCTCACGTTATTTTTCCACATAACTGGACACAACCTTTCTCAGAAACAACACAAATGGTGAAAAATATAGAACATTTTTTCTACAGTGGAAAAAAAGCATTGGAAATATTCTGAAGATGTCACATGACAACAGATTTTTTTTTCAACATAGATAATAATACTTAGCTTTTTAAAATTATTTTATTTATTCATTTTCTTTATATTTATTTTTTGTTTCCTTAGTTAGGACTCTGTTGACGCCAGTGGGAGGCGCTGTTACTCTGTAGATACTGATTAGGATGAAGTTTCACGAAATAATTCTTATCATACTTTCATGTTTATACGTTTATATTCTTTTTAATGTTCATAGTTTCTTCAAGACACATCCTCATCCTCATCCTCATCACCATTTTTAAACGTGATGAACACGTGATACAACAATGTTCTTCTTTTCATTAGGACACCGTTGGATTCGAAGCCTTTGAATAACAATGACACAATAAAAGGAACAAACAAAACCAAACAACAGCCATGAATACAATCACAGCTGTTATACCACTCTGACACACACACACACACACACACACAAACACACACTACTGAAAATATAAACTCTCATTCGTACACACTATAAAGATGACTGTTTTTTTCTTCTGCTCCACCTCTCTGCACCACCAAATCAGGCTCAAACCAGTTTAAACAAACAAATAAATGTGAGTGTGTGAGTGACGGCTGCTCGTGCATCTGTCAGGCGCAGTGATGAAGGGAAAACTCTGCTGCTGTTTCTCGGCTCCTTCGCTGAATTCACAACGACCTGTTTTCACTCCTTGTCCGAGGTTTTTTCCCCACGAACTCTACATTATTTATAGACCAAAGAATTGTCTTTCTCCTGCTGCTCCCACCTCTGTCAGTTTCTCCTCCTCCTGTTCTTCTTTATAACTGTCATCTTGTCGGTCACAGCAGACCACTGCATGCTGGTAAACCACAGTATTCTACTATTTAATCAACCTAAGATCAGCAGCAGCTCTTTGTGAAATTTCCAAGTTGTGGCTCCATAAGTAAAACTCTCTCTCACTCTCTCTCTCTCTCTCTCTCTCTCTCTCTCTCTCTCTCCCCCTCTCTCCCTCCCCCCCCCCATCTCAGTCCTTGTCTTTCTGTATTTCCATCTCTGTGTCTCTGTCTCAGACTGGCAGCTCCTGCTGTTCCACCTTTATTGCTGCGTCAGTATCACCCTCACGCCCGCCTGCTCGCACCTATCTTCAGCACCACAGACAGCTTCACGCAGGGGGAAAAAAAAAGACATCAACACGACAATATTAGCACCACGGTCAGTTCCCCAGTGACAATGGAAAAGCTCAAACCTTGTTAGAGAGAAGGAAAGACTACCTTAGCACCACGGACAGCTCCGAATTTATAAAAAGATTAACGAACAATTTCAGAACTATGGACAGCTTCAGTTCAATGAGCTAGAAAGAGAACGTGTCTCAGCACCGTGGACAGCGCAGACTTGATTAAAACAGATTGAAATGTTATGGACAGCTCTAACTTAATCATATGGAAGTCTGCAGTTCCTCGGAGAGAGGTGCTGATCAGACAGAGACGGAGATGGAACTGCCTTAAATTAGACTTAGACTTCAGTTTCAGGAACAAATGTTAGCGTTGACTTTCTCAGAGAGATATCTACATTCAACTTTTTGATCAACAATTCTGCTTTAATGACAGAGGAAATGATTGAGGTGACTGGAACTCATGGGACACAGGAGACGGCAGAGACATGAAGACACCATAAAAGACATTTGTCCAAACAGCTTTCATCACTGACTTGCCCTCAGCCTCAGGCTGTTTATAACATTCACAGGTGTGATGTCAACAGTGATGTGCTGTTTGTACCGCAACAGTCAAACAGAAGCGATGATTTCAGTATCAAATTTGACATTTGAGATTCAAGACATTCAGAAAGAGGTTGATATATTCAGCCCCAAGGACAGCAGGTCTGTGAGCAGGTCTGTGAGCAGGTCTGTCCAGAGACACGGAGAGAGAGCGAATATGACTGTGTGAGAAGCACAGACAACTTTGTTTAGTAAAAAAAGAAAGAAAATCATAAAACCCCCAAATATTTCCAGTTCAATAAGAGAGAAAGAAATGTTCTCATTTAAAAACCACCTTTATTGAAACGCTTCTCTCTCTCTCACACACACACACACACACACACACACAGACTGTGATGATGGAGTTTATTGTCTGTGCAGATTCACAGTCTGACTAAACTTATTGAACACTAAAACAAAGACATGAAGTCATGAACAGTCGGTCCACGTGTGTTTGAACTACAAAGAAGGCCCTCAGCTGGACTGGAGTCAGGGATCAAGTGTGTGTGTGTGTGTGTGTGTGTGTGTGTGTGTTGCAGGAGGTTTTCATCCATAGCTCTGTGTTTTCCTTCAGTCGACTCCTGATGAACACATACTTTTCTCCCAGTGGGGACAGGCTTCATTGTTGCACAATGAATTATTGATGAAACGACCCCCCCCCCACTCCCCCACCATCCCTGTTTCCTCTCCCCTGAGGTGTTAGGGGAAACCCCCAAAGACACACACACACACACACACACTCCATGCCTTCTTTGTCAGGAACCTTTAAAAGCAGCCACTCACTGAATTCTCCTGCTCCTGCTTCCATCTGTCTCAGCCCACCATTTTGTTTACTGGCTGTAAATGTTTAACAAACCATTTACTGCTGCACCCAGGTCCACGGAGGAGAGGACTGATTTCAGCAGCGCTGACACCAGTTGTTGGTCCACAAAAAAGTTCAGAAGAGTTTTGAGGATAAGAAGTTTTTTTTCTGATGTCTGATGTCAGCCTTTGAAATTCTTCACTCAGGTTTATGTCAGTGACACAAACTGACCACAAGGGGCAGCAACATTCCTCCAAGCTGAAGTCACTGATTTTCTCTGTGGAATTTGGTGAAACACAAATCAGCTGAAGGACTATTTTTAAAATGCAAAATTATTATTATTATTATTATTATTATTATTATACATAATAATATTTTGTTTTTTACACAATAAATGTTTAGCTGTTGTAAGTTAAATAATAGTGTGTCTGTAAATATGCTTAAATTGAGTTGTTGAATCTTCCTGTGAACTGCTGCTCTGTTTAGAGGCGGGGCATATTGTTGCTGTGTTCTGATTGGGTGGTTGCTGATAGTGAGGAGATTTGAACGCAGGTGTTTCAGATGTTCTGTAATGACCTGCTGTTGGAGCAGCAGAGAGAAGACAGAGAGAAGACAGAGAGAAGACAGGTCATCTGACTGTCCAAACTTCACGGTGAGTTTAAATACGTTTGATTTGTATTTTTTAATGTGTCAGACAGGAGCTGCTGGTCCACGAGTGCCTATGTTCTCAGTTTGTGTCACTGGGGTAAATGAAATGTGTGAACACATTGGCCACAGTGTCATTGCCTCCTCCTCTTCCTCCTCCCCCTCCTCCTTAATGAAAAAAGGAAAAGAAACGTTGTTTTAATTGTTGTCTGAAAGTGAGATTTATTTCCTGTGATTGTTCCCATAAAGAAAAACAAGTGTTTCACCCAGTAGCCTGGAGGAGGAAACACTCTCTCTCTCTCTCTCTCTCTCTCTCTCTCTCTCTATATATATATATATACACCTTCCTGTTTCCTGACTGTCTTAGATAACTTTAAGCTATATTTATTTTGGTTTATGCTAACTGTTAGCCAGCACTCAACAGTTTTGTGATTTTTTTTTTGTGTGACTTTTACCCAAATGCAAAAGAAACAGATTTCTTCATGTGCAAAACCGAGTTTCTTCTCTTTAACGACTCGGCCAATGAAATCACTTCTGTGATTTAGCTCCTGACGTTTGTTAGCACGTCGTTACTCAACACCTTTGTTCCTCTTGTTAATTTTGATTTAATTTCCTTTAGCATCATTCTCCCACTTCCTGCCTGTGCTAACAGTTATTTGAAGAGTTTTAAATCATTTCACTCTGGTCTGATTGTAAACGATGTTTTATTTCATCACAGCTCAGGAGGAAACGCTCGTTTGTCAGGTTTATCATCGTCACATTAAATAAAATAAACATTTTCACAGATGAAGCAGTAAAGAGCAAATGAGTCTGAGCAGCAGTCAGATCACATCTGTCACTCCGTGTGTGTGTGTGTAAGAGAGAGAGCGAACTATAAATATCTGTCACTGTATCTGAGGAACTTGTTTTTTTAGTCATATCTGTCAGTTTTTTTATTATTTATTTACATCAGAAGTTTTTTTGGTTGTCGTTCTTTTCCGTGTTATTTTTGGGAGAAGTCATCACAGAGTTCACGTCTTTTCTCTCAGCGTGTCTCTGTGGAGAGTCAGCTTCTGTTTAAACTGCTGAATGAAACCCACTCGTCCCCGTTGTTAGCAGAGAATAAAATATGAGGTGATGGAATTAAAGGGAACGTCTTCAGGGTCTGGTTCTGTGCTTCATTATTTATCTCAACCATTTATATGAACATGACTGCCCACATCTTCAGCTCTGACTGAAAATATTTACTGTGTTTAATCATTTCACTGTTTTGTCTCTTTCCTCCGAGCAGACGACCTCCTCCTCCCGCCGTCATGACCTTTTCATCGTTGAAACTCTGAGGTTTTAATGAGAAAATGAAGTCGTCGGGACAGGAAGAGCTTGATGGTGAGGTCAGCAGCTTCATCTTTATTCATGACAAATTTGTTTGTTTTTTTTCCACAATGAGAGGTGAATTGATTGTCCTTGGGCTAAAGGTAACAGGTTGGACTCAGCTGTGGAGGAGCTGAAACCTGTCACAGGTTCTTTGTTGGTCTTTTCCCAGCAGCTGATGTCTGTTGTCAGGAGGTGATGAGCAACAAGAACCTGCTCAGGTAGAACAGAGACAGAGGAGCTCAAGACTGAGTCTCCACCAGACGAGGAACTGAGATGATACCTTTCTGAGACAGAACCTGAAATTCTTTTTTTATGTTTTTCCTAAAAATTGAAGTGACTTTTCTCCAACAACCTCCTCAGCACTTCCTGTGGCTTCATCTCTTCACAGTGTGTTTGAAAACATCATCAGTAAACTTTGGTAACGCGAAACTCTTCCAGACGAAACCTAGAAAAAAAAAATTGATTTTAGCTGATGATGAAATATGATTAGTTTAACCACTAGTGGTCAGTTCCTGTCATTAATTTTTACCACAGACGCTCACAGACCAACAGATGTAAAAAGTAATGAATTTTTTGACGGACTTTTCCTTCATCTTTTTCAGGCTGCATCACCAAAGTTCTACAGGTCATTAACATAGTAAACATTTCACTTGAACTTGTTTTTTCTGACTGTTCATTTTTCTTTGTTTTTGTTCAGAACTCTCCTGTACCAAAGTCCATTTGGAAAATGAACAATTTTCGTTCAAATGAATGAAGGAGCTGCTGATCCACTGCTGCCTCCTGTGGTCAGTTTGCATCGCTGAGGTAAGTTGAACTGAAGCTTTAACCACAGATGGTCACAGATGAAGACAAAATGTTTTAAGTCTGAGACAAAAAGCTGCAGATGCTTTGGTCCAAGGCTTGTTGATATAAAAGTGTTGTTTTCCTTATTGACTTCTGTATGGGATATTCAACCACATCGGTACCAGACAATGTCTGTGTTGACAAGGTATACTCTCCACCCTCCCATTCCAAGGTCCATTTAGAAAATGAGTGATTTTAGCTCACACAGACACACAAGCTGTTGGTCTGCTGCTGCTGCCTCCTGTGGTCAGTTTGTGTCACTGAAGTAACTCTGACTGAAAAAAGATTAATGGTAAAATAACAAAGAAACTTAAACCAACTGACAGAGGCAGCTGTGGATCAGCACCTGCTGTCGGCGGTGTTGTATAGTTGTAGATTATCTCTGTGGACTTTAGTGAAGAGAAGCTGACAAACTGTCTACCTTCACATTCCTCCTCAAACAACCACTTCACCTTAAGACTACAGGAGGACAACGATATGACAGGCAGCTGAGCAAAATCTCATTTTCAGTGTGAGTTTAAACTTATTTACGTTTGAGAGAATGTGAGCGTTGTCTCATGAAGAACTGTCCCTGAAGAGATGTGGTGAAGAAGAAGAAGACGAGGAGGAGGAGGAGGAGGAGAAACAGTCTCTTCTCTTCTTCCTGGATGGAAACACCTTTTCAAAGCTCAGGAGATCACTGAGCCGAGAGTCGATTGGCTGGAATTATCATCATCTCTCCATCAGCATGGATCAGAAATCCTGCCGTCATCTTGAGAACCTGCCGCAGTGAAGCTGCTGCTGCCCCTGCTGGGTCGACAGTCTAATTGCATCCTCATCTCTGCTCTGCTCTCTCAGCTTTAATGGCCCATCAGGAGACATCTCTGCAGGTTCTCTCTTCTCTCCACTCAGAACCTCAACCTCTCAACCTTCAATGTTGGAGGAGGTGGAGGTGCGATGCTCCTCGATGCTCCAGTAAACAACGTGGTTTCATCAAAAACTCACACACACTTAGCTCAGACTGACCCGTGAGCGCCCCCTGAGTTGATCCAGACAAATCCAAATCCTTATTTTTGGCCTGAAACATCATCCTGCTCTGGAAGGGTCACCATCAGACTACACTCATCTGCAGTGTTTACAGAAAAGGCTTGCAGTAACCGCCTTCTGCCGATAGATGAAGTCATGTTCCACAAATGAAACCTTTGCCTCTGAAGGAGTGATGCTGCGCTGAGTGATAGTTACGATCAAGAAACAAATACAGTATGAGGAAGAGGAGGGTGATGGTGATGAAGGTACATGTTATCAAACTACAGTATAAGTAGTAAATGTGATGGTGGAGATGATGATGATGTGAATGAATACTTTGATGAGGCAGATGATGAAGATGAGGAAGATGATAGAGATGATAGAGTTGATGGATGGTCAGTATTGATAAAAGCAGGTCAGTGATGTCACTGATGTTCTTTGTGTGTTGATTACGTATTGATCCATGTTGCTGCTGTTGTTGAAGAAGATGATGATGATGATGATAAGAAGGTGATGGATGATGATGAAGATGAACCATGTGCATTGATTGTTCAAAGGTGACCACGATGACCTTGAGCAATTATTCGTTCTGGTGGTTTTAAAGGACCATCACTCTCTCTCTCTCTCTCTCTCTCTCTCTCTCTCTCTCTCTCTCAGATCATAGGTTCGATCCCTGTTAGAACCTGTTTGTTTTTTTCTGAAGCTCATAGTTTTTGTCGTTGTATCAAAGTGAAAGTCTTTTGTGTCAGTGAAGCTCATTAATAAATATTTTAATGAAAATAATGGTCACTTCCACAGTCTTAACTTCGTTCCACTGCCTCCAGTTCTGACTTTTAATTAGTTTAACAGGACAAAAAATGACAAGAAAAATGAATTATAATTCATATTATTTTTTTATTGATTAACAATATTGATTAACATGATGTTTATCGAAACATCCTGGGCCACTGTACATGTAGAACAGGAGCTGGCTTTTAAATATCTCCAGTAGTCGGCGCTAGTAGGAGGTGACCGCGGGTCTTCGGTCAAACTTAACTAAACTTGACGGAACAATTAAAGGTAATTTCTGAATCTGTGACTGTCGCAAGAAATATCCTTTAATTGTAAAGTCAAGAGTAGAAGAAGTCACTCTTCTTCTTCTTGATGACGTCACGCCCAACAGGTGACAAACCTGTGACAGAAACAGTCATGGGATACAGTGCAGTGTAGTAGAAAGTACAATGTTGAGACCTGTATGCCATATCAGGTACAATAATACTATGTAATATATGATACGATGCAACATGTGACGATACATCACAATATCACGATAGATATCGTAGCTACATACAAACACACACTGAATCAAATATTATGATGATGCAGTATCATAACATATACCTGATGTAGTACAACACTGTATACTGTGTATACTGCCGTCAGACCATTAAATACACAATGGGATTAGATGGCATTACCGTATGACACGTGATACATACGGTACGGTACAGCGACACGATACGATAAGTAACACACACACACACACAGATTCGAGGAATGACGGCTTGTCTTTAGATATTAAGGAGTTTTTAAAGCTTCAGCTCCCACAGTGGGGGAGTCAGGGGTCAGCCCTCCTCTCTTCTCCTCTCTCCCCCTCTTCTTTTCCTCCTCCTCTTCCCCGTGCGCCAAAGCTCTCCAGACTGAGACAGAGCAGAGCCTCAGAGACAGAACCAGGAGAACATCGGCAGCTCTGGTCAGGTTCTTCTTCTTCACCAACAAAAATCAACCAACACCCAAACTGCTGCTCGTCTTCCTCCTCTTGCTCCACCGGCTCCTGCTCCTCCTCCTGGTTTTACGCACGGACTCCAAACATACGCACAGAGAAAGTCAGGAGGTCCAGAGGAGCAGCTTCACTTCCGAACATCGTGATGATGGAGATGTTTTAGGACCGAACCCAACTTCATCACCGGGTTTCTCTGCGCCCAGCCCCGCAGAACAAACACCCAACTCGGCGAGTCGCGCTCCATCCATCCATCCATCCATCCATCCATTCAACCAACCATCCAACCAACCATCACCTCCTCCGACTCCAACCCTCGCTCCTCTTTTCTCTGCTCCGGCTCCTGCCGCTGCAG
>NC_024314.1:13698915-13699940 GCF_000523025.1 Cynoglossus semilaevis
CTCGGCGAGGCGCGCTCCATCCATCCATCCATCCATCCATTCAACCAACCATCCAACCAACCATCACCTCCTCCGACTCCAACCCTCGCTCCTCTTTTCTCTGCTCCGGCTCCTGCCGCTGTAGTAGATAGAGACTCCGCAGTCACGTGGTTCACGGAGAGAGAGAGAGAGAGAGAGAGAGAGAGAGAGAGAAGCGGACTCTCCATATCTTCTTCCTCCTCCTCCTGCTGCTGCTCCTCCTCCACCTCCGCAGTTCGCAGTGTGTTGTGTCTCAGACTCAGAGGCAGAGTCAGAGCTCCAGCCGCCGGTGTCTCCTCTCGTCCTCTCCCCGCTCCCCTCCTCACTTCCCCGGCTTCTCTGTCTCGGCGGAGCTGCGGACAAGTCTGCTCCTGTCTTTTCTCCCCACCTCCTTCGCCTCCTTTCTTCTCCTCCTCTCTTTTTCTTCTCCACCAACAGTTTTCGGATTTTTCCTTCCTCCCACTGTTGCTGCTGCTACTGCTTCCTCCACGCACCCGCGATCAATTTTGAGGGATTTTTTTACACCTCAGTGGAGAAAAAAACAAAACAAAAAAGAAACAAAAAAAGAGAAAAATCAGGGACGAGGATCCGCGGAGGCACCTGGTCGGAGCAGGAGCAGGAGATGATGATGGAGGTGCTGATATTGTTCTTTCATTCCCTGTGGATACTGCGATGCAACACCGTGAGCGCGGACTCCATCATTCACATCGGTAAGAGCTGGACCCTGGACCCAGAGTGGTACTGATGCTGCTGGTACTGATGCTGCTGGTACTGATGCTGCTGGTACTGATGCTGCATTTAGAACTGTTACTGATGTTGTAAGACCTGGTACTGATGCTGTTAGACTTGGTACTGATGTTGTTGGACCTGGTACTGATATTTTTCGACCAGGCGCTGATGTTGGACATATTTGATTTGTGTCTTGGTTCTGTTGGTGGTCAGGAGTTTTCACCTGTGTCTCCTCTGACCTCACACCTCATTATCATTCTGATCCATGAGAGGAGGAA
>NC_024314.1:13699975-13704547 GCF_000523025.1 Cynoglossus semilaevis
TCATTATCTTGGGGACCGAGGAGGGGGGGAGGGGGGTGAGAAGGAAGAAAGAAGGAGGGGAAAGAGGGAGGGAGGGAGAGAGGAGGCTGTTGCTCAGTTCAGACTCAGTTGCGCTGCAGCCCTGGTTCAGAAGTGTCTGCTGCACCATCCATCCATCCATCCATCCATCCATCCATCCATCCATCCATCCATCCATCCGTCCGTCCATGATCTCCTCTCCTCCTCCTCTCCTGCAGGAGAACCTCTTCTGATGTTCCTGTTTTGAGGTGTTTTCTTTCATCTTCCTCTCGATCTCCTCCTCTTCCTTCACCTCCTCTCTCTCTCTCTCCAATCCGTCCCCCTCCTCCTCTTCATCTACAAGCCTGAACTTTGAATTGGACGTGAGTGAAATGTTAATCAACGGTGGCCGGGAGGGGGTGTGACTAAGGGGACAAATGCCGACTGTTCCAGCTCTGAGGAGGAAGAGGAGGAGTCACACTTTCTCCTCCGTATGTTTGTCCAGACACTAAAAAAATCCATAAAGACAAAAACTGGAAGCAACAATTAGCTAAAGGCTAAAAGCAACAATCCTCCTTAAATAAGGAGAAATAATGTCAACAAAAATGACCAGAACCACCAAAAAAGTTGACCTAATAATAGAAATAACAGAAATTCCAAAATTAGTTTGGTGGTTAAGGAAGCAGACTGAGCATGGCACCGTCACCACACACTCCCCGGGCCCTTACACTGCCCCCTGCTGACTTCAGTGATGGGTGAAAAGCAGAGGTCACAAATCGTGTGCTGTGTCACAACGATCAGTAATTCACTTTCACTAGTTCTGTAAAATGACTTATACAAAAATGTTAGCTAACGCAAAAGCTGACCCACTGATGGTCTGACTGACTCCAGATCAGATCTGACAGAATCCCAGCCTCTCTCCTCATCTCCAGCAGCTGATAACTGTCAGTGTTGCGTCACTGTCTGCTGTGTCAGTGCACGTGTGCACGTGTGCACGGGCTGAGGCCTCCCGTGGACCTGTGTTCTCCGCTGACCCACTTACAGAGTTCACTCCTGCAGAGCCGCAGCTTCCAGAACCTTTTTCTTCTTCTGCTCGTTCAGTCAGCGCAGCAGCAGCTGGTGTCGGTAATTAGCTCCGCCCCCTCATTCTGCGACTGGACGTGCGTGGCGGGAAACAGACGCCGCAGCAGAAGAAGACAGAAGCTGGGTTGTGTTTGATGAATGTTTGTGGGTTTACAGGAAATGGAGTTGGTTCTGTTCTGTTGGTCCAGTGGAACCAGAGATATCAGTGCCTGACACAAGAGCTGCTGGTCCACTGCTGCCTCCTGTGGTCACTTTGTGTCACTGAGTTTGTATCTGACTGAAGAATTTTACGCTGTACTGACAACGTAATGAGTTCAAAGTTAGCGATGGCAGCGGCGGCGGTGGACTAACAGCTGCCGTGTCCTTGTCCTTGTGATGTAAAATGTCAGATCTGTGTGGACCTCGGCGTAGGAGCTGAAACTGAAGAAGTTATAAATAAAATGATGTAATTCAGTCACCCAACACTTGAGTAATCATTGCAGCTCTATGCACCATCTAGTTAGATTGCTTTGTGTGTGTGTGTGTGTGCGTGTGTGTGTGTGTGCATGTGGCTGCTCAGTCCGTTGCAGGAAGCCTCTAAACTGCTCCAGTTAATCTTGTTTAGTGCTGAGGTGAGAAAAGGCCTCAGCTGTTCTTCGCCTCCGCAGATTAGATTCCTGCAGCGACGCCCGGCTTTTTACAAACCTCACATTCTCCTCACTGTTGGCAAACAGTGGCTGTATAAATCATCCCGGCTTAGCTCAGCTTAGCCCCAGATCACCGTAGATCAGCCGGGCTCAGGTGCCAGGCTCGTGGGCCAGGGTGTTGTCCGATCCTGGTCTGCTGGGGTTCAGCTGAGCCCACAGGTGGAGGTGGAGGTTCTGGACGATGGTGCAGTGAAAACCTTCCATGTGGGATCCTGACTCAGATGCAGTCCAGCTCTGGTCCAATCCCAGTAAAGGAAACCTTTTTCAAAGCTCTGACCCTCCTTGTCAAGGCTGTTCAAACTCTGGCCCGTGAGCCTGTCATTGATTAGGATGGGAGTTTTTTTATTTGTATTTTATTTGTTGTTGTTTATCTCCAACCGTAGACATTGCGTGCTACTTATTCGGCATTTCCTCATTTGTGGCGTTGTATCTTTTTGAACTGAGCACAGCTGCTGGAGCTCCAGTCCAGTTCTAAGTGGGTTTCTGCTCAGAGTTTGCAAACATCTGTGTCTAACCGTGTGGTTTGTAGTTGCTGGAGCCAAACAAGCAGTAGGAGGAAGAAGTGATGTATGAGTCGCTGAACCAGCGATGACACCTCACCAGACAGAGGAGTACACCTACGGCCAGAGGAGATCCTGTTGTCCCCGGAATGTCAGCGTCCTCCTAACACTCAGCTATTCACAAAAATCCCTCCAACGTTTGGTGTCAAATTGTGGTTTTCTGCTGCTGCCAGAAAAACATTTCCACATGCTGTCAGCACTGTTTTTTTCAGAGTGGGTTGCCAAGTCTGGACTTGAAAGTCTTCCACACCAGAGTCCATTCAGAAAATCCACATTTTAGCTCTCAGAGACGCAAGAGAAGCTGGTTTAGCGCTGCCTTCTGTGGTCAGTCTGTGGCATAGATAGTAATAATGATAATGAATAACGATTCACAGAAGTCACTAAGACCTATTTTGTAACTCGTAGATATGGTTTCAGTGTCAGTGGACCAGTGGACCAGTGGACCAGTGGACCAGTGTGTCAGTCACTAAAATCGCCCCTTTTCTCTGTGGACTTTGGTACAGGAGAGTGAAACACTTTTCAGAATTGTGATTTCTATTGATTGTTTCTGTGTGACAGCAGTGAGGTAAAGCTGTGGGAATGAATGAAGACAATAATTAGATTATTATGAATATTGATTTTGCTTTGTGCATGAAATGCACTCTATAAATACAATTGAATTGAATATGCACAGTTGTCCTTAAACCAAAGTTCAAAGGGAAAATCTGCAGCTCAGAGCACAGGGAGCGTCTGGTTCAAGGGCTGCAGATTACACATTTGATCTTCCCTATAGAAGCAGCAATAATATTTGTGAGAAGTGATTCAACTGTGACTTTTTAAATGGATTTTTGGGAAAATGACAAGACATATCAGTGTCATATTTCCCACTTTTATAGACTTTTTTTGCTGCTCCGCTCTGTGTAAACCTGGTAAAGGTTTCCTAAGAACATTAGTGCAGCAGTGACTGAAGCGATAGAACAGTAGGGGGCGTCGTCTTCTGCTGCCCAGTTGTAACCACTCGGTGTTTACACCGGTGAACACAGTTGCCTTGCCCAGTTGTAACCACTCGGTGTTTACGCTCCGTTTCCCCGAGAGGTGGGAAAAGAAAGAACTCCTGACGGTGAGGTGTCGCTGTCCTTGGTGCTGAAAGGATAGTCAGTCAAAACAACACGGGGCAGGGATTCCTGTAGAACACAGTGACGAGGCTTCACTTTGTTTTTAATCTTTCATTTTTTTTTAATTTGTTTTTTACCTTAAGAAGAGTAAGAGGGAAACAACAGGTGATGTAGGAGAGAATTAGACCAGACAATGAACAGACATTTGATATGAGAAGAAAACACATGATCAGGTAACTTATCATAAACTCTCTCTCTCTATATATATCTAAAAGTGCATTAAATAGACAAGTAATGTAACACAATGAGAGAAGACTGATTCCAGGGTAGAAGAAGACAGCAGGAGGAGTTGAGATACTGTAGGATTTGATAAGACTTTGAGCAGTTTATTCAGTGAGAGTAGATTAGAAATGTGGCTCACAAAGCGGGGGGCAGGTCCCCTGAGGTGGCGCAGAAAGGCAAATGATTTTCAATTTTAATATTTTCTTTATTTATCCCACAGTGTGAACGTGCACTAATTAGTGATTCTATTTCCTTTATTCAGAGACAGCAGTGGTCTTCTGGGAGTTTTAGCTTTGAAATAAAGTTCAGTGACGTTTGGAAGTGTGAGTGTTAGCGAACGAGGGTCGGGGGACTGGAGGGGTGCACAAAACAGGGCACTGCAAAAAAACGTTGAGATCCAGCGGTAGAGCAATGTGTGTTGATGCTGCCCTGCTGCCAGGAAGTCAGTGGTTCGATTCTTGTCTGTATGTTCAACACAAGGACCAGTTATAAGACTAAATCTATTCAAAATAAGAAGTGCAGATGAGCAAATAGTGTTTGAGTGGATAGAGGTGGCCGTGTAGACAGGAAGTCTGGGGTTCGATTCCAGTCAGGACAACCCAGGATGGAAAACCACGGCCAGTGTCTGGCTGTAAATACTGGCAGCAGTGAGTTTTTCATCTCAGTCTCAGTGACTTCCAGACCATAAAGTCCTAAAGTTCTTCTTCACCTCACAGACGTTTTATTGCTGCCCTGGCTCAGGTGGAAAACCAGCTCCGGTTTTATTATTAGCAGCTGCTGCCAAAATAGAAAAATATGAAAATACTCTGAGATCTCCTTCAGTCAGAAATAAACAGCCGCCTGTTTGTCCTGCTGACGGGAGGAAACAGA
>NC_024314.1:13704562-13707062 GCF_000523025.1 Cynoglossus semilaevis
AGGGAGGAAACAGAGAAGAGAAAAGGAGTTTATGGGTTTTTTATTCGCTAAATTTTATTTAGGCAGGATAAACATGTTCTTCACATCCATCTGTGAATCACACGTGATGAGGTGTGAGCTGAAATACCATAAAGTCCAGACTTTATTCACATAAAGCAAAAAGACAGAGAAGTGATTGAATAAGGACTGGGAAGGAAACAAACGTCTGCTCGACAAAATGAAGCCTTGGAAGAAAAACAATAAAGTGAATAACGAACAGTTTCTGTTTTTACAGCAGCCTCCAGGAGATGGAGATGTTTACGCTCAGGACAAAAATATTGTTATGTCTGTTTCAAAGACAGACATGGAGGTAAAAGGACAACAGGGGAGACAAACAAGGACACAAGTAAGGAGATAGGGAGAGAAGGAACAAAGAAGGAGACAACATTGGACAAATGTGAGAAAAAGATGAAGTTAAGGAAGGAAACGAGAGACCTGCCTTAGGAGATTAGGAGGAAGGAGACAAATAAGGACACGTGGAGGAAGATAAGGATGGAGTTAAGCAAGGAAACAATGGAGGAGACAAATAAAGACACACGAGATGAAAAGGTAGTTAAACCCTGGACACCCATGTGGCCCTTGGACTCGTGTGGACTCTCCGTCTGAGCGTCTTCAGGATCTGTGACCTTCATCCTCACGTTCGTCCTCTTCCTGTCACCCCGCTCCTCTCCCACGACACGACACGACTGGGCTTTAAATCCTGTCACCCCGCTCCTCTCCCACGACAATCCCAGGCGACACGACTGGGCTTTAAAATAATCTGGGCAGGTTTTCATGACAGAGAAAGGCCAGCTCCGCTCACTGACAACGATTTCCTGGTTTTTGTGTTCAGTGTTTGTCAGAATCTGGGCCACATCGCTTTGACTCTATGTTGGACCACATGAACATATCCAGACTGGACATCCTGAATCTGGACCACATTTTCCTGGATATGTTTCACAAACCCAACCTACATGAAGTATTTATGCTTCTGGAAATTTTTTTTTTAACCATTTGAAACAAAACGATTTGTCTGAAGTGACCTTTGTCATGATCTCAAACATTTTTTATTTATGATTAAACCCAAAAATAAAAAATAAAAAGTGTAAATCTGCAGAACTATCCAAGTGAAAAAGAACACGGAGACTTTCTGCACTCCCACACGAGCAGGAACCATCTGTGGGCTGAGAGTTTGTCAGACCACGGTGACCTGACTGTAACCTCATCATAAGTCCTTTATCTGACGGAGGGCGGTGTTCTGGCTTTTCATTTCCTGTCGTCTCTACAGAGGCCACAAACACACGCAGGTGTAATGATGTAATAAATGGGTCAGAAAGTGATGATTATGTCACATATATGGATTTTTTTCTTTAATTGAAATCCATTCTATCTGTGCTTGAATGTGTTTCATCAAATATCTAAATCTTTTCTATTTTCTGTGGAAATGTCAGCCTAATGGCCTTGTGTCTGGTAACATCTCACACACACACACACACACACACACACACGACTCCTGTTTCTATGACAACATGTCAGAATTGAAGTAAGAGTAGTCAAAAGTCAAAAGCCAAATCAAATTTATTTGGTCAAATGTGATAAAGTCTAGTTGAAGACAAATAAATGAGAGCCTCGACAGAACGGCCGTCGTTGAGTTTTTAATGTGGTCGTTGACCTAGTTCAGACTATTTATAGACCGTAGACCTTTAAGGTTGTAAATGAGTTATAATTGTAGGACATCCTTTATTTAACTTGTGTATTTTTAATAGTTAGAAATTCAGACATCTTTGAAATAATAACATTTGCTGTAGAAACGTTGACTGATCTTATTTTCAGTGTATGTTTTAGCAACTTTTTAAATGTATTAATTACTCTCATTTATTTATTTATTTATTCAAATCAGACATCTTTGAAAAAGGAACATCTGACTTGGAATGTTCTGCCTTTTAACCAAAAAGAATAAATGTAACGGTAGCGTGAGGCTGTAAATTACAGATTATAATCTGCTGTGCTGCAGCCTGTTCATTAGTGACTAATGAGTGTGGGATTAATATAAAACGTAGGATTAAACGTTCTCTGGCAGTATAACATGTATTAACATGTCTCACTTTTTTAATCCAGAATTAGCTTCAGTGAGTGATGATGATGGTGATGATGATGATGATGGTGGTGATGATGGTGATGATGATACGATGGTCAGATACGGGATTTATGGATTAAGTCCACAAACGTCACACCACAGGGATTATCATCTCATTTCCTCTACATTTTCCCTCCACGTGTTTGGATGATGATTTGTGTCAGTTGTGTGTCAGTTGTGTGTCTGTCGTCAGGAGCTGGTTGTTAGTGTCCCCTCCTCTTCACAATGGAGCGACTTAATTAGCAGCTTAACAGAAACAAAGCAGCGAAGAGTGTGTGAGAGCTGAGATTGAAAGTGTGTCATGTAACCGAGCTGCGGACGCTGAGGGAACGTTTCTGCTTTTCA
>NC_024314.1:13709562-13714708 GCF_000523025.1 Cynoglossus semilaevis
GTGCTAACATGCTGTAAACCCCCACTTCACCTTGTGTCCCTGCTGTTGTTTCCCAACTGTTACAGACGCTGTGTGTCGTTTCATGGGCTGCAGCCAACTACACCTGTCAGTTTCATTTAGAAGTTTAAGTATAAAGTTGACTTAGAGGGAAGAGTTTAAGGTGAACCCAGATTAAAAGAGGTTCTCTGTAATCCTGCAGAGGGCGCCCTAAACAAAGAATGAGAGTCAGTTTGCTGTTAGCATACAAATATTACAGTGTTCCTTATTGGTCACACAGTGCATCTGGAAGGTTCTGTTTTTCTAATGGCACTGCAGTACTGTCTGACCTGTGACCTCACAGGAGGAGCATTCTGATCAACTGTCTGACTTTGTCATTGCTGTCTCAGAGACACAGTTCTGAGGACTTGACCTATTAACTATTGTTTTTCCTCTTGATTTAAATGCCAGTCCATATTCTATCAGTCTGTTCAATAGTTGTTTCTTCTACTCTACTCTCTCATTCTTGTTTTGACTTTTAATTTGATCTGTGCCCACACTGGTGATCTCCTCCTGATTCCTGCTACATCTGCTGATAAATGTATTTTCTAGACGAGGGCTGCAGCCATCGCCACCTCCATTAAATCTATGACATTTGCTGAGTGCTGGAGTGGCGGAGCCGCCGCTGCTCCCTGAAGGTTAATGCTTTAGTTTTCGTTTGGTGAAAGTAAATGAGGGTTTGAGGACATCAACACAGGTGTCCTGTTCCCGCTCCGCTGAGCCATTATTTCACCGCTGACTCTTGGAGTCATGTTTGAGACACGGATATGGACAGGTGGAGAAGATAGAGAGGGGATGATGATGGAGGCGGAGCTAAAGACATGAATGACGTTTTTATAAACTGGCTGGTGGATTTCCGTCTAACAGAGCAGAGTGTGTGTCAAACCTGTAGAATCTGTAGAGTGAATTCCTGTGAGTGATGTCGCAGCAGCTCAGACTGGGAGTCAAAAAAAAAAAAAAAATCAGATTTAATAAATAAATCACTGGAAGAAAAAAAACTGTGAGGTGAGAGAGGAGGGAGAAGGATCTGTTCATGTCTCAGTGCACGCTTGGTTAGATGACAACCACCCACTCTGTCTGCACACCTGTGTGTGTGTGTGTGTGTGTGCATGCGCAAAGGTGCACACGCCTGTGTCAATTACGCTCCAGCTGCTTCTTGCTCGCCCTGACCTTTCAGAGAGCTCCCATGATTCTCAGTCCTCAGAGAGTGTGCTGACAGCTCACACACACTCATACGTACATGTGAGTCTGTAGGTGATGGGGCTGAGATTTAAAACGTTGCTCAGGTTTCAATTTTTATTGAACCTCTGTGAAGGGTTTTCACAGTAAAACTCTTTTTTACTTCTGTTCATGTCACAGTCTTGTCATTTTTACACAAATGGATTTTCAGCCTCCACACAAACTCACACAAAAGTGTTGCAGCGACAACATCGGTTTTCATTTACATTCAGATCTTCATGTTGCTTTCGTAGAACAAAGGTCAATACAAAAAAGAAAAAAACTTAAATATCGGATTTTTTTTATTACAAGAGTCATGAGTTTTATTTATTTATTTTCTATCATTGTCTTTATTGAGATTTTTGTAACATCACAAGTTGCAGCAGCAGCGACTGTTGTTGCAGCAGCAGTGACTCTGGTTGCAGCAGCAGTGACTCTGGTTGCAGCGTAGCACCTGTTGTGGCACCAGCAGTGCCTGTTGTGGCAGCAGCAGCGACTGTTGTTGCAGCAGCAGTGACTGTTGTTGCAGCAGCAGTGACTCTGGTTGCAGCAGCAGTGACTGTTGTTGCAGCAGCAGTGACTGTTGTTGCAGCAGCAGTGACTCTGGTTGCAGCAGCAGTGTTGCCTTCATCATTTTGATTTAATTTTGATTTTTCATGTTGTTGAAAGCACAGGATTCTGTCCGAGGTTTTCCTCCAGGTTAATCCCCTGGCCTCAGGTTAACCCTCTGACCTCCAGGTCTTATCTGCTGACCTGCAGGTCGCTGCAGCTTTAGATGAAAGCTGACGATAAAACAGCCAGGATTTTCACATCAGACTCATCCTCAAGTCTCCAGCTTCAGTGTTATCTGGGCCCAAGGGCCAAAACATCTCAGAGAAATTATTACAAGTTTGTGTAGAAGTTTGTCTGCAGCAGATCAGCAGAGTGGATTTTTAAGTCAAGGTCACACTGACCTCAAAAAACCTTTTTTTTCTTCTTCTTTTTTTACCTTGACATGGAGGCAGTAAAATGACTGACTTGTCTGTGTTAGACAAACCTCAGTTTGGAGGGAACTTCACATAAGAATATTTGAGTCAGGTCATGACACTGATGGGGTCAAGGGTCATTGACCAGGAGTCGACCTAGTCATTCATGTCAGGAGTTGAACCTGTAGGTCACAGGAACAAACAAAAAACTGAGCCTGTGGTGGTGGCACCACCGTGAACCTCAGCTTATAAACCATCTTTATTTATGAAAGGAGGTTTTTCTGTTGTTATGTCCCCCTCCTCCCAGTCTCCCCCTCCTCCCACCCCCTTCCTCTGGTTTGATGTTATTAGTCCATTATGATGATGTTATCCAAAGCGTTTATCGTCTTTTAAACATTCCAAACTCAGACTTTAATCAAATCTGTAATAACATGCCACTGCACCGAATTAAATCAGACTTTTGGCCTTACCTCAAAAAGCTTTTTCATTGCGTTTTTTTCTCCAACGCAGCCCTTTCACCTTAGATTCATCCACCCATATTTCATAACTGCAGCAGCGCTGCTCCTTTCAAACCATAATGGTTTGAAAGGGTTTGTGTCTTTTTTTTTTCTTGAATGCCCCTCCCAACCCCCATGAAAGTGTTTGGATTGAAGTAAAGCTCTCCAGCACTTACTCTGTGGACAAAAACACACAGAAGACCTTCATCACTGACTGCAATTATCCACCATTAGAGGCTTTTTTCTGGGTTTATCGATGGTGCAATATAATAACGGCTGAATTATCTTCAATTCAAAGTGGCATCTGTTTTTTCTAATTGAGGCTTTTACTCCTTCACATCTCACTGCTGGTTATTAATCCACAGGGAGTCATCAAGGAGGGGTGAGCGAGCCTTAGCTCCACTCTCTGCAGAGCCACAACGAGAGAGTGAGAGAGTGAGTGAGAGAGAGAGTGAGAGAGAGGAGGAATCTGGATCTCTCCCTGGGGAGTTTGAACTTGTCAGTTTGTTTCTACAGAACTTCATCTGTTTCTGCTTCTGTTAAATCAAACACTGTTTTCTCTGCACAAACATCGTCTCTGTCTGCAGCTGCGAAACAATGGGAGCTGCAGCGCTAAAAACCCACAATTCATAGCTGTAAATGGATAGGAATTACAGGCTTAGAAATGTTTTTTTTTCCATGTGAAATATTTTTGATTCCTTAATTCAAATCACTTGACGTGTTTGGAGTGTTTTTGATTGAATGTTAATTATGAAACAACCACAGTGACTGTGTTGTTAATCCTAAAGACCAAGTGTGGAAAAAAGCAACTGGAATATTTGGACAGATACATTCATAGGTTTGTTAAGAAGCATAAAGATTGGACACTGGAGAAGTTGGAATAATTCAAATCACTGCATTAGCAGGAACATTAGGCTCTGGTGTTGAATCAAGAGGTCAGGTCGAGGTGATGTTCTCAAGAACATTTGTTTGGAAACTAGGAAGAATTATTATTGTAACATTTTCATAGTATAATTACAGTGAAGCGAGTCTTAGAGGAACGACAGCTTTCTGTAAAATAGGAGCAAAATGTCAGAGCATTGACTGAGGAGTCGTCTATCGTTGCTCTGCTCCTCTTTCCTCCTCCTCTCCTCGTTCATCTCCACTGGAGTCTGACCTTCATCCCTCTGTAAACATAACATTGTGTCCTTAACTGCCCGCCTGTCATGACATCACACATCTGCTCTTCATCACCGCCAGCAGCAGACCAGCCCACAGCCACCTCTTCACACCTCCAGCAACTCGGCACCGACCAATCAGGAAGGAGCAGCAGTGTCTCTTTTATCTTTTGCTCCTAATCCTCCATGACTTTGCTCACTCTTTGAGTGTGTATGCGTGTATGTGTGTGTTGTGTCCATTTCCCAGAGAGCAGAGCGTTGCGCCAAACACTTGATATAATTAAAAGCCTTCGACTTTTTTGCCAAATTTCCACAGCGGGAACAATTAGGTTTATTAGTCTGATGGCCAGCGGCGGTTTAAAATGTTAACAACCAGGATCAAAACCACAATTACCTTATTTGAGGCGGCAGGCACCCAGCTGGAAAATAATATCTGCAGGCGCTGAAAGGCCACAACGGCAGTGGCGGCGGTGGCAGTGGCGGCGGCGAACCGGCTGAGAGCGGGTGAGAGTCGGCGGCTACAGCTGGCGGTCAGATACAGTAAAGGTGAAGCTGTTAGAAAATAATGAGCTGCGTAGGTTTGAAGGAGATCCTGGTGACACGGAGCTGTGGGTGGAGAAACTCCAGTCTGGTGATGAGTCACAGGTTAGATTCTCACACACTGACTGACTGTAATCTGATGGAACCATGTGACCAAAAACAGCCTGTGTACTCAAATATGGACAAATTAGTGAGTGCTCAAAGACAGGGTTCAGTAGCAACTCAGGCTGGTGCTTTTATACAGTAGGTGTTATGTGGAGGTGTGTCTTTGACCAGGGACACATGGGCATGTAGCCTGCTCCACCTCCTGCTCCACCTCCTGCTCCACCTCCTGCTCCACCTCCTGCTCCACCTCCTGCTCCACAGCCTCCCTGACAGGAGCTGTGATGTACCTGTGTGTCTGCAGGAGTGCGTTCTTCATCGAGTGTTTGCTTTGACAGGAACATGTTGATTCTGGAGAAGGTTGTGTTAAATGTGACCTGCAGCAGATTATTTCTCTGCCAAAGATGAAGAATTAGTTTCAAATGGAGAGAGTATGTTCATAAATTTGATGGGTGTCTTTTACCCAGGAGGGACCACTGCTGCTGCCACAATGTTCCGTCAAATGTTCCTGCCACAACAGAGCACATATACTGCTGATGCTCCGTGGTTCCTGTAGAATCTGGGCTTAAATCTGCAGAAGTAGATGCGGCAGCAGCAGCAGCAGTAACAGCAGCATCAGCCGGAGCAGGAG
>NC_024314.1:13714997-13718881 GCF_000523025.1 Cynoglossus semilaevis
CAGCATCAGCAGCAGCCCACAGGGCACAGAGGAGCAGAGGAGGTTGATCTGTGTTCGTTGTCTGTGTTAGCTTCAGATAAAAGCTGTCACAGCTGGATTGATGGATGAGGTGTGAGGTCACTTCCTGTCTCTCTGAGCAGCACAGGTGGGACCTGTGGGGAAAAGTGATGACAGAGCTGTCATCACATGATAGAAGAAGAAGAAAAGGTAGGAGTGTGTTTTAAATCAGAGCTCCAGGAGCACAGAGAGGAGCCAGGGAGGTGTCAGTGATTTATCTCCTCCAGAAGGAGCCGCAGTCGGGGAGTCAGCACATTTATGTGACACTGAATTCAATAAAACATTTTTGTAAAATTAGTTTCATCTAATTTTTTACATTTTATTTTCATTTTTTAACCTTATAAATGCTAGTCTTTTGGCTAAATTGTCTAGGCTAACCATAAGCAGACTATGAATATACCATCTTACAGCTAACCTTTAGCAAACTTAATTAGCAACTACTTTTGCATCACACTGTCGACTGAATTTCCTAAACATTTATCAGAGTGCTTTCTGTAGACCTGGAACACGTGCTCCACGTTCATGGATCTTCTACTTCGGCTTAAGAAGTAAAAAAAAAAAAACCCCACAAAGAATTCCTTCAAGTAAGCGGACTCTGACCTTTAACTTACCATTTGCAGCTCTTTATTTCTACCTACCTCACACACCCCATGTTTTAGCTAACAGTTAGCATTAGATTATGCCTTCTCTTGGCAGCCTTTTAGCCAACCTGAATTATATTGAGATAAGCTTTGTTTGTTGATAGCTTTTCCTCACCTCTTCCCCACTTCTCCTGATTAAAAAGTGTTGCAGATGTGGGCGGGGCCTACGTGGTGTTTAGATGAAGAATCGTCTTTTCTTTTAGCTCTTGCCTGGAAATCAATCAGATTTAGAGACTGAGCGACGTTTGAGCAGCAGATTTAAAACCAAATGACAGAAATTTGCTCTAATCTCAGCCTGTTAATGTAATTTGGATTTGTGTTTTTCTTCTAAAAAGTAATTACAGCTATTAATCAACTCTCCACTCGACTCTTGACTCTACAAATTAAACATCAGAGTTTTTTTTTTTTCTCCTGCTAAACTGCAGTTTGAACTGGAGCCATAATCATCTGTGAGATCTAAAGAAGAAATGTTTCCCTGCAGCTCCACGCTGCCTGCTGCTGCTGATGAACGGATTTACATTAATATAGACTATCTCCATGTGTGGCTCAGTCACTGGAGCGTGTTCATCCTAAGAGAGAGAGAGATGAGGGATGAGAGACCTCGTCGTCATACGCTCGCTGCTCGTCTCTTTACTTTTACTAATGAGCTGCTCATTTAAATGAGTTCCTGCAGCCACTGAAGAAACTGCTAGGAAAGAGGCAAAGCAATTTAACAGGGAGTAGAAGATGAAGAAGAAGGAGAAGGAGGAGGAGGAGGAAAAAAGGTCCTCCTGAGTTCTTCATCATCTTCTTACTCCCAGAGACCTTTCTAAAATCAGGACAAATGAGAGCTTTGACCATCAACACGCAAAATCTTCTCAATAGTGGGGGGGGCAGCAGCAGAGGGCGACTGCTCTGGCTGGTTTGTATTGTTGTGTATCAGCGACACAGGACACCAAATTATCCCTGAAACTGCAACTAATTAGCTTTTTCATCATTGATCAATCTGCAAATACTTTTCTAAATTAAGGGATTAATCAGCACCTGTCGCAGCAGATGTCTTGTTACTGCCCACCATCTGGAGGCACTTTGTTAAAGGGCAGGCTATTAAAAAATACTCAACAAGTGATTGGACCAAACATCTGTCCTTCACCATCTCCTCAGTCCAGTTCAGAAGGGAGCATCCAAGAAAGGCACAACAAACACTCCTGTAGGGGGCAGTAGGTTCACTTTGCTCAGCATCAACAGGATCTGACTCTCGACCAGCGGTTTTACCAGGCACCTTTAGAGAATAATAGTTAAATTTGTACCAAAAACACCTTGGATTTTTTTTATTTCCTAAAAAGATGAATGTCAGAATGTGTATCTGGTTTCCCACAATCCAACATTATTAACTGTTTGCTTCGATAGTGAAAAAACTAGCAGCAGCACCATGGACAGCTCCAGTCCTTCCATGTCCTGCTGTGTTTAAATGAGAAGACTTTGTGACCATGACCCAGGAAACTAAACAAAAAGTTTCCTGTGAATCTGTGACCAACAGCCTTTCATGGTGAATTAATCTACAGATGGATGGATGAGTTTGACAGAAAAGCTCTAAATCTCTTCATTTGTGTCATGGCCATAGTCTGTGATGTCACCTGGTGTCACCCCTCTGGGTATACTCAGCCGAGGCGGCGTAACTTCAAGGTGTTTCTGTTTAATGATGCGATCGATTCAGAGTCAGCAGATGCCAAACTCCCAGCAGGAGCGGGTGGTGTAGAAGATGAACCTGGTTGGCGTCTGCGTTGATGCCTCAAGCTCATTTCATTTGTATTTACACAATCAGGGCTGAGAAAACAAGGAGGCGGCGTGAGTGCGTTCGCTCACCTCAGAGAAAACCACAGCGCGGTGATTACATCTTAGAGAATACTTTAGGAGAACGACTCCCGCCGCTGTTTTAGCAGCCAGCTCCTCCAATTACCCAGAACATGCCCCGCCGGTTAAACAGCGCAATTATCATTGAGATGGAGTCGTCACCTCAGCGAGACTCCGAGGGCGGGGGCCTCGTCTCCTCCCAGTCCCTGCTGATTTATGTAGCCCTCAGACGCAGTGGGAGAAAAGTGTAGAAGTCAGCTCCAATAGATCATACTGGAGGAAGGCTGGAGAGGAGTGGGTTCACCGTCCAACACTGCGCTAGCACTCAAACATGACATACCATCTCCCACAGACAGCAAGGAGGGAGGAGGAGGAGGAGGAAAGAGGAAGGGAGAAGAGTGAAAAGCTGGGACTGCGATCACACGCTGCATTAGCATCGAATCCTTATTTATACTGAGCTGCCTGTAAGACAATACACAACATTCAGTCGACACAGGAGAAGGTGGAGAGAGGAGCAAAGAAGAAAGGAAAGAGCAGAGAGAATGGAAAATGGAGGAAGGAGAGAAAGGAGGAGAGGAAATCAGGAGTTCAAAGACTGCAATGTGTAAGTAGAAAAAAAAGAAGGAGAAGGAGGGAAAGGAAATCTATCCAGCAAGGAGGAAACAAATAACTCATTGAGGGGGGATAGGAGGGAAGAAGGGAAGGAGTGAAGGAGCAAAGGAGAAAGAAATGAAAGAACTGAAGGATGATGGGAAAAAGAAAATAAAGAGGAAAGCCTAGATGATGTATGATGTAGAAGAGGGGGGGAAGGAAGGAAGGAAGGAAGGAAGGAAACAAGGTTTAATAGGAGGAATTTAAAAGCAGAGGAGGAGAGAGTTATTGAGACAGAAATGGAGCAAAGGAAGTAATAAAAGAGAAGAGGTGAAGGAAGGAAGTAAGGAAAGGACTTTAGGAAAGAAGAAATGTGTTAATAGGAAAATAAGGCCTGAAAAACTGAGGAGAGAAACCATGGATAAACCAGATAAAGAAATGTTTAAGATCAGTCCTGTAATAATTACTACAAATAATCAATAACCAGTGATTGTTAATCAGTCATTGAAAACAACGATGGAAAAGGACTGAAGAATACTGTAGATGTACCTCCATAATAAAATCTTCATGTTCTACATGAGGATTTACTACGTGAAGATCTTCCGTCTGACACCTGCAGTTAATCAACCTGGAGCTGGACAGATGTGACGTGTCCATGTTGGAGGAGAGATTATCAGCATGGAGATGTTTCCACACAGGTCTGTGAGCATGTATGAAGGAGGAGGAGGAGGAGGAGGAGGAGGAGGAGGAGGAGGAGAAGAA
>NC_024314.1:13719810-13721503 GCF_000523025.1 Cynoglossus semilaevis
AGGGAGCGGAGGAAATCTCACTGTGAGAAGAAGTTCAAGGTGTGAAAATCTGAATATTTACTCTCTGTCTGTCATCTCTGCTTATTTTTAGAACCAGGTTTTTAGAATGAGATATTTCTGAAGGTAAAACCACAACAAAGAAAGGACAAAGTTCTCTCTCTCTTTATATGAGGACAATATAACAATTTTACTACAAATGAGTAGTATAGTATACACTACAGTATTTGAGTAGTATAGTATGCAGTATATGACAGCTACATACTATTTTAGTCCCTTCATTTTACAACTCTGCTCTGGTGTCTGTTCACATGGAAACATTTCTACATAAAACTAGTTCAACTGATGCAGGGAACAAATCAAATGGAGGTTCTTGGGGTTTGTGTGAGTTCACACACAAACTCACAAATCATTCACAGTTGGTATGACAACGGGTTCTTGGAGAGATGGAGCGATTGATGTGTGGGAGTTGACTGTTGGTAATGCCCCAGCGTGGTCTGACGCCGGGGCATTAAACTATTCTTAGAGCACACATCGTTTCGTCAAACCCAGGCATGGCGTTATCAGGTTTTCAATATCGGAGGAAAAACCTCCGATAAGATTCCTCCAGATATTGAATGATTTTGCTGTTATGGGCCGACATTATGGGTTGGCTGATATGATCAGTGTCTGTTGGACTGTGATGTGGAACAATTCCAGCCCGGTGGTTCCCAAGAATGTTCTGCAGGAGAAAAACTTTCTGTATATTTATTATTTATATTTAATGTATGTTTATACGATAAACCTCGATATATGGTGCTACCAAAGACAGTATATTGCGTCGTTACCCAAGTATTGTGATACGTGTCGTATGCCAATACACAACCCATATATTAAAGTTATATATTATATTATATATTTAGTATATTATCGTATATATATATATATATTTGACCTCCTTGTGTGGTGAATCGTGTCACACACTCTGCTCTCCCGTCTGTTGAAGCTGTTGAAGCACACACAGAAGCAGCAGTAACAGCAGCAACAGCAGCAGTAGCAGCAGCAGCAGCAGAAGCAGCAGCAGCAGCAGCAACAGCAGCAGTAGCAGCAGCAGCAGCAGAAGCAGCAGCAGCAGCAGAAGCAGCAGCAGCAGCAGGAGCAGTAAAAGCAGCAGCAACAGCAGCAGTAGCAGCAGCAGCAGCAGAAACAGCAGCAACAGCAGCAGTAACAGTAACAGCAGCAGTAGCAGCAGCAGTAACAGCAGCAGGAGCAGTAAAAGCAGCAGCAACAGCAGCAGTAACAGCATCAGCAGTAACAGCAGCAACAGCAGCAGTAACAGTAACAGCAGCAGTAGCAGCAGCAGCAGCAGCAGCTCCGTGTTGTTGGCTCTCTGTAAATCTCATTGTCGTCTCAGAGGGAGGAAGGATTTATATCAGCGGAGTTTTAATCCTCAGCTCACGGTGAAACAGAAAGTATTTTCTTTTATTTTTTGTTGGAGCGACTCCGTCGGGATTCAAATAACTAATGGAGAAAATGGTTATTGTTGTTGTTGTTGCCGAGCTTTTGTTTTAGTTTTTCACTGATGGAAGAAGTTGGATTGACTTTGTGTGAGGCTGGAGGAAAATAAAATAAATTGATCTCCCATCAGAGAATGAACATTTCAATCCCTGTCTTAGCCCGTGATGCTGCTGCTGCTGCTGCTGTTACTTGTGCTGTC
>NC_024314.1:13721574-13725914 GCF_000523025.1 Cynoglossus semilaevis
TGCTGTTACTGCTGCTGTTACTGCTGCTGCTGTTACTGCTGCTGCTGTTACTGCTGTTACTGCTGTTACTGCTGCTGTTACTGCTGCTGCTGCTGTGGAGAAGACAGAAGTAAATGATAATGTTGCTGCTTTTGTCACGTCAGCTCTGACATGGTCCATCAATACTGAAAATATCAGAGATTTTTTTTATTTTATTTATTTTCTTTGAGCTAAAAGGTATTATTAAATACAATTTAAAAATAGCTCAAAGATATCCTTAAATAGCTAAAGGATAGCCTAAATGCAAATATTTAATTCACACTTCTATAGTTTTGTAGATCAGTTTTTATTTTCTCTCATTTCTGTCATGTTTACTTCAGTACCTTCACTCTCTTTCCTTTTTTCATTTATAACATCTGAATCAAAACCATACAGATCAGAAAACAAGTCAACCAACCGTAGTCTGTGTGAATGTGAAGAAAGAAAATCTTGTTGACAAAAAGAGCAGCAACGTTCATGTTTTAACAGCGGGAATTAATCAGCGCCCGTGGCCTTGTTTACCTTTTATCAGCCGTTATTATTAAAATACACAGTTTGTATGTGTAAGATCAACACCAACCAAACGACAGCAGAGATAATGTTCGCTACTACGGTAACATTAGCTTCACAGTCATTTTCATAAGAGAAGAGTTTATGGAATATGGAATATTTCATGTGATGTTAAACTACCCCCCGCCTAGCCACCCTCCACCTCCACCTCCTCCACCACCTCCTCCACCACTTCCACCACCTCCTCCACCACTTCCACCACCTCCACCTCCACCTCCTCCACCAGCAGCAGCAGCAACTACTGGTACAAAGATATAGAAGACGAACGTATTTAACGACATCTTGAGTCTTTAGGAATGACAGGTCTCTGAAGATCTTCACAGTTTAGTATCTTTCTCTCCTACTTCCTCCTCCTCCTCCTCTTCCTCTTCCGTCCTTCTGTCATCGATGGAGGACTTACAGCTGAGATCACCTCCTCAGTCCAAACAGACTCTTCATCAAACACCACCCACTGCTCTTTTCATCCTCAGCTCTTTGTAGCTGAGGTTCTCGTCTCCTCTCTGTTGTGATGGAAAAACAAAAAAAAACAAACAAAAAAAACCTCGTCTCACTTTAACCACGACGGTGACGCTGTCTCCTCAAGAAAACACTTTCACATGTCCTTTCCTTGTTGTTAACCCCAGGGCTGTGTAGCAATAGGCTGACAGCAGTGTGTGTGTGTCTGCGTGTGTGTGTGTGTGTGTGTGTGTGTGTGTGTATACTTCTTTGTGCTCGTGCAAATGTTTACCTGCTACTTCAGCTGCTTTAGAGTGTGTTTATGATGACACTTTGACACATTTAACTGCAGTTCCTGGGCTACATTACTTCATGAACACACACACACACACACACACACACACACACAGAGACACATTTAGCTCATCTCAAATGCAGACAAAGACAACAGGAACACACACACGAGCCAGGGTTCAGCTGTTGATAAAACAGACGTTGACTCTGTGTCACAGATGAAGACGTTCATGTTGGAGCTGTGGTCCAGGCCTGTAGGGGCAAGTGTTTGTCCGTTAGGTTTAAGTGAGTAACTTAGTGGTTGTTGTTACTTTGTCAAACTGTGGACTCAGAGTTCAGTCAAAGTACCATTAGAAGTACTACTTCATTGTACGGTGTCCCATCAGAGGGAGAGGAGTCGGCGTGGTGAACTTGTCACCTCCTGATGTTTCTCTGCCTCCAGTGTCTTCAGCAGCTTCAAACAGATGTTTCTAAATAAACTAAATCTGTCCTTCACCTCCTGCTGCGCCTCCACATGGCTGCTGTAAATATTGAACAACACAGTCGTGCCTTTGGTTTGATGGCAGAGAGAAGCCTGTAGGGGGCAGAAGATTCTGATTCAAAGTCACCTCAGACTTTAATCCATTTATCTGTGTACTAACGAGCGACGTGATGGGATTAACAGTGGCTTTGTAGTCTCGGCTAAAAATGTTTGACACACAATAGGAGGAGTTTTCTATTTATTAAAAATATTGGTTGATTGGCCAATAAAAACAACACTTAAAATTGGCCTTTTAGCTTTTTGTAAAAATTCATAAATCTTAATTTTTTTTTGGCAAACTTGTCTATTTTATTTACGTTGGGCTAATTTTGCTAACCATTAGCTCCTCCTGCTCCTCCTCCTGCTCCTCCTCCTGCTCCTCCTGGTTGATGTTCAGGAGCTGGTTATCAACCATTTGCTCTCTTCTCTGGAACTCTGGGAGATTTGCTTTATTTTGCTCTTTGTTTGTGTTCCTGTTTGTGGGCGAGCGTGGACTCGTGTGGGCGAACACGACCAGGCTGATTTCTTTTTATGTCGTCTTCTTTTTCACAGAGAAATCTTTTCTCCACATCTTATTTCACCGTCTGTAGTCAGGTCGAAAAAAATGTCTCATCTTCAAAAACATGTCAGTTTCTCTAATGTGCCTTTGATTCTTCTCTCCATATTTTGATTCTTCTTCTCTCCTCCTGTTGTCATTTTTGTTCGGGGCATCGCAGCTCAGCTCCAGACTCAACCGTCCTTCAGAAATTGGGTTAATGAGACGATAAAATCCACCTTCGACTCCTTTTGTTGACGTCAGCTCAGCACCTTCCCAACAAAGTGTGAGCGCTGACGCTGTGCAGCCCTGATGGACCCTAGTGTTGTGTGTTTTGTTTTTTTTCTTTTTACTTCAGATCATGTTTTCAAATTGAACATTCCTTCAAATCCCCGTGATGGAACTGAGAGTGTCTGGACAGAGGAAACACTGAGGGGAGCTGTCCATTTAACAGCACGTCTGATGGACAGGTATTAAACTCTGTCTTCAGTGAAGGTTCTAAACACACTCCCCTCTGGGGCAGTGAGTTCTTCTGGTGTTGGTGTTCTGTTTTTGGCTGATTCAGATGAATTTTCCTGGAGGAGGGAGGGCGATATGATAAAGATGTGAAGTGTCAGCTTCTGTCACGCTCCACACGCAAACACAAACACATTTGTTGGCTTATTTAACACTGAGCAGCGTGGTCATTTACATTTCACACTGAGCTGCAGCTCAGCTCTTTCTCCATGATGTTTTATTTTCGTTCTGGAGACGCAGGAAAGAAATCTGTCCTAAATTTTGGACCAAATATCAGAGGATGAGGATCAGAACCTCCAGAACTGTGTTGGTTCTTAATTCAATCAGGTGTCAGTGATGTTTCTCAGACGTCCCAACACGATGACATCTGCAGCGATAATCTTTAACAAATGAACACATTTTCAAAACAGAATAGTGTGAGAGGAAGCACAGGCAGAAGCAGCCTCTGTGTGTGTGTCAGACAGCTGTGAGACGCCTGTTACACCTGGTTGACGCGGTGCAAAGAGGAACAAAGCAACAGTCAGAACCGTTTTGTTGTGGTCTCTCTGATCTTCTCGACGTCTGTCTTGTCGATGTCTAAATGTTTCTGCTGCTGTGGACGTCTCTCAGGTGTCAACGCTCCACACGTCTAACAAACGCCCCCGTTGGAACCGTGCAGTACTGGTTCTGTTCTAAACACCAGGTTCACTGTGGTCATAAAGGGATGCACCTCAGGGAGTCAGTGGTTTCTCCTCCTCCTCCTCCTCCACTCCTCCTGTCAACTGTTCTCTACATTCTGCTCCTTTTTTTCTTTTCATTGATGTCTCACCACCTCCTGGTTTTTCTTTTTTTCCTCTGACCTTCTGCGTCTCCTTTGTTCTTTCTTCCTCTGTTTCCTAAGAAACACCTAAATGTCAGTGGGATTTAAAAGTATAAAAACCCCTCAAAGTTTTATTTTAAACCCATTACATGTCGTGGAAGTGTCATCAGATGATGATGTCACTGATGGGACTTGATGATGATAATTCGTATGAATCAAATCCACGTAAGACCAACTTCATTAATGCATGTCTTTGTCATTAACTTCATGGTTGAAACTTTTAGACAGACCTGAAAACCTGACAGGAACTGACTCACAGGAAGTGAGTGATGGCCAGACCACAGCACCCCCCCTTATGGCCCCCCCCCCCCTGTAATTACACTCTTGACCTTCGTCTTGCTGTTAGCATAAAGAGCTAATCATCATAAAAATTAGAGCCACTTCATTTGAATTTGTCCCAGGGTTAGAGCTTTTGTGGAAGAGTTAGCGCCCCCTCTCTACTCTAGGTTAAAACAGCTCTGAATATTTATGACATAGCATTTAAGTTCTGCTCCTCGTCCACGATGGAAAACACTGAATGATTCCTCTCCTCCTCTCCCGTTTTCTCCCCTCCTCTCCTTTGCTCTTCTTCTCATTCCTTTCCCTGCGCTCCT
>NC_024314.1:13726001-13733075 GCF_000523025.1 Cynoglossus semilaevis
TAATGTGAGAGCAGTAAAAGCTAATTGTCTGAGAGGATGATAGAAAAAAAGCAGCAGAACAATTTCACAGAATAAAGTCTCACATTTTCATTTGTCTTTTTTACTTCCTTCTCAATTTGCCGTGAAGCCGTCGTTTTCCTAAAGTAAATGATGGAATTTAATCAAAGAAGCAGAGTTTTTTTATGTTTGTTTTTGCTCTGCTTCACTTTTCTTTCTTTACTGATTAAAAAGAAAAAAATCTTTGACTTTAATTTTTCTGTCTTTCTCTGTGATTCTGTCAGGAAAGTTAAAGTAACACATTAACATCAAACTTTTACTTTTATTTCATTTATATTCTTCGTCTAACACATTCAAATTTTACCAAAACTTAGAAGATGCTTCATTTTCCATTTTTGTGGATTGACTCCTGAATCATCAGATTCTTCTTTTTTTTTCTCTACCTAAGGCCGACTCCAGGCTCACCTGTAGCTTGCTCTATGGCTAACTTTGAGCTCTTTTGCTATTAGCATGTTCTAAACCATTGTAGCTGACTGACCTAGCAGCCTGCTAACCTAGCATGAAAGGACTTTGTGATCAGGCTAAGACTGGAGAGAAATCTGTCCCAGTTCAGCTGGGTGGAACTAAAGAACAGATTGATTCTGATCGATGACCTGTCGATCGATGACCTCACTATTTCAAACACACATGGTTCAGTTCTTTTAACCAATGTGCCGTGTTAGCAGTTAGCAGGTTAGCATATTTACTTTGTTTTCGCTGCTCGATCAACAGACAGCAGCCATGGATTCAAACCACAACACTCTGATCATGGGCCACTAGGCCGAGGGCTGCCTTTTTACACTGAGGTAAAGGTCAGGAACAGTGTGTGGGATACTGGTCCTGCTAAACTGGTGGGGACACTTTTTTAGTTGTGGGGACAAAGTGTCCAACAGGTGAGAGATTATATTGGTAATAGTTAGTCCTGTGGGAATGTACTCACAAACTAGTGTGTGTGTGTGTGTGTGTGCATCTCCATTGCTGTCAGACAGGAAATAGGAGCCATCATTATGAAGGTTCTCCTCCGCTGCCGTCCACCTCTCTGTGTGAACTCTCTGCAGGTTCTGGCCTTTCACTCACAGCCAGACGTGGCTCCGACTGTCAGGACTGTTCAGTGTCCTTCTGCACAGATGTGATGGGGAGACTGTATGTGTGTGTGTGTGTGTGTGTGTAGAGGCTGTAAAGTCCGCCCTTGTTAGCATCCATCACTTTATCGCTAATATGAACTCTAAACCTAAACTCTAACCCTGACAGTTTTTCATTGGCTCTTCGTCATTTTTATTTCCTCAAACTCCTTCCTGTCTTCATCAAAAAACTCTTAGCAGGTCAGTTTTTGAAAGAAAATATTTGATTTTTAACATCACTCCGAAGGTGAAATTAAAGAAGTCGTTAAATCAGGAGGAGGATGGGGAAAAAAAATGAAAAGTGGTGACTGACAGGAGAAATAATGACAGAGAGGAGTGATTAAAAATCTGATTAAAATCTATGCAAGGTGAAGAGGAGGAGGGCTAGATAACCCCTCCCCCCCCCACACACACACAGATTTAGTTATTAGCTGCTGTGAAAGACAGACTGATAAAGAGTTTAATGAATCCTGATCGTTTAATCCGTCAAATACACAAACACCAAATCATCACTCATTCATCTGCTGGGTTTTTCATGCAGACTGACTCTAAGAATTAGATCCATTGTAAACACACTTTATGTCATGTGTCTGCAAAATAATGTTTAAACAGAAACCTCACTGCAATTGGCTTGGTTTACCTGCTGTAGAGAGAGGGCGTGGGTCTGGAATGGGAGCTTCACCAGCAACACTACTCATTTCTGTGAACCAGTATTTGTTTACCTAACTAAGGAGGAAGACCAGTCTGGAGGTTTTGTTTTACTTCCTGATGCTGTGGTTTAAGCACCAGCATGTGCATGCGCAAATCCCTTAAGTGGAAAAAAAATTATATTATATAAACTTAAAAACAACGGCCTCAGCTAAAAACCTTAAAGAATAAGTTTCTACAACAGACTTGATTTAAAATTGAAGGGAGCTGTAATAGAACCCTGAGGAACCCCAGAACTCTGTAAATATTTGCAGAACCTTTGGTGAAATTGAATTATTTTCCTCTTTTTTCTCCCCCTTTATTTTTCTACCCACCTCTGCCTCCCTCTTTCTCTGCTCCTCTCCTATCTCCCTCTCTCTCCCTCTGGTCGTCATCCACCCTCCACCCACTTGAACAGAAGGCTGGCCACTCCTTGCCTGCAGTCATTTTTCTCCCGTACAGCTCTCCTCCTGTAGGGTTTCTCCTCTTCTCTTTTCGATGTGAAGAAAATGCTGTTGCTGCAATTCTTTTTTTTTTTTTTAAACACAAAAAATTTTGGTTGGGTTTTAAATGTTCTTTTTGTGCACAAAATGGATGAAGTCTTCCAGCTACAGACCACCCTCCAAAGACCAGTGAACATCACCATTAGTCATGTCTGCGGCCCGGGTTAACCATCCTCCACCAGTTACAGCTGAGGAACAGAATAGTCTAACTCCCCCCAGACCAGAGCCCTTCGTTTTAGAAACAAGGCAGGTGGTGGTGTTGGTGCTAACACCACTGTGACAGGGTCAGTCTGAGGGGGCTAATCAGAGGACGGAGGTCAGTGATGTGAATCCTGACGCAGAGGGATAAAAGGCCAGGGTTATGATAATGGAGGTGAAACCCCAGAACCCTCAGGTTCAGCTATTTCTGCTAATGCCAAACATTAACAGTAATGAAAATATATTGCAATCCCTGGTTCCAGCCTGTGGAGGCGCTCTTCTCCAGACTCTCCTGACTGAGAGCCTTTGTCTTTCTTCAGATACAGTCAGTGTCAAACTATAAAGATATTAAAAATGAATTATGTGTGTCGTTTGCTCCAGTGGGATCAGAGTTAGCAGCGCCACCTGTCGGTCCAGAGAAGGCCGTCGCTCTGTCACTGAAGGATCGGTGGAAGTCAGAAGTGAATTACTGCAGAAAAACCCAATTACAGCTGTGCTCCTTCGTGCTCTTCCTTCACACCTGCTGAGGCGTCCAAGGGCGAGAGACACTGGTGTCTACAGAGAGAGAGAGGCCGTGCTCATTAATCATTTATTTATTAAAGGCTAACCTTTTAGCAGACATCTGCGCTCAAGCCCAACTATTAAAAAATAATTAGATTGGAACACAGCGGTCGTGATCAGGGTAGCTGCTGCAGGAGGACAGAGAGCAGCGGTGTGCACGAGTCCACTGACTGTGCACGTGGGTGTGTGTGTGTCTGAGTCCTTGACAGCATCATTCAGAAAAGTGAGCAGAAATACTGCCTTTTCTTCAGCATCTAGTTTTTAGTCGTCTTTGGCTGCAGGTCTCTGGAAGTCCTCCTTCTCCTCGTCCTCCTTCTCCTCGTCCTCCTCCTCCTCCTCCTCCCCCCCCTCCTCCTCCTCCTCCTCCTCCTCTCTCACCCTATTAAAAACCCCACAACGTTTCTGGAAACGTCTACGACACCTTCCCTTCAAATAATGAGTTGCTTTTATTGGTGCAGGGAGTTGTGACCCCAGATGCTGACCTTAGGGTCAAACCTGCCGTCCCTCCTGCCATTTATCACTTTGCAGCTTTAATTACGTGTTCTCTCGGAGAAGGAGAGGAGATTCCTTTTTCATCTTCTACTTTAAATTGCTCAAAAACTGAACCGCAGCCTAAAAATAAAGTGGAGAAGAAGAAAAAGAAATACCTGCAGATCGTCGTCTAATTTTCCCCATCCTTCGTCTTCGTCTTCATCTTCACTAACTCCAGGTCCACTTTGAAATCCTCTTCCTTTTCTTCACGTTTTATCGTCACGTCTGTTTCTGTTACTGCAGACTGAGTGAACGTCAGTCAGACTTTGGATCAGAATCCTTTTACTTTTCTGCTGATGTGATGGTTGTGGTATAATGAGAGCAGGTAGTGAAGGTGTGGGCTGGGGACGTCCACAGAGTGGGACGGGAACGCAGACAGTGTGAAGCTAACGTCTCCTTTTCTTCTTTTGTTTGGAAAAGACAAAGTTTGAAGTGCAACTCTGCTAATTTTCTGACTGGAACAAAAGTTCTCTGAGGTCATTGTGCAGATGTGATAATTAGAAATGTCATAACACTCATTTAAAAGTTAAATTAGGCTGAAACTCTGATTATGTCCCAGTTAAATGAGATGAACTTTTGGAACTTTGGATCCAATCTGATAAAAACACAGTCTGGGATTATTAATCTGGTTCATCTGAACCAGGCCTCGCTGACACTGGAGAATCACCTTGACTGTTGGAGTTAGAGAGCCGTGAGCTAACGCTGTAGGATCCTCTCTACTCTAAGAACGTTCCATGCTAACACCTGAGAACAACCTGTAAACATTAGAACTACACATGTTAACACTGAAGTCAGGCTGAAGAAAACGTGTCCCATTTGTTGCAGTCCATCAAATCACCATGAAACTGAACAAACAGTTCATTAATGTGAGAATCAGACAGAAAATGAACTGACAAACTCAAAGTTAAACTCTACAATGCTGCACACATTTGTTAGCAGACAGATCTGGACTGCAGGCAGGACGTTCAAACACACCCACACACACACACACACACTCACACACACACTCTACACCTGTGTGTGTGTGACTCGTCAGGTTTGTCATCAAAGGTTCCTGACAGTGTCCTGCTGAAAATGACATGTTCTGCTCCAAACTAGTTATTGGCCTCATCTTTGGCTGTGATAAAATACGTGTACACACACACACACACACACACACACACACACACACACTTGTACACCCACTTTCCCTTCTTCTGCCTGTTGGTCGGTCGGAGCTTATTTCCATGCGTGGGAACAAAGAATCATTATCATCATCTTCATCAGTTCACAAAGCACTGTGTGGACTCTTATGTAATGACACACACACACACACACACACACACTCATTTCTGCTCCGTCAAACGCCCCGCGCCGTCTCTTCTTGAACGCCCTCTCATTTCAAAGATGGCTGCTCTCATGGTGTAATTTGTGGTTTGAACGTCGGTTTACAGCCAGCGGCTGCTCTGATTGGTCAACTCAGAGCGGTGGCGAACATCGCCTCATCTTCTCCTCAGACTGCACCGTCAGTAGGTCCTTGTACATAAAACGTTTGGTCTCATTTCCATGTGGAATCACAGGAAGGGGAAGTGCAGTGGCCGAATGATGAAAGGCCTAGGAGGTGTGTGTGTGTGCGTGTGCGTGGGTGTGTGCGTGTGTGTGTGTGCGCTCAGCTCTTTAAAAATCTTTTGATGGCAGAAAACCGTGTTGTGTAATGACACAGTGATGGTTCTGTTTCAGACACTGAACTCACTTCACTTCTCTGCACGACTCTAGTTTGGACACAGAAACAATGTCCTGGGGGTTTCAAATAACATGGTTACCAACTTCAACAGATCCTCACACTGGACACATTCAATGGACAAGGTGTGTCAAATACTGACCCTGATAATAATTATGGCACTGCTACTCTAAGGTACTGTTTAATATTTAATCTAATCTGAGGACAATGTTTTATTTTGTTTTTGCAAACTCAATCTGTCCAAGTATGAAATCCTAGTAGTAAAAAGTACTCATTTGAACCATCTGTTACTACCAACAGACTCAAGTATTAAAGCCTTAAAGATACTGAAACTAGTAGAATGTGTACTTTTAACAGTAGCGTACATCTAAGATGCACCAAACTGAACCATTCAGCAAAACTAAGGGCAAACATTAGAAAGAAACATGTATTGTCTGAAGTGGAACAGCGCCCTCTGTGGCCCTTAATGGTACTAGTAACACCTGAGTGAATGTAGAATGTTGTTGTTTCCTGCTGTGGTGCTACACACTGTTTTAATCTAACACAGGTGATCATTTGTCTTCATCCTGTGTGTGTGTGTGTGTGTGTGTGTGTGTGTGTGTGCGTGTGCTACCTAACGCCTCGGAGGTCTGCAGCGCCCCCTGTTTCCCCAGATAAATGAATGACATGGACATTAGTTAAATATTGTCAGAGTGATGAAGATAAAGGCCGCAGTTGGAGATAAAGTAAAGAAGTGACAAATGAACGACTTCATCTCTGTTCCACACCAGTGTTTTAATCATGGCCGCCGCCTCATCCATCACTTCCTCTTTATTTACCTCTCAACGCCGTGGCCACGATGAACGTTCACGCCTGATTTCAGACACAAATTTCTCCGCTTTGTTGAAGATGAATGTGTTTACCTGAACGGTACTGAGCTGGAGCTGGAGCTGGATTTGGATTTGGAGCGGGAGCGCCGGCGTCACTGAGAGGATTTTGTTCATTGTAGTACTGTTTAATATTCAGCTTCCTCTCTGTCAAAGACCAGCTGCGGCTCTGGTTCTGTTTTTAGCCCTGGGTGTATTTTTAGAGACTCACTCTGGAGCAGGATCTGTGGAGTCAGCAGAGTTCCTCACCCTCTCTTTGAGCTTGACAGACAAGGGGGCGCTGTCTGTTTCAATCTAACTCTGTCCTGAAGGAGGACTCTAGTCATTTATACTACGGACTACTGCAGTAATGCTGCCGTTAGAGTGGTACAGTACGGTATTACACGTGTTGAACAGAGTCGAGCTGATCTGTATATTTATTGTACTACTGTAATTGCAGTACTACTTTGGTACGTACTACATTTGTGATTGCAGTTTGAACATGATTTGATTTCACTGTACAGTGATTCCAGCCACTGGCCGTCGCAGCATCTGCATTTTTCTGAGTCACCCGGTGATGACCGGTGCTGGTGCCACGGTCCACTGCACTACTGAATATAACACTGACTACAGTGACCATGCAGCGGCTGCACTGACTGGATCTGTCTTACGGTTGCAGTGTTGCAGTGACTGTCATCAGGTCAGACAGTGTCTACAACAGAAATCCTACTGTAATTGCAGGGTGTACTCTCACAGTAACTGCAGTGCAGTGGCACTGGTCCGTCGTAGTCGACCACCGGTGTTGGAGGACATGGTGTCGTCAGATTATCACGTGGCAGTGTCACAGTTGTAGCATCAGTTGTAGCATCAGT
>NC_024314.1:13733095-13736262 GCF_000523025.1 Cynoglossus semilaevis
GTAGCATCAGTTGTAGCATCAGTTGTAGCATCAGTGGTAGCATCAGTTGTAGCATCAGTTGTAGCATCAGTTGTAGCATCAGTGGTGACAGTGAGCAGGATCTCCACTCACTGCTGCTGCTGACAGTAACAGCACAGATCAATTGTCATGGTTTATTAGTAACTCAGCAGTTGATCCGTGTCAGCTTCTTGACAGTGACTAATGAGTGTAAAGTGTTTTGTGTAATCTGTGTGTGTTTGTGTGTGTGTGTGTGAGAGAGTATCTTTGCGAGAAAATGATACGTTCCGGTGAAGCGTCTACAAAGACTTCTCGGGTTTTTTTTTCCTTCGAAGGTCAACAATAATGAAGCAGAGCAGTGAAAATGTGATGTGTAATGAACGCTGACAGAGCTGCTGTCAAACAACGCACACACACACACACACACACACACACACACACACACACACGCACACACACACACACACACACACACACACACACACGCACACACACACACACACACACGCGTGTGGCTAAAATTAGCAAAGCTCGGAGCTAAGATAAAACTTTGTCAACTAAAAATAATTTTATGAAAATGATCCAAACTGTGGACCTGCTGCTGCTGACGACGTAGACCAACCTGCATCCTTCATGGTCAGCTGTTAATGAATACACCTGTGTGTGTGTGTGTGTGTGTGTGGGCTGTGTGTGTGTGTGTGTGTGCCAGGGCTACCACCATTTTTCTGCTAGCATCAGCAGAGCTGCTCAATGCTAATGGACACTGTCCCTGTGCTTAAGTGTGATTGGATAAACAGTGGAGCAGAAGTGTGTGGTTTCTCTCTCTCTCTCTCTCTCTCTCTGTGTGTGTGACCTAAAAGTCCTTTCATCTATCTCACACACATACACATACACACATCTTGAAACGCTCACATAGAGAATGTGTAATGATCCAATCAGCAGGGGGCAGTACAGCTGCCGCGGCTCTGTTAAAGCACTGCTCCCGAGTCAGAAACACGTTTCCTCTCTTCTCTAATAAAAGCCCAGGATTGTTGAACAGCGTGAGGTCGTCGAGGAGCTCGCTGAACCACAGGCCAGTGCAGATTCTGCTCCACTGCTACCTCACATGTTGGACATGTGTGTTTTCATGTCAGATCATTCCTGGTGCTGATGTCAGGACACTGTGAGTCTTTATTTTCTGACGTAATACAAAGGCAACAAATGTCAAACGTTTTCCTAGAAGACAGGAAGTGAATGCCTGACCGCTGCCTCTGCCATTACATGAATGGACTCATTTCTTTACCTTTGCTTTAAAATATTTTCTTCTGAGTTTTCAGTGACAGAGTGGAGGCAGAGTAAGAATTTTTGTGGCTCAATAACACGAGACGCAGTTAAATGCTGCCGTCTGGCGTTGTTACAGTTGGATTTAATATGCTGAGTTTTTCATCTGGTTCAATCAGATAAAGCACGTCTCTGCCTTCCCTCTGAACTTGATTGCCCAGCGTTTGGCAGCAAACTTTCATTGAATATTAAAGTCAAATTTAAAATATTGACGCGTGCCGCAGGCTGCAGGGTCTGTCGCTGCAGCTCTGAGCTGCTCCGTCACGTTCCTTCTCTGGACTCAGTGAAACGTGGCAGGAACACACACACACACACACACACACACACACACACACACAGAGTGTATTTCCTGTTTTCTTTCTCTCCACCCGGTCCCAATGATTTATTTCTTTGTCAACAAGTCAGTGCACTGACTGAGCGAGGGTGGAGGCTCCGCCCCCTCTGAGACTGTGGACCATTGAAGTGGAGTCTGGACTGACTGGGACTTGACCTTGTGACCTTAATTTATCTTTATCTCAGAGTGTGGTGTCTCAGTGGAAGTTTTTTATTTTTATTTTTTATATATATTTTTTTATTTTGAGTAACAATAGTTCATCTGTTTCCTGAGAGAATTGTCACAAATCCAGAGGAAACATGTCTGCCTGAGGAGACAGCGTGGACGCTGGTGTTAGTCTCTAATGTTCGTAACATCTGTGGTGTGACGTCTCTGATACCTGCAGGTAATAACAATTATTCTTGGGAAATAATATATTACTTGCTTCATTTGGCTGTTGGAAAATCGTTCCCTGAGGAAATGGAAGTTTGAAAATATATGACTTTGTTCTGATTGACCTCATAAAGAAAATGATGTCACCGCAGCAGTCTTTAATCAACCGATGTCCACGTGTGTTCTTCTGTCCCATTGGTTTTGTTTTTCTAATTAAACCGTGTGACACAAACTGACCACCGGAGGCAGCAGTGTTCACGTATCTCCTGTGTCCATTGGTCTTAGTGATCTACAGAATAGACCTGTTGAAGTCTATTAGACCACTGAAGTGTGGAGCAGGACGGGTGAGAGACGGCCGAGTGTGTGACGGCAGTTCAGCCCGGGGTCAGGATGAAGCGGTGTGTGTTTAATGGAGCAGGAGGATGATCACTTACCCTCCATAAAAACACATCCACAGACACCACACAGGTGTGGTGCTGTCACACAGAGTGAAACCACCGGCTGTGAAAACAGCAGCCATCAAGTCAGATGAGAGTCTGATGTGGTTCCCTGTTCACAGCCAACCATCTGGTTTCACCTGGAAAAATCTGAGGAGGAGCAGAGTCCGACACAACAACATCAACGTGAACATGGTCATCAGTGATGAACTACTGCCTTTTACTGCTGCAGATTAGTGTATTCATTGGCTCCTTCTTTAATGGGTCAGAGGTTCAATTCCAGCCTCCATGTGTCTGGGTAACGACTGTAGACTGTTGTAGCTGGTCGCCTGTCGACTGTCAACTGACGACGGTAGACTGATGACTGTCGACTGTAGACTGTCGACTGTAGACTGATGACTGTTGACTGCTGACTGTCGACTGCTGACTGACGACTGACGAATGTCGACTGTAGACTGTCGACTGTAGACTGTGGACCATAGAGTGTCGACTGACGACTGTCGACTGTACACTGTGGACCATAGAGTGTCGACTGTAGACTGTCGACTGTACACTGTGGACCATAGAGTGTCGACTGTAGACTGTCGACTGTACACTGTGGACCATAGAGTGTCGACTGTAGACTGTCGACTGTACACTGTGGACCATAGAGTGTCGACTGTAGACTGTCGACTGTTGACTGTCGACTGGCGACTGACCACTGTCGA
>NC_024314.1:13736331-13746109 GCF_000523025.1 Cynoglossus semilaevis
GTAGACTGTCAACTGCAGACTGTCGACTGGCGACTGGCGACTGTAGACTGTCGACTAAATCCGTCACAGTCGTTCACTTTGTTTTCTGTAGTATAGTCAACATTAAAATTCAAGAACATTTAAGGATTTAAAGCACTAGTGACAACTTTTTACTTTACCTCAGGTTGTCAAAGTTTTTTGTTCTCCAAGAGACAGACAGACACACACACACGCACACACACACACACACACACACACACACACACACAGAGGGAGTGCAGTCTCATCCTCAACTCCAGTTAACAAGGGAGAGTTATTGTGTGTCATAAATTGAAGAGCGTGATCTTGCATTAGCCTATACTGTCATACGTTATGAACACACACACACACACACACACACACACACACACTGACACACACACACACACACACTGACACAGCCTGTCCTCCCTGTGTCCGTCCTCCTCAGGAGACAATTTATGAGCAACAGCAGAGACGTTTCAAGCCAACAGATCATGAAGGCTCACTGTGTCAGTACACAGCTGACCTAACACACACACACACACACACACACACACACACACTGGTTTGACTTCTCAGACGGGTTTGATTGAAATCACTGGTTCGAGGCGAGGCCTGTGGAGACTCAGTCCGACTGTGACTCTTTTTATTGTTGGACATTTATAAACAGAGACGAACGATCTCCAGAGAAAACTGACTTCAAGTCTCAGAGTTCAGACAAAGTAGTTGATGATCCAACGAGTTCTCCTTTTACTCCAACCATCTTCACCACTGCTCCTCATCAGAGGAATGGACTTCAGTGAGAAGCCATGACTGGGTCTGATTGGTGACTGATAATAACGTCTGTCGGCTGAGATTAAAACTGTACAACACAGGGGACTGTGAACGCAGCCTGGAGGACTGTGTGTGTGCTGATGTCATCAGGAAGTACTTTTCTGACGGTCGAAATAAAGACGTACGTTTGGTTAAAACAATTTCTGTCTCAACTCAGCAGAGAAGCCAACACAGAGAGTGCAGAGAGAAGCTGTTAGGGGGCGCTCAGGTGTAAAAGTGTTAATTATTAGATGTAACATCTTCAGAGGGATTTCTGCATCACGTCTCCTGCTCTGAAAAGAGGCTGCAGAAAGAAGAAGAAATTAAATGGTTGCATATTTCAGAGGATGACCTTTGAGATAAAATGCTGCCGCTGCAGCGATTGTCTCTCTCCCCACTGAGGGAGAAGCAGAAGAGAAGGTTCCATCAGTGTCAGTTTCAGAAGAGCGAGCTTCCATTAGAGCTGAAGTGGAGTTTTGGAGTTTGGAGGAGTGTGAGCTGCTGCTGCTGCTGCTGCTGCTGTTGTTGCTGCTGCTGCTGCTGCTGCTGCTACTGCTGCTGCTGCTGCTGCTGCTGTTGTTACTGCTGCTGCTGCTGCTGCTGCTGTTACTGCTGCTGCTGCTGCTGCTGCTGTTGTTGCTGCTGCTGCTGCTGCTGCTGCTGCTACTGCTGCTGCTGCTGCTGCTGCTGTTGTTGCTGCTGCTGCTGCTGCTGCTGCTACTGCTGCTGCTGCTGCTGCTGCTGCTACTGCTGCTGCTGCTGCTGCTGCTGTTGTTGCTGCTGCTGCTGCTGCTGCTGCTGTTGTTACTGCTGCTGCTGCTGCAGGTCTGAAGTGGTCACAGCAAGAAAGGAACTTTTCCACTTCACACAGACGTTTCTCATTTATCAACAGAGCCACAAAGACCTAAACCTCAGGACAGGAAACAAACATTTTAAACTCCAGTCTCAAGTATTCTGGATCAGTCACAGATAAACATCATCAAACTGAAACTTATCTGTGTCCTGGCTAACATTTAGCTATTCTTTACTCTCTTATAGTTGGTGTAATTTAAATAAAATGTTCTAACAGCTAGCTCACTTAAATTTGTTAGATTGGCTAAAGATTTTTTATATTTGATTTTTCGGCTAACAATTAGCTATTTTCTGAGCTGTTTGAAATTTTACTAAAAATATTTTGGTGCAATTTTATTATTGATGTCTGTCTGTTTTTGTTTTGGTCAATATTTTTTTAGTGCTTATCGTGAGTGGTATTCTGGAATTCTATTGGTGTATTTGGCTGTGATGGCGATTAGCTACTTAAATGAATACTCTTTGATGACAAAGTGTTTGTTATTAATGTTATATGGCTTGGTTAATATTTTACTATTTCTACTTTCTACTATTTTTGGCGATGCGCTCGGTTCACCTGTTGCTGTTTGTAAAGTGAGGATCTTCAAAATCAATCTTTTCTCCGGCAGCTTCTGCCTTGTGTTGACGTCATCAGCACTCGTCGAAAGTGCTTTACCTTAGGATAAGTAATATTCTGCTGCTTCTCATATTTGCAAATTAATCTGTGTCGACATTAGCCCCCGATCACTGCCACAGCGGCGGTAAAAAGCACAGATGATTGAAGTCACAACCGAAGCGAGTGACGAGTTTATCGTCAGGTAAAGACTGAGCGTGAAACTGTCTCAGCTCATCAGGCTTATCTTCAAATGAATGTCGCTGGTTTACTGTAGCTGTCTTGTTAAAGCTGTTGTCACAGATGTTTCTCAGCAAACGCTCAGTCGGATTCTTTTATTTTTTTTATTGTTTTATGAGCTTTGTTTGTCAGGGGAATAAATAACAAAGGCTCAAAGGCTTTATTATAGCTGAGCTAAGGCTAAAGCTAACTACTATCACGACTTAGTCCAGTCGGCTGTTTTGCTAATGTTAGCTCTTTGTGTTTTGCATGTGTGTGTTGGTTAAAATGTTTTTCTTAAAAGGCGTTCATTATTAATGAGTGTCTCTCTGCCCCCTGCTGGTGTTTCCCTTTTTCATGAATCCTTGATGACATTGATTTTTGTAAGTCAATAGTGAGTTTGTCTGTTTATTTCTATGGATTTAAATGAATGATTCTTGTAAAAAAAAAAAAAAAAGGTGTGGTTTTATAGAAAAACTTAAAACAGCACCACCTGTAGGGGAAGGAGGAGTAACATGATTTTAAAATCCATTCCTACAAACTCAGACTTTTAAACCATCAATATTCACAGCAGCGTGACCTCCTCGACCTCCTGCTGTTTGATTTGAGTTGTTGCTGAAATCCTCAGAGAGAGTGGGAGGAGTCTGTGAAGGAGGAGGAGCCTTTTCACTGCTTTAATGTAATCAAATCTGGAGGCGTTTTTCTTTTTTTTTTTTTGCTCTTTTTCATCAAAGATGAAAGAAAATCACCCACACACTGTAACCTCATCTTCACTATAAAGACTCTTCGAGCCTACACTTCTCTCTCTCTCTCTCTGTGTGTGTGTGTGTGTGTGTGTTGCTTTATCTTTTGATCTTCACTTTATTGTAATCTGTTTCACTTGTTGTGTTTTTTTTTTGCCTGTGAGGCAGGAATTAAAGCGACAACATCTCATTAATATTCATTCATTAACATCAGTCCAATTCTAACGTGAGCCTCCGTCTCTGACTGCAGCCTAATAAACACAACCATCCGGGTCATGTCCCACATGTTTGGCCCAGTTTTCTTTTTTGTGAAACAGAACGTAAAACCGTGTAAACAATGAGTACTACGGGCAGAGTGAAGTTTTACTGTAGTATCAGGTCAAGCCTTTATTATCACGTTTTCATGTTACGATTGTGTCAACAATAACAACATAGACTGGCGTTGTCATGCTTCTCCACCAATCAGGGCTTTTGGAGCGTGGCTTAAGATTGTCCCATATTTCTTCTTCCACCTCCTACCCCTCCTCCTCCTCCTCCTCCTCCTTCTGCTTCACCTTTAGTGTCAGTCATTTTTGAATTTAGTTCTTAAAAAGCCGGTGGCTGCAGTTGGACATCAGACTCTCCAGTTTGTGCTTCACTTCCTTTAATTCTGGTTTCTTTATCTGTCCGTGGTCTTTCTGCGCCACACTGCCCTCGGTCCCATGCTCTTATCGGCCCCTCCTCCTCCTTCCTTCTTCTCCTCTTATCGCTGCTCCTCCTCTACCTCTCTTCATTAGTGGACCACATCTTATTCCCTGATAAAACTCCTCTCTGTCTCTTTAAATTCTATGGAAGACCAGAAAGTTGCTGACGACAGATGTTCAGTGTCAGTAGTTGGGTCTAACGGTAGAGCCATGGGTAGCCACTAGTGGGCGACTCTGCAGGAACCAGGATTCAAACAAACACAGGAAGAACAGACCATTAGTTTTGTTGTTGTTTAAGGACAATATTCTCATGATCAAATGAAACCTTCACACTGTATATCCAACAGGGGGCGATGTTATCTTATCAACGTTTAGCTGTTGATTAATGATCTGTGTAATGGTGGTGTTAGACCAGCTTAGGATCCAGATTGGACTGTTCTGTGGTGTGGACAGGACCCGGTGTCAGTGGTTCTGTCTACTCAGACTGTTTTGTTTTTTAATTTAATTTGTTCTGGTTTATTGATTTTAATTGTTATTACAAACTCGGTGATTAACTCTGCATACAGCAGTGTGTATGTTTTATGTTGGGTTTGTTTGTTAGACATTCTAGAAGCTTCTAACATTCATTTTACCCTTCAACTGTCGGTTCCTCCATGTCTTTGTTATCAGATTCAATTCCCATCTTGTCCAGCTGTGGTGTTGTTGAGCAAGAACTTATACCCATTCCTCCAGGGCGAGTTAAGTACAGATTTAAAGATGTCTGCTACGATGTTACCCATAGTCCTCTTGGTGGCTGACTCAGTTTGTGCAGAGGTCACCTGAGGTCACCTGAGGTCACCTGAGGTCACCTCACGCTCCAGGATCAGCTGATTCACTGTGATGATGTGGTGAATTCACCGTGTGCATGACTCTGCACACGTGCACGTTCACATTCACTGTCAGTAACAGCCGACTGTTGTCTCGCCTGGCTGCCGACCAATCAGCTCGCAGCACCAAGACTAATAGCTTTGATAATCAATTAGTTTGTGTTTTCCAATTTTAAATCCAATTATCTTAAGAGAGTGTGAGAGAGAGAGAGAGAGAGTGTGTGTGTGTGAAGGGGTGGGTAACATGGTGATGGGGCCTGTGGACCGTGTGTGTGTGTGTGTGTGTGTGTGTGTGTGTCCGTACTGTTCCATTGAGTCGACAGAACAATTTGCGTTGACAGGGCAATTTGTTTTGTTCTTGTCGGCAGACTCAGATTAGAAAAAAAGCTAAATGTCTGAGTTTCTTGACACACGTGCACAAACACGTGCACACGCACACATGCTTCCTCACCCACCTACATACACACACATACACACACACACGTTTGCCATAATGTCAACTATATGTGGAAGCAGAGCAGTAAGAAGAGCAGCGGTAAATAATTAGCCACAGAAAGTCAAGCTCTCTCTCTCTGCCTCTCTCTCTTACCCTCTTTCGCTCTGAATTTTCAAAAGTCGAATATCTGGCGGGTTATATCTCAAGAAAGGTCATGAACAGTGATCTAGACCAATCATCTCGCACGTACCTAAGGTCAAAGGTGACGATGTGCTTTTTATTGACAAATCCAAGGCAGTGTTTTGACTTCCAACCTCTCACACAAATAATCCACAGAAAGTGAGGAGACGTTTGGAAAAGGTGCAGGGGAGGAGGAGGAGGAGGAGGAGGAGGAGGAGGAGATTCTAGTGAACAGAAGAGGAATGTGTGTGTGTGTGTGTGTGTGTGTGTGTGTGTGTGTGTGTTAAATGATGAGGAGCCTCTCCTGGTGCGAGACGAGCGTTATCACAGTAAACGACTGCGCTGAATTTCATGAATACATCTGCATTCATCTGTGACACACACCTACACCCACACACACACACACCCACACACACACACACGTATACACACATGCTGGGATGGATAATGTGTCCTGAAGTGTTTGTTTACCACACACTGGGTGGACAAAAGCCTCCATCGATCCGTCCATTAGCTGCAGCACTTAGACTTTTAGGCTGGGAGTGTGTGTGTGTGTGTGTGTGTGTGTGTGTGTGTGTGTGTCTCAGCTGACTGTGGGACATGTTTCCAGTCAATTTCAGGCAGCCGTCCAGACACAAACAGTCAGTGTGTGGCTGCAGCTCATTTTGACACAGTTAAAACCAAACAGACGCTGGTCCCAGCAGAACTCTCTGTTCTGACTTCTTCAAACCAACTTCAACCCAATCTGCCATGTAAACTGGCCACACATGGGAAACAGCGCCACCTCTCATTTGTTCCAGTCGGCTCTTGAAGTTTAGTGTCAGCTCTAATGTCAAACAGCAGCAGCCACGGTCAGGCAGCGAGGGTCGCCGTGGTGCCCAGTGATCTGAGTGTTTTGAGGTCAGTGGACAGCTCCTGGTGCTGAAATAGCCGAGGCAGCAGTGTGCTGTTGATGGACTGACATCAGGAAACGTCTAACACGACAGAGCGAATGCCAGTGTAGCTGTTAGGATTCAAACCCCACATTCTTCCCTGGTGTTGGAGACAAGCTGTTTTGAGGAGACACTTTTACAAATGATAGATTCACTACATCTGTTGATGTGGATTTAAACACATCCAAAAAATGTCTTATCACCCAAAACATCCTGAGATCAGATCCGTACCTGGATGAACTCTTTCTGGGGCCAAGGACCCACTGTTGTCTGTCTGCTCTTCATCCTGGTCTCCATCGTCTTCAGCCTCGTCTTCAACTTCCCTCCATTTATCCACCTACGACCATTAAATGGCTACTGATTTTTTCATTAGACTGTAATGAGCCTCTGCCCCCTGCTGTGTGTGTGTGTGTGTGTGTGTGTGTGTGTGTGTGAGATGATCATTTTTCCAGACACTTCACTGACTCTGGGTTTTCACTGATTCATAGTGAAACAGACAGGAAGTAGATACGGATTCAGTGACAAACAAACAAAAACAATAAAATATGGAAAAACAATTGTATTTGTCAGCAGGGTCAGAGGTCACATTCACGTCCTCCTGAATATCATCTTATCTTCCCGGTACACCTCCATCTGTGGCTCCATTTCTCCCCTGCGCCTCTGTTTTTTTCCTCTTCTACATTTTAGTCTGTTTGGATCTCATAAAAAGCCAATGAAAGAATAAAAAAGTGGGTAAATAATGGAACAGCGCCCCCGCTCTGACCTTTTATACCACCACTGCTCAGGCTGGAGGTCACAGCAGCAGCAGCAGCAGCAGCAATAATAATAACCAGGACTAAAAAACCCCAGTCTTTGTTCTTTATTTAATCTGGGACGTTTGTTTTGTCTGATGACAGACCGGCAGGAATCGGACAGAAAACAACCGTCCTGCTGTCGTCCAGTCCTGGAGAAGACGCCGTTCAGATGCTGCTCTCAGAGAAGAGGAGGAAGAAGTGGGTCAGTACTTTTGACACCTCGGAATGTGAGACGTTGTTAAGATCTGAGGCTGAAACAGCAAGAGGCCATGACGCCTGGAGGTGGGCCGTTACCGTGACGACATGAAAGCACTGAGACTTCAGTCTTTGGAATGCTGCTGCTGTGTTCAGCCAATCACACTTCAGAAGGACACGGGTACATTTAGATATGCAACTCTGTATGATAGCTAAGGGATAGTTGAGAGATGGAGATGGTTTCAATGTAGCCAGGAGGCTGGAGGAAAGTAGTGAGAGTGGAATTAGTTATCTAAAGGAGATCACCTGAAGTGGACTTAATGCAGCTCCAACTTAGCTGAACATAATCCCAAAGAGCATCCAAGGCTAGCCTAATCAAAGGCTATTAAAAAATGAAGGATTTAGGACAAAGTTAGACTAAAGTAGACGTAATTAGCAGAGCTGGACCAGGAAAGTGAGTCTGTGGTAGACCGTCTCAGTCTAACTGAGGTCTATAGTATGGTCCAAAAGGTCTATGCTCACCCAAAGATAGTCTAGGTTGGTCCAAGATCTGATCTTTATTTCAGTCTGTAGACCTAGAAGGCTTCTGATAAGCAGACAGAGGAGGAGGAGGAGGAGAAGGAGGAGGATGAAGAGAAAAAAAGAACAGGAGCCAGGAGGAGGAGGAGGAGAAAAAAAGAACAGGACATGAGAACATGTAATTGTGATTGTAAATGAGGAGAAGGAGGAGGTGCAAGAAGGAGTGGGAGGAGAAGAATGTCATTTAACAACATTTAGTATCAAATCTGAAGACACACACACACATACACACACACACACACACGTGCTAAGATTAATCCCGTCCACAAAGCAACATATTTTATTATTCTTTAGATTTAGCGTCTCAGCAAATTTGTGTGAATCAAATCCAATCAGTGCTGCTGCTGATCTGAACAAATCTGGGCTTCTGCTGCCTGTGTGTGTGTGTGTGTGTGTGTGTGTGTGTGTGTGTGTTTAGTAAGGCAGGTCGAGCTTCTCTTTGTTTCCTTTTTTAAATCAGCGCTGCTGTTGACGTGGATCCAGCAGTAACAGCTGCGGCAGGAGAAACAGTGAAAAAAGTAACTTGTGATTCCGTCAGGTTTTATTGTCGTTGGCTTCGTTGGTCTGGTGGAAAAAAACACCAGGCTGAGTTTCTGTCTTTGGCCTTTGTATTTTTGGCAGTGATCAAAGGACAGATTGAATTCTTTAAACTGTTTACGGAGGCTCTTTAACAATGTTCAGTGTTCATTACATAAACACAAAGGTTTGCTCTTCTGGAACCTTCTCCTCAGACTGCATCTTGTATGCATTGGGTTAACAAAAATGGCCGTCATCGCCCACTGACAGCACAGACGCAACAAACCAAACCAACCAAAACAACCACTGCATTGCCACAAAATGACCACAGGGGGCAGCAGTCCTCCGGCTCCCATTGTCTCTGTGAGCTAAAACCAGGGCTTTTCTCTCTGGACCTCAGTGACAGATTAATCTGGGATTCTGTGACCTTGGATTAACATTAGCTCAGCACCACCTGTGTGTGTTTGTGTGTGTGTGTGTTCTGTGGACAGACCTGCAGAGTCAACACCGTGTGTGTGTGTGTGTGTGTGTGTGTGTGTGTTCTGTGTGTACACCCTGACCCTGCTGACGTCACTCTCTGCTGTTTCTCTGTTGTTGGTTCTGTTGGTCCACAGAAAGTTCTAGACGTTTTACTTTCGCTCAGATAATTGAGTTTTGCTCCAGTGATAAAAGGTAATATTTACTGTGTGTGTGGGTGTGTGTGTGTGTGTGTGTATAAACTCCGGCTGCATCTGCTGTAATGGAAAGAACCAAATGAGAAAAGGAAGAGTCCTGTCTGTCTGTCTGTCTGTCTCTCTCTCTCTCTCCCTCTCTCTCTCTCTCTCTCTCTCTTTCTGTGTTTCTCTGTCCTTAGCAGATTGTCTTTGTCAGCGTTTCCTCCTCTGCTCTCCGTCTACATCACAGATACGTTGTTGTTGTGATGCCCCTGGACTCCTCCTCCCTGAGGAGGTGTTTCAGGTGAACTCCTCTGGATCCTGGGGCTACACCCAGAGCCTGCTGCAGGGACCGCGTCTCCGCTGGCTCCAGACCTGTGCAGGCGAGGAAGTGTTTGTTCTCCTGGAGGAGTTGATCAAGTGGGATGTAAACATGGATAATTGAGAATATTGAAGGGCGATGAGGAGGCAGATGACCTCTTGACCTCAGGCTTCCTCACAGCTCCACCGTCAGATTGGAGCTGTTTGTCTTTGGACTTCAGGCCTAAAAATAACACATTCAAACAAGTGAGGCAGAAGAATTAGTCTGACTAATCCCACCAGACAGTGTGTACCTGACAGGACTGTTCTCAGCATCACCCCCCCCCCACCCTTACAAAACATACACACACACACACACACACACCAGCTAGTATCTTTACAAAATAGGTCCCATCAAGTAGAACTCT
>NC_024314.1:13746171-13766438 GCF_000523025.1 Cynoglossus semilaevis
AGTCTATTTTTGCCTCCTGAAGGTGTCAGCCTCGTCTTTGTTCCCATCTCTCTGAAGTTAATGCCCCCGATAAATGACAAGAGGAGAAATTCGACAACGGAAGCGTTTGTAGTCTGTCGAGGGAAGTGACACGTGTGTGTGCACATGATCAACCACACACACACAGACACACACACCGTGCTGTCATGAGAACACACACCCTCTGCTGTCGTTCTTGGACATTTCTAGAACAACAGCTGAACTTAGTCACATCTTTGTCAGTTGTGATAACTGACTGTTACTGGAGATTGGTTTGTGATTGGTTCATTTCAGACACATGATTGGTGACATCATCACCTGTGTAGACCTCCTATGCCCAGTGTTTCACTCAGATTCGCTCTCTCACCCTCTTCTCTTCCATTTTCTCTCTGTCTGTGTTGGGTCGAGCGGGCCAATCAGAGGCAGCCTCTCTGACAGCACATTGATTTTCACCTGGGTTCTTTCTGAGATGATCATCGGGACAAAACGACTGGGTCACTGAGGTCGTCAGGGGCAGGGACTGATGGATGATGGGAAACCAAGTTTTGGGTGGGAGGGGCTAATCATTTCTGACAGCTCTCATCGTACAGTTCAGTTCCCATGATGCAGCAGGGCAGTGGTGACAATGGAGCTGATGTGGCTCACAGCTGTTCTGCTCATTATACAGCCCAGTGTTTACCTCAGGTAAAAAGAACCAGGGAGGATTCTGGGAAATTACCATCAGCCAGCTGCCATAACTTGACTCAGCATCTGGGCTGAAGTCGTCTTTCCTGCCACTTATTAAAACACAACAGCTGCTGCCGCGCTCACGTGCGGCTGATGTGATATCTGGACTGTTGTGTGTCGTGGACGAGACGTGACGTAGAATTCTGGGCTCAGCGCAGATGCTGAGTCATGTCATGACAGGTGAATGATGGTGATTTCCCAGCATGCTCTCTGTTTGTAATTTCACTGAGAGAAACAATGGGACACTGTTAATGAAGGGAGCAGGAGTGGTGTTAGTTATTAGTCACCTGTCACTTCCACTGTTACTTCAGCATTGAGAAAGTTCCAACATCGTGAAGTGCTGCTGAAAGCACAGCGCTAAAAATTAAATACCAGGAAAAAAAAAACTGTAAAAACCAAGACAACGAAAGAAAAAACAGTAAAAGTGACTGTTAACTATGATTTACTCTCTGCAAAAACATTGAGCGAGCACACAGCTCATCCATAAAGTTATAAAAGAAATAGTTAGCCATTAATACAACGGTTAAGACTTCAGAAATAAATAAGGTTAGCCAAGAAATAGCCCAAAACATAGAAATAGAGGCTGCTGTAAATTTGAGCCAAAATAAATCACTTCAATTTGTGCAAAGAACACATCATTTAAGTCATTAAAAATAGCAAATGTATCTTGTTGTGAGGCCTAAGTTGAAAAAAGGCCAAATTTTACAAAAAATTAGTCAAAACACGAGGTATTCGGTCTAAACATGTCCAGTGTCCCTCTGTGGACGAGGAGGAAGACGCTGATGTTGTGTTTGTAATAAAAGTGTCATCATGACTCACACGTGATGTCACACCCGTCCGACATGCTCGCTGCGTCCTCTTCTTCTTCTCTCACAGAGATGATTATTGAACTCTGTGATTCCGGCGTCAGTGCAGATATTTCACCTGTGGCTCAGCGGCGTAAATCAAACTCGTCGATATCGATCTCTGTGCCGCTCGTGTCGCTGTTAGAGCCGCCGTGATGGATGATCTCTGATTTATCCTGCGCTGCTCGGCCTCTGAGATGGAGAAGCTGTCGCCAAAGAATCCCTAACAAGACGCCAGAGACTGGTCACAGACACGATGATTATTACAAACACACTGCCTGGGTGTGTGTGGGTGTGTGTGTGTGTGTGTGTGCTGATGTCAGCTAACCACAGCTGCATTGTTTACGGTCGATGATGGTGGTTGGTGACGCTGCTGCATTGACTTGTGATCTTCACCCACTTCCACAGTTTGCGTGAATTGTCCCTAAAACAAACAAAAAAAAACATTATTTGTCAGAATCATTTTTTTAATTCAAAATAATTTAATTCAATTTACGTTTTTAATCTGCGCTAATGGTTTGGCCCAGTAAATGACTAAAGGTTAGCCTCTTGAAAGTTTGCAGAGTAAACAAAATGTTATGTTTGATCTGAGGATGTTAGAATTATTTACATCCAATACCAGAGTTGGAATTGATACTATTGATGTTTGGATCAGTCCTCCAGGCCCTGAAGCCTAGTCTGACGTTCGCCACACACTGTTGTCCACATTTATTATTTACTATCGGGAGCCAATCGGGAGCCAATCGGGATGTCAGTTAAATTCTCGATTCTGAGGATGGAGGCATAATAAATAGCCCTTCAGGTGAGGGCAGCTTTGTGCTGTGTTAGTATTTTTATTTGTTATGTCCAGTCACTGATTTTGAAAGCTAATGCAGGAAATGTTTTGAGTGAGTCACAGGATTGGCTTTAAGAGAGAGCAGCAGCAGCAGTAACAGAAGCAGCAGCCTTGTGTTAGAACCGACAACCCCGCCCCCACCCCTCCCTCCTGTGGGTCACATGACTCGGCCTCTCCTGGTCTAACTCCTCTGCAGTGAAATGTCTGAATATTTAATCACTTTTTATTGTTCTCCATTTCATTTGCTTTTTTTGTTTCTGGTCAAATCCAATTACTGAACACAACTGCTTCAACAAGGATGTCCATTCAGAGGCACTGTACCGTGGAGAACCCGTTCAGGAACCTCTCCTTTATTCTATTTGCATTTCATGAGGAGAAAATCTCCACTGAGCGGTTTCATGGCCCTCTTTCACCACCAGGGTGACGGATTAAGGAGTGAGCTGCCATGTTTTAAATCCTCTCATGCTGCTCCTCCTCCTCCTCCTTTCCCTCCTCGGCCTCAGTAACAAACCCTGCTCAGGCAGGAGGAGCAGGGTCTCCTGGACTGGTGAGGTTGTCAGGATGCCCCTCCTCCACCAAAGGAGGGTTTTGTCTCAGATCCAGTGACTGTGTTTGAACAGCTTTGACTAAATCCTGTTTGCTGACATTATTTATGCTAACCATTCTCACTGTCAGGAATGTGAAGCGTCAGTTGTTTGGATCGTCTGTGAAACATCGCCCCCACCTGCTGAAAACACAGAGAGTGAGAGAAAAAAACCTCAAAACTGCACCACCACCCCGTGACCCAGTAAAGGTTTATAATTAACTTGGTTAACTTGACTGTGATGCGGGTTAATGAGGACTGGTTTAAATTACAATACTTTTACCAGTGGACTTGATTTAGGCTTTGTTTCAGTCTGGGTTTAGCAGCAAGGGGGCGCTCCCCACACAACCACCCCTGTCATGACACGAGTGAGTCTTACAGTCAGATCTGTCCCCTTAGCTTTCTGTAAGTGCTCTGATTGGATGCAGATTGGGAGGAAAGCCCTGAGTGGACCCTGACTCAGCCGTTTGTGAATCATGACTCCATCACAACTGGAGCCGCGGCAGATGGACAAATCACCTGAGTCCACACTTGTGCTCCTAGAACCAGGCTTTTCTTTTTAGTGTTAAACATTTCTCATGAATGTGAAAGTGTAGCCGTTGAGCGCAGCCATCTGTCAGAACCAGAGGTTGGTCCAGATTTCACCTCTGCGCTCCAACGAAGGCTAATTAAAAATTTTAATGGCAGCTCGTCTTTGAATAATTCATTCAGGTGCAGGGGTGTCTGTAGAATGAGGGGCGGGGGGCTGCTTGTGACATTTTGACTCGTGGCTGTCTTGGCCGTCGTCAAGCTTTGTGTTAGAGGGCGACAGAGAGTACATGAGGTTAATGTTGTGTGACGTGACGAGTCATGACTCCAGGAGACTTCGTCAGTCCATTTGTCAGCACAAACCTCCAGTCGGTCAAAATCTAAATGTGAAACACTGTGACATTCACAACCGATGTAGGCTAGGCTAGGCTAGGCTATGCTAGGCTAAGCTAAGCTAATAAAGGTAGACACAACCACATCGACCAGATCATACACACCGTAAGGCTCCGTGAGTTGACCTGAAGATACTGTTAGCTTGTTAGCTCAGTTATCTGAGCTGCACTCGCTCCTCAGCTCAACTAAATAAAACAGAGATGTGGTTTAAAACCTAAAAACCTTCATAACCAGCACTTACAGGATCGCACGACCTTTTAATGACTTTAATCAACGAGTGGAGAGAAAAAGTTTAAAGGTGATTTAAGGCGGCAGCCTGACACTTGGCCCCCAGTTGTAATAACGGTGTATTTGTTGTCATGATGCAGCTGCTGCAGAGCCGCAGGCGCTCACTTAACAACTCTATTATCCTGCAGGTCAAGCCTGGCATTGTTCTGCTACACTCAGGTTTTACTGCAGCGCTGATGGGAGGACGTATTTCCCATCATTCACAGGGAGAATAGGGTCAGGTTTAACACCGGCAGTCGTACAGGTTTACAGCAGCAGGAGAATAAACCACAGCATCATTAGGTTTAGGGTATTTAAATCTGAACTGAGGCGTTGAGAGACAGTTGATGGGACGTCAGGTGTCAGTCTGTGTGTCAAAGAGTCTGTGTCTTTGACAGTGAAGGCGACGTTTGAAAACGACTGAGTTGTAAAAAGCTCGGAGTCCAATGATGCGTTACAAAAAAAAACAAATCTTATCAACGCTCTGCTCCAGATGGAACAGTGGTGACAGAATCTGTCACAAGGTTCAGGAACTGATGTTTTAAGCCTCAGTTTAACTGAAAGTGTTTTTTTTATCAAATATCTCCACATCATTCTTAATGTTATCCTATGAAATAAGGATTAAAGAGATCTGACGATGACTCAGAGGCCGCACAGAAACTAAAGTTGCTTTCATTGATCCTTGGATATTACAAGAAAGAGTTAGACGTAAAAGGGAAAAATAAAGGTTAGTGACAGAACACAGTTCCTTCAGTAAGTCCAGACATGGTTAGACGCTGACTAAATGTAGCAGAAAGAATTTAGGGTTTTGGACCAAGGAAGTGGGCTGGACCCAAAGTTTTTATATTCTTACATTTTTATGTTAGTTTTTCTTGTTAATTTGTATAATTATAGCTTCAACTGGAATAACTGTCAGTTTTGTGACTAACAAGTGTAAAAACAAACTGTGAACACCAGCTGAGTGTGTGTGTGTCATCACTCAGTGGAGTTTTAGTCTAGAGTTTTGTTGTTGTTGGTTTTTTTTTTATTTCTTCAACTTTATGGGTTCAGGTCTGGTCCCAAATGAGCTGACTAATCACAGTCCTGGTTGGAGCTGCAGTAACTGCAACAACACACCGTGGAGCAGAGTTACTGTTACTGATGAAGCCATTTTACAGCCCGTTTGTCTTTATGGCTGAGCACTGGTCACTGGAACCCTGAGCCTCATGTTCTTCATTAGAGAACCTGAGATGATCAGGAACATGCTCCGCGGAAACACTCTTCAGCGCCTCCCTCTGACAGTCATCATTATTACACTTACTGAACTAAACAGTATTTCCTAATACTTTACTAATAATATGAAATATTGAATATTAATATTTGACTCTGTCCAGTGTGTAATCTGGTTCTATCCAAGGGACAATAGAAGACAATTTATTCAAGATTCATCACAAAAACCATGGGATTATTCTCTGAGATTAAAATGTAATAGTTTTATCAAAATAAAACAGAAACACTGGTATAAAGACTTGTTGTATTTAAAGTGATATGCTGACATCCACTGTGGGTACAGCTTTGACTGTAGGTAACACTCAGAAGAAAGATGGACAAGATAAAAAAAGAATCCTATTGTCATTATAATCACTGTATTATTAGAATGGATATTCTGTTCTTATTTTCACTTTTCCACTGAGAGTCAGCCTGTCTGTCTGACCTTGGCTCTAACAGCAGGGGGCGCTCAGAGTGACATCAGATCTGGTGGTGTGCCAGTTTCTAAAGCCCTCGTGTGAAACACTTGTGTTTGACAACTTGTCACTTTGTTTTGGCAGCGATTCAAATATCATAGACTTCCAAGATGAAGTTTCACCTTGTAATTATGAGATTAAAAACCCACTCAGTGCTTCCTCTGCTGGTTAGATCTGCAGCTGTAACCTTACTCCGCCTCGGTCCTGGTCTGGGTCTTGGTCTCGCTCCCGCGGCCTCAGTCACTCTGCTTTCAACAAGACATTAATCTCAGTAGGACGAGCCAGTTAAATAAAGGTTAAGTAGATAAAACAAATGTGTAATGTGTCCTTGGTGACATCTTTACCCATTAAATGTAAATGGAGAATCAGCAACTCCTGAGCGTCTCCTCTTCCTCCTCTTTCTCCTCCTACTGCTCACTGGATATAAATCGCCGCTCCGAGCCTCGTAGGTCGTCGAGACTCCAAAGCTTCGACGCAGCGGTGACTCTCTGAGGGGATGAATACAATCGGTTTTAGTGTGTAATTAAACTCCCAACACCCCCTCCCCCAGACACACACACACAGCAGAAAGGGAGACTCACTCTAATTGGTCTGGCACCGTCTCAAGAATGACGCTGCCAAACTTTCCCCGGACCCTGGACGCTTAGTTTAGTCCCTGATTCTGATCCATATTGACCTGAACAGTTCTGCTGCTTTGTCTTGGAACAAAGGAGGGATTGTCAGAGGGCAACAAAGAAAAGAAGTTCTGTTGGTACTGGGCCTCGGACTAATGGCTTCGATTCATTTGTATCAGTCAGAATTTTCACATTTAATCATAGCCTTTCTCTCAACTCCCAAATGTGTCACACGCCTGAGGTACACACTCCAGTCTATAGGTGGCAGTGATGCACTTAAAGTTTTTGTTTGCCAGCCCGAAGAACAGGACATATCGACGACGTCATAGGACGTTCGAGTGAGAACAGCCCCTACACGCTGTTTTGGAAAGAAAGTCCACTATCCCTGAAATCTAGTTGACATCCGATGTCACTACCTAAGCAATATATCCCATCACGCATTGCAGTTGTGACATTAAAGTTAATGCTGATGCAGTGACCACAGTGGTCTTCAGGTCTACGCCCACTCACTGGTCAGTGGGAATCCCCACTCTGCTGCTCTAACTCTAACTCTCTAACTCACCCTCAGCTGATAGGCCACACTGCTGCTGCTGCTGCTGGATGCAGTCCAGTGGGGGCGCTGCTGTCCAGCCGGTGAACCTAACAAATTGCTCAGGTCCAGAGCCTGACAGAGAACTCTCCTCCATTCATTTTAACAGTTGTACCATTTAATTAATAAAGTGCAGTTCAGCGAGTGTGTGTGAAGATGTTTACAGAGATGAAGTCACAGCAACCTGAAACGCAGACGCTGAGCCGTTCAAGATTCTGACAGTCTGGCTGCAGTTGTTAGCCTTTGATAAAAGTTCAAAAGCAGATGAAAGGAGTATGGTTGTTATTCCAGACTGTGGCTGCAAACCAACGGATCTGAACCAGGGTTTGATAGTTTGTGAAAATTCTAATTGTTTCACACAAACTCACCGTAGGGGGCAGTAGTGAACCAGCAGCTCCCGTGTCACTAAATATTTCCTTATAGAAGAATCATACTTCAATCAGAGACAGACGTTGAAAACTTGACTGTAGTTAAACCACAGACGGTTCAGACTTTTCCGGACTCAGGGATTTTCCCAGACCTGGATGGTTTGGTCTGGAATTTTTAGTCTGTTAGGAGATAAAGGCGGAGCCAGGAAAGTTGAATGTGCAGCCAGGATGTGGAAAAGATTAAGTGCAGGAAGTGACAGTAATGAAGATGGACGTCAGAAGAAGAGGCTGTTTGTCCTTCACGGCTGCTGTCGCCCGCTCTTTGTGGCGGCAGCAGCAGAGCTTTTGTTGTCCAGCAGGGGGAGATCACTGTGAGTGACAGCAGCGTTGGCAGCTCGATGGTCGGACCGTCAGCTGTGCTGGCATTTCATTTACAGACCTCCAAGACCAATCAATAGACAGACAGTCAGGCCTGAGAGCACCACGGGGGTTTTACCAGAGGGTGGGGGTGTTAGCCATCACCTGACTGAGGAACTGGTGTCCAAACACAGGCAGGGGGCGCTGTCACTGATTAGCAGAAGAGCCAGTTTTCCTTGTAATAAAAACAGAGGTGGGCTGTTGGTGGAGGCGAGGGCTCATTTCACCAGGCTGGAGGGTGGAGGTGGAGGGTGGAGGGTGAGGGTGAGGGTGAGGGTGAGGGGGGTGTAGCTGGACTTTGCCCCTGTTCTTCTACAGGCTGGTGTCTGGACTCCTGGTGGTGAAAACCTTAAGTGTAATTTTATTTGAACCAATCAGGCGGCTGCAGTGAATCCTAAACTTTTCTGTCTTTATAACTTACGTTTCTTGCTCTGATTTTCTCTGGTCGTCGTTCAAACATTAAAAAAAACAAAACAAAAGAAACATTTTATCTAAATATCTTCCTCATTGTTCTTGTTGTTGCTCGTAGTAAATCATCTTCTTCCCTGGATCTGTTTTTCTTCTCATCCTCTCTTTTTACCTTTTAGTTACTTTTTCTTTTTATTCTCTTGGACACTTGGTCCAGTACTTTAGCATTTTGGTCTTTTTTGTTCTAAATTTGTTCCCTTTTTTCTCTTCTCTTATTTTCTCTTTATCTTCTTGTCTTTTTAATTCTTTTCCCATGTTTTTTTTTTCTGTTGTTGTTTTTTGCTTGTTTTTTTTCTTTGTTTCTTTTTTTAATTGTCTTTTGTGCTTTTTTCTTCCATATTTTATCTTTGAGTCTTGTAAATATTTTCACCACAGATTTTGGGTCCTTTTTTGTTTTTTTGTACAAAAAGACTTAAAAAAACAATTCTTCTGGGGAAATCAACAGCAGCATCAGTTCATTTTTTCTGAAGGAACTCCCCTGAGCTGCATGTGGTATTCTTCTTCTTCTTCTTCTTCTTCTTCCTCTTCTTCCTCCTCCTCCTCTTCTTCTTCTTTTTCTTCTTCTTCTTCTTCTTCTTCTTCCTCTTCTTCTTCCTCTTCTTCCTCCTCCTCCTCTTCTTCTTCTTCTTCTTCTTTTTCTTCTTCTTCTTCTTCTTCTTCTTCTTCCTCTTCTTCTTCCTCTTCTTCCTCCTCCTCTTCTTCTTCTTCTTCTTCTTCTTCTTCTTCCTCCTCCTCTTCTTCTTCCCCCCACAATTTCTGATGAACACCCGCACTTCAACTCCCTATTTCCCTGACACAAATGAAGCGTGATGCCTCCGACAAATAATTAATTTCTTCTCGGCCTCTACCTTCTCTCCTCGTCTTCGTCGGCTCTGAACCCTGAGCTGGAGGTTCTCATCAGTTCACTGAGGTCGCACCAAATCAAAATGTAATTGGCTCCGTGTTGTAACTTGTTTTTCCACAATGAGGAAGAGACTGAGTCAGAGAATAAACTGGTTCCTTTATTGCTCCCACAATGCACCTCTCTCTCTTTCTGTCTAGCTACTATTTTATTTTACTGGATTATTCAGAGCAGGACAGTGGAACAGTAAAATGTGTGTGCATGTGTGTGTGTGTGGATGAACGTTTTCTCTCAGGAAGAGGTCAGTTGTTTACACTAACCATTGGTGTGAATGTGAGTGTGAATGGACCTCATTAAAATGTCTGCACAGATGCTAGTTGTGGCTAACAGACTGACCTGAGTTGCAGCAGTGATGAGCGCCCTCTGCCTGCCACACTGATCACCAGCCAGTGCGTCTTTGTCAACAGCTCTGTCCTGTTGACAGATCAGACCTGAACCCCGGCTCCTGAACACTTTCTCTTTTCATTAACACTTTAATTTTGCTGCTGAAACTAAATCAGCTCGTCCACTCCTGCCTCAGCTGGCCAGCGTTTCCCAGTATGCTTTTGGACAGCCTCCCATCAACCTGTCTGAACTCATTCTGCTGCTTTTAATGTGTCAGCAGATAAAATGAGGAGAAAAGTTGTGTTTGTGTAAATTTAGAGGCTGTGTCTCAGAAGAACGGGCTTTAATAAAAAAAGTTGTACGAAGGAAGTGAAGGCGACGACATTGACTCATTAAAATAACGAGCTTCTGCTGACGGTGACCTCATCAAACACACACACACACACACACACACACACACACACTTCTATCGTTTACAATCGGCCAAATCTGGAAGGACATCTCTGCTCCATCTGCAGCAGAAACAATTTACAACCAGGTTTATTTTCTCTGCTGGTTATCAAGAGACAGACAGAGGACAGAGAGAGACGGAGAGGACGCGGAGACCAGATCACATGGACCAGACACAGTGTGTTTGGACGCGCGGTGATTTGAGGCTCCATCTCCTTTTATTGAAAAACAATAGAAAAGTTTAGGAAGTGTTGGACGGCAGGTCTGTGAGGGACAGCTGCTGTTGTCTTCTGTTTGAAGTGAAGCTGTATGAGGTGCTGAGCGCCTCCTGCTGCTGAAACCAGCCCGAGACACTGGCACTCTGTAAACACAGCAGCCCGCAGGGACACAACTCTGATTGTAGCAACTTCCCTAAATTTCAGCCAAGAAAATGTTTGTCTGCTCAGGTGGACAGTGTCCACCAGGAGAGGGTGAGGAAACAGCGCCATCTTCTGTTGGACATTGGCGCAATAGAAGACTGGGGTTTCAAACCCTCGCCTTTTGAAACGAGTGAGCCCTGTTTGCTGTCATTTGAAAGAAAAATGTTCTTTCTGGACTTTTATATGGGATTATTGAAACACAGCATGAAGACATGTCCAGGGCGTCGACCGACTGTGGGATTAGGAGATTATGGTTGTAATCCACCGCCCAAATCTCTCAAATCTAGCACAGAAGAGATAACTGAGATAATAAGTAACTTCAAAACAGTTATTTTATCATTTTTGCATTTAAATATTTAGTATTGATTTTCCTCATTGACACAAACTGACCACAAGAGGCAGCAGTGAACCAGTTTAATGGGCTATAGTGGTGAAGATGAATTTTTCACAAATCTGTTATTTATGTATTAAAAACAGAGAAACACGGATCAGATCGTCCATGGAACCTTCTCCTCCTCCACCTCCTCTCTTTCCTCCTGCTGCTCCTCATCTTCTCGCCGTCTCTGTATAAATAGCAGCGTTGGAGGCATTTTGAAATGAGCCCAGTTCTGCTCACTGCAGCAGATTCATCCATTATGTAGAAACCTCACACACACACACACACACACACACACACAGAGACACAGACACAGTCTTTGACCAGCCGTGGGTCAGTAAATCATGATTTATTTAGATTGTGTGTCCAGATCATTGTAGCTGCATGGCTGTTTGAAATCCAACACACACACACACACTCTTAACACACACACACACACACACACACACACACACCTTGCAGGCTGAACCGTGCGTCTCAACAGCTTGTTGCTCTACATCAACAGGGACTGTTTAAGGTCAAAGGTTTCACTCTTTCAAATATCTGAACAAATAAATAAGAGCAAACAAAGTGTGTGTGTGTGTGTGTGTGTGTGTGTGTGTGTGTGTGCAGAGTGTAAACACCCAATGGTGTGTTTGCTCTTTGGTTTAACCTCAGAGGAAACAAAGTCAACACAGCTATGCGGGGTTTGTTTACCGCAGTTCTGCAGAGAGCGCTGGATTCCCACAATGCACCTGGGGCACATAAAGCGCTGCCCCCCCCCCTCCCCCCCTCCTCTGGAGTCTGACACTGAGAACTCTCAGATTTTCAGCACTTTTTCTACAGAACTCTAGGTCCATTGCTGCCCCCAGTGGTCATCGTGTGCCGGTGCCAGTGTGTGTGTTTCTAACATAACTGTTTCAACACTTGGCCACAGGAGGCAGCAGTAGAATAGTGGCACCTGTGGATCTTCATCATCTAATTTAGTTTGGTGAATATTTGAGTTAGCCTGGATGAATTGAGTTTTTCTTGGCAGTCATGTGACTGTGTGTCAAAGACGCTGATTGTGTGGTTTTCAGGTTTGTTAGCATCGTTTTTGCTGCTGTATTTCCTAAAGAGTCGTCTGTCAGACTGAAAACAGACGCTTCCTGCTGTTACTGTTTTTGTTTTTGTTTTTTTTTTAAACATCAGTCTGCCTTAGAGTTTATGATGTGTTTCCTCCCCGCAGACGTTTAAACATCTGATAAATACAGTGTTTATGAAAAACTGCTGCTGCTCCTGTCGTTTGTCACAGAACAACAGTCGGTTTTAGCCTCATGTCAGATTTCTGCTGTTATCTTTCCTCCGGCTGCTGAAGTGAACGACTGGAAACTTTACTTGTGCACAGGAATACAGGCATTAATATTCACCGTGAAACAATATGGTGGACGAGTGACTTTTTACTTTTCGTGGTGTCCTGTTAGCTGACCTGCTATGGTAACACCACATACAGTGAGGCATTAATAACAATAAGAAGGACATGGTCATGGTGAAGGTGATGATGATGATGATGATGATGATCTGCTTTGTGTTTGAAGTCGGCGTATAAAAAAAGCCTCTCACAGAGAAAATAAAAATAACCTGAAGAGTTTTGTGGTTTGAAGTCTGAACCTCAGCTTTCATCTTCCTCCTCCATCTGAACTCTGGGTTCTCATGCAAAGTAAGAACATTCTCTCAGAAACACTCTCTGTTTTTAACCCACAAACACTTTAAAACTTCCTTTGAAATAGACGAGAGCCAGGAGCTGCAGAAAACCTTGTGTGTTTTTTTCCTTTTTTCTCCTCTGTAGCTTCACTGCTTCTATTTGTCCCACACTAACAGCAGACGTCTGAAGTCTGGGGCTGCTTTCCTCCTGGTGCAGTAAAAAAAAAACACTTCCTAAAATATGACAACCTTAAATCCATTTATTGGTCCCGTTGTCTTTGGTCTCCAGCTGAGTCAAGGTGACACAGCACACTTGAGTGGTGCCATTTAATGCATTAACTCCCCGTCCTCCTGGAGGGACCAGCCCACACTGTGAGGACCAAAATGATCCAAAACTTCTCTTCCTCCTGGTGCAGGTCATTGCTTGGCCACACGGGGTCAGTGTTTGCGGGCAGTTCTTGGATTATAAAGATCGTGACCAAAAATAAAACCTTGTCTAGCCCTGGCCTCAAACCAGTGGAGGATAATTCTAGTCTTTCTCTCAGTTGTGAGTTTAAATCCTGTGGTTGTTTGATGACGAGGCGATGATAATAGAAAGAAGGCGTGAGGGCGGAGACCATTAGTGCTAACGACGATGTCTTTGCTCTGCATCGTTTCCGTTCCATTAGATCTACAGCTGTTAAGCGACATCCTGCCGCCGGCGACGCCAGTGTTCACCAAGAGACTCACCGACACTCTGCCAACATGACTCTGACTGACTGACTGACTGGCTGACTCAAGGACTGACGGACTGACTGACTGACCGACTGACTGACTGACTGACTGGCTGACTCAAGGACTGACGGACTGACTGACTGACGGACTGACTGACTGACGGACTGACTGACTGACTGAAGGACTGATTGACTGACTGACTGACTGAGTGACTGACTGACTGACTGACTCAAGGACTGACTGACTGAAGGACTGACTGACGTCCGTGTGTGTCCTAAGTGTGTGAGGCCTAAATGTGACACTGGAGCTTTAAAATCACTTTTATTTCCTCTCCTTTCACGTGAGCGTGTCTGACATTGGTGATATGACAGTTTTTATTAAAATAAAAAGATTCTCACTTCCAAACAGGAGCGCTGATATAATTACTCTGAAGGTTTTCACAGTAATGATGCTGCACCTTCGCCAAATTACCCATCCTGCCCTTCTCTGATTAGCACACGCGCGCACACACACGGTCCAGCACTGTCCATTTACAGCCTGCTGAAAATGATTACACCGCCATCTGTGCCACAGTTTGTGTTCATGCCTAGATGAGTCTGTGTGTGTGTGTGTATGTATGTATGTATGTATGAGTGTGAGTGTGTGTGTGCGCCCGTGCCTGTGTGTGTGTTGACCATGTTCTACCGCAGACAATCTTTCTGCCCTTGACATTATCAGCTGCAGTTCTTTTGTGTGTAGTGACGTAGCCGAGGCTGTCGTCCCTGCCTCTTCACCTCCGCAGGTCGTCCTCTCAACCCTGAACAGAAACACACAAACCCACTGATAGACAGACTCCTGGGGCTGCTGAGGCTGCTGGGTTTGTTTGTTTCCTGACTGGGAAAAAACCTGCAGAATTTAGGAGGAGGGAGGGGTTTATCAGCAGAGAGAAGCTAAAAAAATTGATGGATCAATTTATACCTGATTTGAAAAGCTCTTGAAGCAAACTGAAAACTGAGGCGTTAGAAACCCCACCTCAGTCAAGTCCTCCCCTGGAGCCTAACTGTATAAAACTGTTGACGAAAAATCACTCTGATCTTTTTAAACTAAAGATGGAATTTTTTACCAACACAGTTTGCTGACAGCGCCCCCTGCTGCTACACCAGACCGACAAAGTTGACTTTTTGTCTCACTGTTAATACTTTTAGCAACGAACTGGAGCTGGATGACTGTGTCACTGAGGTCAATCTAGGACTGCGGGTTTTTGCTCCTCCAGCCAGTTAAATGTCTGGAATTTGTTTCACAGACCGGCAGTTAATAAAATGATACGACCGGCATAAAAACTGGTATTTTCACAATATAATCATAAACACTGTGTATGCAACTTTATTAGCAGCATCCTCTTTCTTTATTAGTGACATTGCGCTTGTCTTTAACGGAGAACGCTTGGTCTCCAAGTGGTGAAGCAGTTTTAAAGGCTTCATCGATTCATTAGAGAGCCGCTCACCACATGTCATACAGCACGGGCTTGATGCTGTATAAGTGTGAGTCACAGACAGATGGACAGAGAGAATCCTGCCATTTTTCAAAATAAAACATTGTTCAGAATCAGATAATAAATAAAACAGAAATAGTGTAAGTTATGCATTCTTTCTGTGCGGCCCGACACTATTTGACCCACTATTTGACCCATTTGACCTATTTGACCCACTATTTGACCCACGGAGAAAACACTTTTTTTAGATGTATGAGCTAACCTGCAAGGACGCTAGCCAAGCTCAGAGGTTCTGGTTCTGCTTTGAGGTCGTTGACTCGTATTGATCCCCCTGCAGGAGACAAATGTCCCTGTCTTGCTGCGCTGCAGTGGGTGGAGCTTCCTAATGACCGACCACACACACACACACACACACACACTTTAGCAGCTGTGGGATGCCAACCACACCTGCGACCTACAGGTGTGTTANNNNGTGTGAATGTAGTGAGATGGGGGGGGGGGGGGGGGGGGGGGGGGGGGGGGGGGGGGACTAGGGGGGCTGCACTGCTAAATTTAAAACCCAGCAGCCGGGGGGCGCCATTGAAAAGCAACCTCACTTGACCTACGCTTTAAACACACTCACTCACAGACACACACAGACACACACAGACACTGTTGCCACTGTGTGTGTGTGTTCAGTGCACTGTATTAGAGGTGAACACCCACACACTGTATCGAGCTGCAGCATGAAAAATGACCTTGGTTTCCAGGGCCCAGAGTTCTTGGTGTCCAGCGCCTGTGATGCTGCTTCCTGTGTTAGAGTTCTGGGCAAAAATACCCTTGAAATCTTTGGGTTTGCCCCTGAAACTCAGGACAGGGGTTTTCAACAGTGCAGTAAAGTTTGGAGTGAACTTTTTCAAAATCTTGAAAATGTCCTTGCCAGGCTTCCGTAGGACAAACACCTGTCCTCTTATTGACTTATCTGATTGGTGCAAAACATAGCTTCATGAAATGTTACAATTTTGTTTGTAAGCGCCCGTGTCGCCCCCTGGCAGGATGTTGCCCAGGGTGACTGTTCTTGTGAGAAACCACCTCTGCAGCCGTCTGCAGCCTTTGACTTGTTTATGAGTTCAGAGGAAACATGAGGTTTCAAAGTTCAATCTTTAAATAAACACACAAACAAACGTCTGCTTTGTTTTCCTGCGATGATCAAAAATGTCATCTTTCAAAGACGCCCTGCAGCGTTTACTGCCTGCGTGTGTGTGTGTGTGTGTGTGTGTGTGTGTGTGTTGTCGGCGGAGCAGAAAACCCAAAAATAGAGCGTCAGACTTTTTCAGCTGACCTTTCACAAACTCCTCAGGCTCCTCTCCATCGATCGCTGGCTGCAGACTGGAGCGAGAACGTTGTTCTTACCCATTCAATTTGCATGGAAAACAGTTGATTATACAGTGAGCAGACAGGAAGCTGAGGCTTAAGAGACACTTTAGGAATGTTTTAACCAGGGCTGTAGGAGGCAGTGACTCAGGGAAGGAAACTCAGTTCAGCAGAGGTCGGCTGGAAAAACAAAGAATTTAACAAACTGTTAAAATACAAGATTTTTTGTTTAAATAAAAAATAGAAAAAAATTCTTGATTTTTACACCACAGAGACAGCGCTGCCTCGTGTGGCAGTTGTTGTATCTGGCGGTAGCAGATGTTGGTTAACACCTTGTTTTGATCAAATGATTGATTTTTGCTGTGGAAGTTGGTGCAGTTATGTTTGTGATGGACAGTGGGAGTTGTAATGCTGCCTCCTGTGGCTAGTCCGTGTCACTGTCCCAAGTCACCAAGTCACCAAGTACCCCAGTGGTGAGGGCAGCAGTGTGTTTAAAACCTGCTGACTTCCTCCTGGACTTTAGTTCAGTTTCTCCACAGACCACAATCCCTCAGATCCAGGTTGGAGCAGAAAAAGAACAGAAAGTTGGGCTGCTCACTTCAAACCGCTGCGACGGAGAAAGCATTTACGTGGTCAGAGGTCTGTGGGTCAGGGCGTGAGCAGGGAGGTGCGATAACTTTGTCACTTCAGAGCTGAGAAAAGGAGAAACGTGTTGAAGCTTGTCAGAGTCGTCAGAGTTGAGTCGACCATGTTTTTTTTTGTCAGCGTTCACAAAGACTGACAGACAGCAAGCAGAGAATAAAAACCAACCACCGTCACCACCACCACGCTGCTGCTGCTGCTGCTGCTGCTGCCACGGTGATGAAAGAAAACCAATCATCTCCCTCTTGTGTTGACACAGCTTCACGTTATTACCCACAAGCCTTCACTGCAAACAGACGCTGGAGTTGTCAAACTGCAGCCGTGGTCGCTGATGGTCTGATAATCCTGCTCTCAGCCTGTGTTTGAGGATGTTAAGAGTGAAAGCTCAGCAGGGACACACTCACACACACACACACACACACACACTCACACACACACAGAGTTAAGACCGAAGGCCGATATAAACTCCACAGGACCCGGCGTCTGTTCTCTGAATGTGACCAGAACAGAGTCGGTTCTGGTCAGAACTTTTTTCCGCTCTGAGTGTAAATTACCAGAAGTCAAGTGCTGAATTTTGGTCCTTCTCACTGGAGCACACATGTCACGAGCCGAGCATTGTGGGAGTTTGACAGAAACAACAATCCAGTGATAGCTCAGTGAGAATAGCTGAGATGTCAAGTTTGGAGCTAATGAGGGAAGAGGCTGAGGGTGAAGAGAGGCAGAGGGTGAGGAGGAGGAGGAGTACACGTTCAAAGTGTTGCATGAGGAAGATTTAAATTTTTTTTTTTTTTTACAAGGACAGCATTTTGGACCACGGACCAGAGGTTGTTTCCACTTCCTTTGGTCAAGTGTTAAATCTAAAGCTTTTACACCTAGTACTTAATACTACCTGGTACTTTACCATGTGCCTTGTACTACTACTACTGGAAGGTAAAGTACAGAGATTTTGGACTGACATGGGTCTCTAGTTTCTGGTAACAGTTCCTGTAACTCCCTCTTGTCCTTGTGGAAAACATTTACATTTATTTCTTCTACAGTCCCTGAATTCTGGCACTGTTTTTTTTTTGTTTTGTTTTTTTTGCTGTGAAATACCTGACCCCTGTTCCTGGTACTATTTCCAGTCTTTGCCATAACAAAGTCATTGATACCAGGTACTGATCCCAGTGTCTGGTACCTGTGTCTGTAAAAACATGGTGACCAGAAGTAATCGTATGTTTTTAAATGTCCCTCATCTGTCGTTCATCTGTCAGCATGTCCACAGGTGGCGCTGCCACTGTTGTTTTTACAGTCACCCAGAACTAATGTTTATAATATCATTCTCTTTCGCCACCTACTGTCCTAGAGTGTGTAGCGTCTGTGAGCCTACTCCTTACACCTTGATGCACGACTGAGTTTTTTATTTCAACCGATGTGAATTGTCAACATTTGTAATGATTTTTAACCCATTCACGATGCATCGTTAGGTCCCTGTTTGAAATTCATGAAAGCTAAAATCAAACTTCATTTTCACCAGTAGAGGCCACTAAACCCTACAAGGTGGCACTCACCACTGGGTACGTGCACATGAAAGCCAGCCATCCTCCGACCAGCAGCGTCAGGACGACCAGGGTCAGATTATCCTGAGTCATGTAGACGGGCAGCACAGGGGCCGCCCTGGGCTGGGGTCCTGACGCTCCTCTCTGCCCTGCTGCTCCTCCTCCTGCTCCTCCTGCTGCTGCTGCTGCTCCTCCTGCTGCTCCTCCTTCTCCTGCTGCTGCTCCTCCTCCTGCTGGTTGCTAAAGGTAAGCGAACCAAATCCCTTTTCCTCCCTGGCTTGGTGTCCCTCTGATTGATGAGCTGCTAAATGTGTCGGTCTCACTCTCCTGGTCTTTGACCTAAATCCAGCTCCAGACCCTGATGAATGATGTCATTAGTCCGGTAAATTCTGTGGTTCATCAGCAGCAGCACTGGTCTGGTTATGAATCTGACCCAGATCTGTCCAAGAACCTCACCCAGACTCAGGCTGTGTCCACTGTCCAAGCTGGTCCTGAACCTCACCTGGTCCAGTCTGGGTGGTGGCTCTAGACTCTGGTCTCCAGGACCTGGCGTCTGAGGACTAGACAGTTGAACATCAACTCTGTCCTCTGACTGTTTGTCAGTGACTCTCCTCCTCCCTCCTCCCCCCTCCCACTCCGTTCTCCTCTTCCTCCCTTCAGTATAAATTGACTTCATCACTCAGTCTGACTCCTCATCACATCAGGAGCAGGAGAATCTCGTCCTCACTAATGTCAGTGCTCCTTTTCCTTTTTAAGATTTTTATTTCATTTCCACATGGATGTCACCCTCCTCACCCTGAGGGAGGAAATACTTCATCTGCTCATATACTCCCGGCTCTTCAGTGGAGATGTTAGCGCCGCCTAGTGATTGACTGAATGTCTTAGCGATAATCAGTAATTCACGCTCTGATTAACAAGGGCTGCTGGCCCACTACTGCCTCCTGTGGTCAGTTTGTGTCACTGGGACGTTTGACATCATTTCTCTTGTGTCTTGCGTCGTGTTTTTACTGAGCAGACGTGGAGACAGAGAAGCTCCAAATCTGGGGGCTGTGGAGCGTGAACTTGGGTGTCGTGATGGGAAGGGTGAGTGTGGGGGAGGAGGTGAGGAGATAGGGAGAAAGAGAGGGAGATGTAGAGGGAGTGGGCGTTGGAGATGGGGAGGGCAGAGGTGGGTGAGAGGAGTTCAGAAATGGGGAGGTAGAGAAAAAGAGGGAGAGTGGGCGAGAGAGAAAAGAGGGAGGGAGAGAAAAGAGGGAGGGGGAGGAGGACACACCATTATCATTCATCATCTTCAGTTTTCTCATGCTCTCCTCTCTCTTCTTCACCTGCTGCAGCCACTGATAAACTCACACCACACAGGAAATATCAGTCTGCTCTCATTAGTCATTGAGGCTGAGACACACATACCCCCACCCCCCACACACACACACACACACACACACACACAGGCTAATTACTTCTCTCTTTACCAGAGACCAGATTTTTCCTATTTTCGTTAAATATAATAAATTCTTCTGAATTCTGCTAAACAAAGTGAAATGAAATCTCAGTGTGAATCTGGATCTCCTCATTCAAGAGTTCTCTTCACGTGTGTTTTCATTTCTTCTTCTCTAATTTCACTCTGATGGAGTTCATGAAGGAAAATTCAGAAAATCCACGATCCTCAGTTCCATCTTAGTTGCAGCACAGACAGGAGTCGTACGAGGTTCATGCTAAACACGGACTCAGTTCACTAAAGGTTAGCTGCAACCTAGCTGGTTTAAGTTTTTTTCTTCAAGATGTAAAAAGTTAGCTTAAACCTAGTAGCAGTTTTACAATCATACATTTGTCTTTTTAGTTTCTAAGTGTGATGCCAGAATGGATGCTAAGTGTTTGTGGTGGCGTAGTGGAGCTAGTTCAGTGGAGCTAGTTCAGTGGAGCTAGTTCAGTGGAGCTAGTTCAGTGGAGCTAGTTCAGTGGAGCTAGTTCAGTGGAGCTAGTTCAGTGGAGCTAGTTCAGTGGAGCTAGTTCAGTGGAGTTAGTTCAGTGGAGTTAGTTCAGTGGAG
>NC_024314.1:13767179-13818065 GCF_000523025.1 Cynoglossus semilaevis
TAGTTCAGTGGAGCTAGTTCAGTGGAGCTAGTTCAGTCGATTCTGATTTTCTTTTAATTTAATCGTACCTGTGTAAAAACCAATTATTTCCTCTTTCATCGTGTCGTGTTTTGAGTCTTTTGGGACGTGAGGAGATTTAAAAACCAGTATTCACAGCTGGATCCTCTCTCTGTGTATCTGCGCTGTTGCCTCAGAGGATTATGGGCCACGGGGCAGTAATATGGCGTCTCATTGCCCTCTCTGTCTGCTACTAACGAAGCCCACGGTTTCTCTCTGTGGATCCTGGTGAGGAATCAGTTCTTCTTAACCTCACTTCTTCATTTAATCCCAGAGAAGAAGCTCCCTAATCTGATGATGACTTAAAGGAGCAGTGAAGGGTTTTTTGTTCTTTGTATATACCTACATGTATACATCTGTTCTAATGCGGTAGAAAACTCATGTCTTCATACGTTCACATTCCTCAGGGAATAATTCCGCTGGTGATGAAGCGTGTGTCTTCAGTAGTCAGTGTTTATCCATGTGCTCATTAGTGGACGGTGTGCGACTGTCTCTTTAAATATTAAGGTCTACTGGATCAGAATTCATCACTTAATACTGAAAAAATACAAGACACGTACAACGGAGGTACTAGGAATTACAACCAAGTTCCACTTGAATAAGTAATGTTTTTTTATTCATTTTTTATTTTATTTAAATTTTAAAATATCTTCAATTTCCAACTTTGTAAGTTAATTGAAGGATGTGTCTGAAGACTCTGTGGGGTCTCTGGGGTCTTGTTGGTTCTACTGGGTTCTCAGACGGTGTAAGAACCCTCTCAGTAGAACCAGATCCATCTGTTTCTGTTTCCTCAGTTCATTCTCCAGGTTAATCGGGAATTGGTTCCACTCACTTCTGGTTCCTGCATCTCTGCTTGACATCTCTTCAGTGTTTCACTCCAGTCTGTTCAGAACATCATGGGTTTTATTATCCGTTTAGATTTGATCTCCACAAGGTCAATTATAAAATAAACGATTTTCCAAATGTGTGAATTCAATCAGTCCTTCTACTGGAAAATGGCTGTGTGTGTGTGTGTGTGTTTCTGTAGGAATTTATTCCACATTAAAAATAAAGGGTGAACAGACTGAAGGCTGTTAGCCTTTGCTGCTGTCACTGTTATGCTAATACATTCTCTTCATAGCATAACACGCTGAGCTCATGTGGAGTTAACAAGCGGCTCGTGTTTGTGTGGGCGTAGAGCGTACCTTGTATATCATTAGCTCCTGCTGTAACGAATTAAGTTTTAGCATTTGGCATTATACTTTATGTAGGTATCTAAGCTAGGTAGTTTTGTGTTAAAACTACCTAGCTTAGCAGGCTAACACATTGTCAGCTGCTGTGTCTCTACTTCCAGTAACAAAGGAACTTCATTGGTTCAGTTCAGTTTCACGTGCTGAGGCTGATTCTTGCTGTGATTTCTCCGCCTTTGAGCTGTGTTGTGTTTGTGTCGACTTCTCTGTGTTTAAGTCAGGAAAGAAATGATTTTTATTTCAGAACAAATTAGACAAGTTCCTGTCACCCATTCATTTTCTTCTTCCCCCGTCCCCTCTCTGTGCCTTCAAAAGCGGCGTGCACATTAACCGTTGCTGGCTGTGACACGTCTGTGAATGTGCATTTGGGTTCTGCATTTCCCAGCATGCATCAGTCTTGCGGCCGGGGCCATCACGGGCCCCGCGGCGGCGGCTGCTGGTGAGAATAATGCATGATAGTGAATGTCCCGTGGCGCTGCGGCCACTCATGTCTGTCAGCCTTGAAATAAAAATGAAATCAGGGAGGAGGAGGAGAAGAAGCAGCATAATGAAGCTGCAGCTGAGGAAAGAAAAGAAAAGAGACGAGTGATTGATGCTGAGGGGGGAGGAAGGAAGGAAGCAGGAGGAAGAGGTGAAAGGAGGGAAATGATCTGATTAATGTTGAGCAGAAGGAGAAAGAAGAAGGATTGAATCAGCGAGCGGAAGAAAAATCAGGTCGTCTTGACTCTGGAGATATGATTATTGATAGACCGCAGCCAAATATTGATGTTTTAATTTTAAATTATGCAGCAACAAAGTGAAGGCATTGTTCTGCCAGTTTGACTCAGCACTGGAGGAGCTGCGGCTCACAACTGGATCCTTCCACTCACTCCTACATGAGTTGATTACCAATTAAAACCAGCCTTGGTCATAATTCACAATAAACCAGGAAATGCTACGAAAAGTTGAAATAAATACTCCACTTTACTGAGTTTTTGGCACTCCATAGAAAGAGTAGATTAGACCTGGTCTTTGTGAGAGGCCGCTTCCTATTGGCTGTTCTGAGCAACGTTTTCAAAACTTTTTTTGTCAAAAAAGTTGCTAATCTGCTGCCTGTGCCACTGAGAAACTCTAATGGAAAAAAGAGTAAAACAAAAAACAAACCAACACAGAGAGTAGACTACAATCAGTGAATTAAGGCTGTCCATTTGGAGGCAGTGCCTCCTATTGGCTGTACCGAGGAACGCCACGCTTCAATTCTGATTTTAAAGATTCATTTCATGAATAAAACCAAGGTCGCATGTTTAAATGTGCACACATTTACATGCATGCGTGTGTGTGTGTGTGTGTGCGTGTGCGCACATTGCCATCTATAATCAGGCAGGTAGTCAGATGAAGTCACTGCTGTTTGAAATGATAATGCAGTTACAGTTAGAATCAGTTTCAGTCATAAGTGAAATTACATCGACCTCTAATTAAACTCTGCTGATTAAAATCATATCACACTCACCATCTACAGGAGCCTGCTGGGACAATTTCAATTTTCATTAGACCTCTCATGCTAATAAAGCATAGCTCACTGCTCTAATTACTCTTGCGAAGACATTTGTTCTAGTGTAATTAGATTATTATTTTACTCAATAATTATTTTCCTGCTCTGTTTGTCAGGAAAAACACGCTGAACGTTCCATCGCCTGACGTGACACGAGTGACCGGGGTTTATCGATTCAGACCAACATCCCACACTGATGGTTTACCAACAAGGAAATCAAAGATTTTAAATTTAAATTTTCACCAACAAACTAAGTTTGGTCCACAACTAAAAACGAGTGTATTTTTCCAGCTGGCTAAGAAACTGCCACAACATTACTGCCACCTGCAGGGCTAGACTGGGGCAGGTCTTCGAATTTATTCTTAAAGTAATCAGAATGATCAGCCATGAATTCTCCCAAAATGTAGAATATTTTAATTGACTTTAACCCGTAGGGGGCGCCTCCTCTAGTGTTGATGATGGAGAAGAGATTAAAAATCTTTTTCTCTCAGCGACTCTGCCCTGTTTTAGTCCAAACCTACCAACAATGTTGCCGTTACTAATTTAATTTGAAAAGATTCTCTCAGCAGAACACTTGACTACACGGCAGCTTTGTTGCATTTGTTCCCCACAGGTTTTATAAATATTTAATGCACGTATATAAATATTCATATACATCAATAAAACAATCGTATAAATCAGCTGCAGGTTCAAACAGCGGCTCAGGGACCTGGTGGGTTCATCAGGATTCTGGTCCAGCTCTGACTCTCTGACCCTTTTCCAGTCAATTTACTCCACATCTTGACACTTCTGGGTCATGTGACCCTGCGTCCTTGGCTACGTACGCAGAAAGACCAGAGTTTCTCTCTCTCTTTTTTTTTTTTACCAATTTTCAGGGGGGGGTGGCGACGGTTTCGCTTTGTTTGCTGCAGATAAAACCAAATTTCACAGGATTTCAAGGCTGTAATCTTGACAGATGAGCAGCCTCTCGCTCGCCAGCACTTCATCCTCCCTCCCTAACTCACCCTGCTCCCCTCCCTCACTCGTTTGCAATTTTACATCCTCCCTGCCGGAGTTATGGAGAAGATGAGCAGCAGCGCTGCCAAAAACCAAGATTAGGCCGGAGAACATGACAGAAGGAGGCGTAGCACGTTAGCTAACACTGTGTTTTATTAAAATATTAGACAAATACACCAGGAAACCAGTCCTTTCACCTCCTTCCCTTTTCCTTCTGTTCTCAAATCCTTTCTTATGTCACTGATTCTGCCCTTCATTTCGATCACTGTGGAAGTTCTCTGACCTCAGAACCCAAAGGAAGTTACTTTTCAGGTCAGGCTGTTCCTTTCTACAGACACGAGTAGTCAGTAGGAACTTAAGAGTTTTTTTTATTAATTGACCACAGACAAAATGACATAATAAAATGACCCATTTAATCCCACTTCTGCCCACTAGGTGATACTGTGGCACCTAAGGTTTGTTTGAAAGTAGCATTTGTTGTTTGATATATATGTATTTTTATATATTGGGTGAAGACTGGTTGGAGCAGGTAGTGTTTTCATGGTTTTACAGTGTCTTAAATGATCTGTCATGCTAAAGTTTCTTAGCTTCAAGGGGATTTAAATTAGAACGAAATATGTTTTAATTGGATAAAACAAAGCTGCAATTACACCATTGTTTCACTAACCCTCTGTAATTAATGAAACTTAATCTCATTAACTTCATAAGGAGGAAGTGATTTGATGAAAGGACTCTTTATTTCAGTCCACGACAGTTTAATGTCTCTGTGACAAGATCATTTTACTGGGGGTGGAAACACACACACACGTACACACACGTACACGTCAGTCTTCCTGCTCCGGTCTAGCTAGCTCAATTAGCTGGTGAGGCTGGTGTTAAATTAGCCTGGTTTGATAGTAAATCAGGTCGGTCTGATATCATACAATCATCACATTTGGCCGGCTCAGCTGATGACAGTCAGAGCCCCCCACCCTCTCCCCCACCCCCATGTGCAGAATCCAAATCACATCTCCACCTTCTCCTCGGAGATACAGACAAGTCTGAAACTTGACTTTCTATTGTTATAAACTGCATTTCAGCCATTTAGCTGCTGCTCCTCTCGACGCTCCTGGCTCATCTGAGAACATTTGAAGCAGCAGCGTTGTGGTTTTCTTGGGAATTAGTGAGTGGGAGATGGAGGAGGAGGAGGAGGAACACAAGTGTAAAAATAAAAATAAAAAACTGAGATGAAAAAGAAATTGGTGAGAGGTTGAGAGAGTCTCAGTGACAAAACTCAGTGGGCGAAGATACTTTACAGAGTTATGGGGAGTAACTCAGTTTCCCACCCTGGAATTACATTTCTCTGCTGTTTTGAATTAAAAGGAGACAATCACAGTTTAGAGATGAAGTGATTAAGTCTCAGGAAGGCTGCGAGACGCCAGCAGAATACTGATAGAACCAAGGACTCCTGGAAATTCACTACCTTTAGATTTTAAGGAAACGATCCAAAAAAAAAAAAAAAACCCTTTATTTTCTGGATCTGAATTTAAAAAAAGAAAATAGAAATAAAGACTTGTGGAGATGCAGCTGACAGTTCTACTGTAGTCCAAGAACGTGCAGGTTGGAGGTTAGGTCACCAGGTCATCCTGAACTAACCCTGGGGGTCACCAGGTCATCCTGAACCTCCTCCGTCCAGATGCCCTCGCTGTAACCATTTTTGGATGAGTGTGAGTGTGAACTCTCTGTTCTGTAAACGCTCACCTGGAACTGTTCTACTGAGTACTGTTAATGTGACAGTTCAGTCTCAGTGTGAGTTGTTAGCACTGACATATTTCATCAGTTCTGAACCTTAAAACGTGACAAGTCCTTATCCTTCACCTCTAGACTAAATCAACACACACACACACACACACACACACATCCTGTCACTCAGTCGACACTTTTCTGTGAAGTGTGTTTTTGTTGCTGTCAGACCACTCCTCCTCTTAACTCTCTTCTGCTTGGCCTCTAGGCTCCGCCGTAGAGCGTTTCATCTGTCAGAGCTGAGCCCACAGCGGAGCTCCTCTGACTCCTGTCCTCCCTGACTCCCCCACTGCTGGGAGTCACCTCCTAATAATGGCTGCTGTCAGAGGGAGGAGGAGGAGGTGACACAGAGGGACAGAGGAGGAGAGAGAGGAGGTGATACAGAGGAGGTGATACAGAGGAGGTGATACAGAGGAGGTGATACAGAGGAGGTGATACAGAGGAGGTGATACAGAGGAGGTGATACAGAGGAGGTGATACAGAGGAGGTGAAACAGAGGAGGTGATACAGAGGAGGTGAAACAGAGGAGGTGATACAGAGGAGGTGAAACAGAGGAGGTGATACAGAGGAGGTGAAACAGAGGAGGTGATACAGAGGAGGTGAAACAGAGGAGGTGATACAGAGGAGGTGAAACAGAGGAGGTGATACAGAGGAGGTGAAACAGAGGAGGTGAAACACCGTTCTCTGTACCGTTTGCTCTCATCTTCTTTAATAAACTCTTCTTAGATTTAATTCAAATTGATGATGAAATTCCTTCAACATTTAAACTCTAGGTGGCGCTGTAGTTGAAACCCAGTGCTGTTTACTCAGCAGTTGAAGCTCCCAGTCCAGGGAGAACTCACTCTTACTGTTTATTTATTATTCATTTGTTATAAAACGCCACCAGGAGCAGAAAATTGGCCTTTTATGGCTGTCAGAGTGACGAAGACGACGACGATGATGATGATGTTAGTCTGTGTGTGTAAGTGTGTGTGAGTGTGTATCTGTGTGTGTATCTGTGGACCAGACGCCAGTTGATTGTGTGAAACACTGCGACATGTAGGCACAAGTCGCCAGAGGCAGAAGATGTGGCGTGTGTGTGTGCGTGTGTGTGTGTGTGTGTGTGTGTGTGTGTGTGTGTGTGTGTGTGTGTGCTGAGCACTGGATGCACATTGAATATAAAAACAACAGTCTCTTCAGAATCGGTTTCTATTTTAAGCCTTGGGTTTTTTTATAAACAAATTCAACTGTAACTCCTGGTGTTGGTGAGGAGAAGAGTTTCCTGATGAACCTGGAGAGAAAACTGCTTCCTTCCAGATTTTGTCTTCTCCTTTTGCTCACTAATCATGTCTCCTTGTCTCCTTTCCTTGTTCTAAACCTCCTCTTGCCTCCTTCCTCTTTGCTGGCGTACATTCGGCTGATGACATTCTGAGTCTATCGTCTCATCGTTCCTTGTCTGAGAAGCCACTCCTTCATTTCAAGGTCAGAAAGTCTGAGATGACGAAGACGAGATAGACAGAGAGAGGGTGTAGTGAGACAGAGAGAGAGAGAGAGAGAGGTGAGGAAGGAGAGCAGCCACAGAAGGAGGACGAGATAAAGATCTCCCGTCCCTCCATCCTATTGTTTTTCAAATGGAGACAGAGATGGAATCAGTGTGAAGGAGACGACGTTACTGAAACATTTGATTTCTCCTGTGGTTGTGATTTACAGCTGAACAGATGAGTGTGGATGGATCAGCAGCATCACTGCAGCACTGAGCGCACACACACACACACACACACACACACGAAAGGCAGGTGAGGAGACGTGATGTGTTTTCCTCAATTAAATCCAAGTGTACGACTCAGAAAAGAAGCTTTTTACATTCCCTGCCGAAGGAGAGTAAACAAACACGCTGCAGCTGACGCTGGTTTTCAAACATTATTCCTAAAAAGAGTTTGTTTTTACCAGAATGTGCTGAAAATCACCGTCTCTTGGTGATAAAACATCCATCCAGAAAACGATCAACTATGGTTCTGTTAGTACGACCTCAACCCGAAGAATACCTGATAAGAATTAAATGTAGTAACGCAGACTGTCCACCGGAGGCAGCGCCTGTGTGCAGTTTCCTGTTAGCCCCGTCTGTCCAGTCGTTAGCTAAAAGAGTGTCAGACTGGAGCTGTTTTGATGATGTGAGCGGGCGTTTGGCCGTGGGCCGTGTTGTTGTCTCACTTCAGGGACTAGGACAGGTGTGGACAGACTGTTTGACTCGCGGGTCCTGGTCAGGGAGACTCCTGACTCCTGTGAACTAAGGTAAATGACACGCAGAAGCCATGAATAAAGGCTAAAAGGCTTTTAGCATTTTCTACGCCAACTATTGGGGAAATGTGGGCATTGCAGGGAAAAGACAGATGTATAATGATGATTCTGAGTCTGGTGGGCAGAATAAAAAAGTCAAACGGTCCATCTCTGGCCCTCGGGCCGTAGTTTGCCCATGCCTTGACTAAAGGCTTTGATTATTTGAACAGGGTTTGGTTTCACTCACATGTCATTCAAACTGACATCTGACACCGTAACGATAACTGACCTTAATGACCTTAATGACCTTAATGACCTTAATGACCTTATTGACCCCTCCCCCTCCAGTCTGGTCCTCGTACGTATGGGTGAGGTGTTGGGAGTGAAGCCCACGTTTATTAAGATTATCAAACAGATGTAGACCAGCTCCATTAACTACACCTGAGCTCCACCAGGAGGAGCTGTAGGATGTGAGCAGAAAAGTCATCAGGTTTATAGGCCTGAGGGGGGCGCTGTGGAGATGAAGGTTTATTTGTGAAGAGATGGAGGGAGGAAAGAGGACGGGGTGGGAGGAATCCAGGTAGAGAAGTAGAAATGAAGGAAATATGGAAGGAAGAAAGGAGGAATGACTTGAGCGGTCCATGTGGGCCAGATGACTGCTGAGAGTGGGCCGTACCATCCACCAGTGAGACAGCAGTCTGTGTGTGTGTGTGTGTGTGTGTGATTTATTTTATCAGTACTCTGTGTCTCAGTACACAGTAATGTCAGTATAAAGTATACAGTATTGCCGTAGTACTTCTGGTTGTCTTTTTACTGCTGGAGATAAAACACTGAAACTCCATCCCATGTTCACCTCCTCCTTCACCCACACTGTAGACAGAAGGAGTCAGGAGGCAAGACGTGGATAATCAAATTAGAGTGAGAGGGTAGGAGAGAGGGAAGGATGAAAAGAAGGATGGAAGGCCAGTGAAGATTAATAAGGCGGGAGAATGAGGTCGTTAAAGCTGTAGCAGCAGGAGACGAGAAAAGAGGAGAGACCAAGGAAAATAGATGGAATCAGGAGGAGGAAGGAGGAGAGAGGATCTGGAGACGAGGATTCTGAAATAAAAGGAAATCTTTTCACACCTGGTCTGAATGGGTCAGGGTCAGGGTCAGGGTCAGGGTCAGGGTCCGGACGTTTGTTTTTAACTTTTAATTTCACCTTCATCCAAACAGGAGGAGAAGAGGGGAGTAAGGAAAGGTCGGGGAGAGGGGGAGGAGGAGATGAGATGAGATGAGATGATGAATGAGGGGAGAGAGATCAGAGGTGAAGACAGAGGGGGGGTAACACAGGTGTAACAGGAGTTACAGGAGCAGGTCGGGGGGCCAACAGAGTTTAGAGGGAGAACACAGGGGTAACAGGAGTGAAGGGGGGTAACAAGGTGGAAACAGTGGAGTTGTGGGGGGGGAGGGGGGGGGGTCAGAAGGATTAAAGAGACCGAAAAGGAGTGATTCAAGGATGGAAGTGGACATGGAGGGAGTCACAGAGGAGGTGTAGGGAGATGAAGGAGATCAGAGGAGGAGGAGGAGGAGGAGGAGGAGGAGGAGGAGGAGGAGGAGGAGGAGGAGGAGGAGGAGGAGGAGGAGGAGGAGGAGGAGGAGGAGGAGGAGGAGGAGGAGGAGGAGGAGGAGTGAAAACAGGATGAAGGAGGAGCACCATCTGTGTGTGAACAATGGTTCAATCTGATAATTATCTGGTAATTATCCTGACGTTAAATTTACGATGAAGACGATGAAGACGACGAAGACGACGAAGATGATGAAGACGGTGAAGACTGAAATATCAAACAGCATCTGAGCCCACAGTCAAAGATCGTTTTTGTAACGGTGGACATTTAGTTTTACTTCAGTCGATTGTTCCTCTTGTTGTTTACTTTCCTTTTTCATCTCAGAGTTTCTCAGTTAAACGCTGTTGAAAGTGAAGCGTTGAGAAGCAGAGACGTGGACTTGACCTGAAGAAGTCTCTGAGACACAGACGTCCACAGAGGATTTATCTCTGCTGCTGTCTGTCCCTCCTTCACCTTCTCTTCTCCTTCCTTCCTACAGCGAGGGCAGCTGCTGATTTACACCTGTGTGTGTGTGTGTGTGTGTGTGTGTCAGTCAGAGGCTTAGGTCTTTACGTCAACACTGACTCTCGTCTCTGCGACAAATCTTCCGTGAAGGAGACATGAGTGTGGACGGGGGGGGGGGTCATCATCACCATCATATTCACACATTCATTTGTGTGTGTGTCACATGACTGATTCTCCACAGAGGAACTCAGCCGCAGAAGGTTGTAACCCAACAGATATGGGCCGCATGGAACTGTCATGCAGCCCATGTGGACTGGTGTTTGGAGAAAACATGAACACGGCCCAGGTCTGGTGTTTCATGGCCCATGTGGGTTTTTGACTTCAGCCCAAATGGTCCATATCTAAAGGGCTGTTTTAATGGCCAACGTTTGGCTTGAAGATTATTAAAGATTAAAGGACAAGTAGATCAAAGTTGAAAAAAAAAAACAACAACTGTGAATGTTGAGTTAAAAAAAACTAGAGTTGACAAAAAGGACCAAAAAGAGGAAATGAAATGAAGACGCTCGACTTTAACCAAGTACTGGACCACCGGAGTCCTCTGATGACCTCTGATGACCTCTGATGACCTCTGATGACCTCTGATGACCGTGTCTCTAAGTGTTTTTGTCTCTTTGAATCTTCCTGCTGTCCGTGTTTTTGAGTCTACGTACACTGTCAGAAACTCTAAGTATCTGGATCACGCCCTGGTCTGCTGATCCCTGACCAGCTCCTGGTGTCTCCTTCCTCCTCCTCCTTTGCCTCTTCTCCTCTCTATTATCAGTACATTCTTCTTCAGCTGCCTCTCCTCACCCCTCTCTCCCCCTGACATCTCTGCCTCCTCTGTAGACTCAAAGGGCTCCACCTCTGGCCTCGCTCTCAGCCACTTTGTAAAAGCTGACAGCAGCCACCGGGCTGCGCTGCTCCTGTGGGACTGAGGGGAGATAAGGAGGAGGAGGAGGAGGTGATAGTTGCCTCCTCTTCTCTGAGCTGAGCTGAAGATTAAAACTTTGGTCCCTGGACCAGAACAAAGGACTCAGCAAATAAAATATATGTCAACTGAAGTCTGTGTTATCTCCACTAAACGTCCACGACTTTATCTCCCAGTCTGACAGACTTCAGCTGCAGGAGAGTGAAGTTGGTGCTCAACTCCACAGACCAGAGAAAACCACGGAGAAAAGCAGTGATTTTACCTCAGAGGATGCATAGGTAGAGAGCTGTAACGTTGAAGGGAGAGAGAGAGATCTGTCGATTCTCCTCTTAACCTCCTGCTCTTCTGTCCTTCTTACCTCTCTGTCTCTCTGTCTCTCTGTCTCTCTGTCTCTCTGCGTCCATCCTGCTCCAGTTGGATCATCTTGGTTCTGTCTCTGTGCTGTTGTAGCTGAAGATGACGGATGTTAACGTCCCTCAGCTGTCTGTCTGTGATGGATGACGCCCTGAAATCATCACACCTCCACTAATACATCATTACCATACACACACACACACACACACCTGCACAGATGTGGTTAATGCTCCGTGTTGATCAGTCCCTTGACCAAGAAAACAACGTCGATGTTTCCGTTGTCACTCTTTACCGCTGAGGTAATCATCCGTCGTTAGCATTAAACTCATCTTCACATGTATATGGGCTACAGGGGGCGCTGTTCCAGAAAGAGCTCTGCAGCCGCATTTTACAAATATGCCGCAGGTACCTGAACACAACATGCCTACTGTAAATAAGGAGTTTGAAGTCACCTTAACAAAGCAAATTAAAATTCCATGAAGGCAACACGTGTTTTCAAGGTAATTCAATCCCTGTGTTCCCTCCACGGAGCCTGGATGAGTCACATCTGGATTCCAGCGGTTCCTGAACACAGCACCCCAGAACGTTGGATCCTGCCATATTTTATATACATACATAATAATGTCACACAGTATCATTATAATAACATAATATCACACCAGATTCCTGCGTTTCCTAGATGCAGCACGGACACGGTGCAGCAGGATCGTAATATTTAACATCCTGTTCACAGCCACAATTCCTGGACTCAAACACATTTTCCACATTTCAATCAGGATTTACGACGACAGCTCGGATGTGTTCAGGGTTTCACATTTATGGACTCGGTCTTTTTCCAACACGTCACTGACTTACCATACGAGAGTTCCATCATTCTGCAAACACTAGGTGGGGTGTTTCTGCAGTTTCTCCAGCAGTTCATGAATAAGGAATGTACATGTTTCATCAGGATGACAGTGTTCCCATGATGCCTCAGGTGGATTTGACATCAGTATTCCAACTGGATATTTTCCCTGAGGAATTCTGAGTTCCTTGAATGTGTTACATTTATACATTTTGCATTCTTGTGATTCCAGTGTTGCCTGGAAGCCTCACGGTTCTCCAGCTGTCTTTCCCTGGAGCAGGGTCGGAATTTGTTGAGAACTGATCCGTGTTTTCTTATTAAACCCCCATATTTGATGATGGTTTGATTATTTGATCAGTGACTGATGGTTTAGTAAGAATGTGTCCACCGCTGATGTGCATACGAGGCATCAGGTGGTTTCAGTGGGCGGAGCCTTGAGGGAGTGTCGGCCATTTTTAACACTGGCTCTGCAGGAGGATACGCTCAATGGGTCATTAATTTCAACCTCTTATTAACACAGACATTGAAGACCAGTGTGTGTGTGTGTGTGTGTGTGTGTGTGTGTGTGTGTGTGTGTTAGTGTGCATTAGTGCGTGTGTGTGGGAGGTGGGGCTGCAACAGTGCAGGGTGTTATGGGTAATGGAGCTGGAGATCCATGGAGATAGATAGTTTAATTAAGCATGAGAGAAATGAAGACCCCATTGTTCCGAGGTGAGAAATGAGCAGAGTGTGTGTCTGTCTCTGTGTGTGTCTGTCTGTGTGTGTGTGTGTGTGTGGTCATGTTGCTACATTTGCATTTCTGAGATGTTTCACTGTCAACTTTTTGAGAAAACGTTCTTCAGTTGTTGTTGATTTGTTCAGCAGTGTTTTCTCATGGAGCTAACATTTTGTTGTAAATATGTATGACTATAAATGGAAATAAATCAAGCAGCAAATTGTTTGTCATAAACGTAGTTATTGTCTCCGAGTCTCTGAGTGAAGTTAGCTCCTGCTAAAAACCTCAAGCTAAAATCAGAACGTCGCTGATGTGGCTAGCTAGCCTTTTTTATTAGCATCTGTTGGTTATACCACTGTGATCAGCTGGCTTTATAGGTGTAACATTCCTGTATGGAGCTCTTTTTCCCCCCGTATTTTTCCTGATTCCACCCTTGTTTATATTTATTGTTTTTCCTCCTGGGTCCTGTTTTCTTCAGCTGAGTGGCCTTTTTGTCCAAAGTTTAAAACTTCTCTGGCAGTGTTTTGTCTCCAGAAAGACGGAAGGTGAGGAAGAAGGCCAAGAAAAGCTGAAAAGTTCTGTGGTGACTTTGGTCAGAGACAGAATGAGTGGATGAAGAAAAGCAGTGGAAATAATAAAAATAAAAGCCTGCATCAGCAGCAGCAGCATCAGCATCAGCATCAGCAGCAGCAGCATCAGCAGCATCATCAGCATCAGCAGCAGCAGCAGTAACAGCAGCAGCATCAGCAGCAGCATCAGCATCAGCATCAGCATCAGCATCAGCATCAGCAGCAGCAGCAGCATCAGCAGCATCATCAGCATCAGCAGCAGCAGCAGCAGCAGCAGCTGGTTAACGTTGTTAAGAGTCAGACTTGAGTGAACTGCAGCACGACCCATTCACAGCACAGTTCGTTTAAATTGGTCTTTATTAAAAACACCAGCAGCAGCAGTAACAGTTTTTTTAATAAAACCAGGGAATAATTTCACTCTACAAAATTTAAATGAACGAATGTGTGAAAGTGGAGATAATGAGCTCGCACTGAAACACTGAGAGTTTAATCTTGTATAAAATTAGTATCTTTTTTTACCCAAACCTGACTCGCTGGGTCATTTTAATAAAAATAAATCGCTGCTGGTCGCACGCGTGTTAAATATCTCTGTGTGCCTGTGTGTGTGTGTGTTTGTGTGTTTGTGTGTTTCCTCTAAAAACAGATTTTAAAGGAGCTGATTCCTCACCGCCTCCTGTTAGTGCGGTTGCTGGGAAACAAAAGGATGAAATATTTTTAGTTCTTTAACAAGGACTTCAGCGATGAGTCACAGATTAGTGGATTAATCTTCATTTGTCGACGCCAGGATCCAATCAGGCGCAGTGTTTGTTCAATTTTACAGCCTTTTATATGTAAATATGTTAGGCTTGTCTGACACTTAATTAAATATCTGTACAGTGTCAATGTAACTACCAACTGATTAATCACTGATTAATCCTGGGTTCAACAAAGCTGCCCAGTTTATACAGTGTTGGTAACTGTTTGTCCTACATGAACACAAAGTTCATGTAGAAAACAATTGTTTGTAGCACAGAGGAAAACAGCAGCTGTGCTGTTTAAACACTGACTGTGACGTTTCTGGTCAGACTTCTGAATAGGAACAGCTGCAGCTAATGCTAACGCTAGAAAAAACCCAGCTTTCTTTGGCTTGTTTAGCTCCATTTCAGCTGTTAGCCGTTATTTATTCCTAGGTGAGTGTGTGTGTGTTTATAACTGTCTTACTGGTCCTCATCAAAGTCCACAGAGAAATCAGTGATTTGAGGGGCCGGGCCCCCAGGAGCCCCTGATCTACTGCTGTGGTTTTACCAAATAGAGCACCATCGCAGCTAAAGTCACTCTGTTTGTCCACGGACGTTGGTTGAACAGACTGCAGTTTCCTGCTCGGGGAGTGTTTCTGACGTGATACTGGTGCAGCCTCACACATATTTCATATCACCTCAGGTCTGACTGTGTCAAAGTGATTTTAATCAGAGGATTAGTCACAGGACAGAAAACACTCCAGTCCATTTCTGCTCTCTTTATCCTGGATTCACACACTCACTGGTGTGGTTTCTCTCTTTCACACCTGACCACCTTTAACTCTGCACCAATAAAGCAGAGCCAGAGGTAGATAAGCCCAGAGCAGAACTAATCCACACACACACACACACACACACACACATACACACACACAGCCTACAGAAAAATACAAATAGATACATAAAGGAGCAGTTCCTTTTTCTTTCCACTCTGCCTCCGTCTGACTTTTTGTCTGTGGCAGACACACAGTGAAAGTCACACAGTGAAGCACAAAGAGATAAGAATGTAATTAACAGTGACTCAGCAGTTGTGAGTGAGACTGTGGCAAACATCAGCACCTTTATGGAAGTGTGTGAAAATATACAGGGACGGTGTTGATCATAAATCTGAACAAGTAGAGAGAGAGGAGGTGAAATACTGCTGCAGAGCTGTGAGGGATGGATGGATGGATGGATGGATGGATGGATGGATGATGTACCGACTGGAGGACAGATAAATCCATGGACAAATATGTGGTTGGATGGTTGTTTGGTTGGTAGTTGGTGGACAGACGGACATTTAGTTGAATGCAGTGACATTTAGGCGAGGCTAATGGGAGGTGGATAATGGATGGATGAGTAGACGGATGGATGAGTAGACGGATGGATGAGTCAGTGTTTCAATAGACATGTTTGATCTGTTTGATCGGATGAATGAATGGATGAATGGTCGGATGAACGCACTAATGTACAGTATTTGGATGGATGGCTGAGCTGATGGGTGGAGGAGTGGGTGGATGTGTCACCCTCTCCTCCTCCTCCTCCTCCACCCTTTCCCAGTGGATCTCAGTTCCTCTTTATCCAGAACTAAATGAAGCTGATCTCCATTAGAACATGACTCCATCACACCACTAATGAAGCCAGACCAATCAGACGCTTCGATTCACAGCACCCCCCCAACCCCCCATCCTCCCCATCCTCCCCTGAATAATTAGCTTCCTGTATCAGGAGGAGAGTGTTGGCCCTGCCCCGCTGCAGTGGCTGATGGGTAAAGTGTCGGAGCAGCTGAAGGCAGCGGTGTGTGTCTGTGTGAGTCCACGCTGAGTCACGCTTTCATCACCGTAAATGAAGCTGCTGTTGCTGCAGTGTTCATCCCAAAGGCCCCTCATGAATCCTAATGACCAGAGGACAGACACCCGAGTCAGGACACCAGAGGACAGCCACCGGAGTCAGGACACCAGAGGAGAGACACCCGAGTCAGGACACCAGAGGAGAGACACCCGAGTCAGGACACCAGAGGAGAGACACCCGAGTCAGGACACCAGAGGACAGACACCCAAGTCAGGACACCAGAGGACAGACACCCAAGTCAGGACACCAGAGGACAGACACCCAAGTCAGGACACCAGAGGACAGACACCCAAGTCAGGACACCAGAGGACAGACACCCGAGTCAGGACACCAGAGGAGAGACACCCGAGTCAGGACACCAGAGGACAGACACCCAAGTCAGGACACCAGAGGACAGACACCCGAGTCAGGACACCAGAGGAGAGACACCCGAGTCAGGACACCAGAGGACAGACACCCGAGTCAGGACACCAGAGGAGAGACACCCGAGTCAGGACACCAGAGGACAGCCACCGGAGTCAGGACACCAGAGGAGAGACACCCGAGTCAGGACACCAGAGGACAGAGACCAGGGGCAGATCATCTGGTCCACACTCTGGTCTAAACCAGACCCTAATACAAACCACAACCAGACTTGTACCTCATCCAGACTCTGATTAAATGTGGACCGTGTTCTGTTCCCTGTTGGATCCAGATGCTGATTGAAAACAAACTCTGACTTAGGACTTCATTGTAGAGAAATTTCTAAAACAAAAATCAATGATTTGGTTTTTAAGTTGACCTGGATGACTGAGAACCAACACACACACGTTTTTAAATAATTATTTTAAATATAAATAAATTTTTTTTTCAACAAATTAACAAAAATTCAGTTAGTTGTTTTGAAAAGAAGAAGTCAAACCCATGTTTAGCTCAGGCTGAACTCATGACCTTGGCTCCGCCTCATCCTCGTCCTCCGGCGACGCCTAGTTCATTTACTAAGCTTGAAAAACAAAAAGCAGGAGGAAATGAGATTCAGTGGAGTGTCACGTCGAGGGCAGGGAGGCGAAGATAATCGGTGGGCAGTCGAAAACCCATCACCCCCCCTTCCCCTCCCCACGCCCAGAAAAACAAACAAAAGAATGAACCTGATGAGTCCAGACGAGTGACTTCTCTGGACCAACAACAACAAAAATATTTCTTTATAAGTTTGGATCCTTCAGCTCCACAAGACAGACTGAATCCTCAGGGTCTTTATGTTAATGAGGATTTGTCTATGCTGATCTTATCTGCAGTCAGAGGAGACCACACGCTGCTGTTGCTGCTGCTGCTGCTGCTGCTGTAATGCAAATGAAAAAACACCACAAGATGTAAAAAATGTAAAACAATGTTCTCTGAACAGAAGGTCAAGCAGAAACGTCCTCCAAACAGCAGACTCTGACTAACTGTTACCTGTGGGTGTTAGCCACGGAGCCAGGATTAGCCATCGACAACAGTAGAGTTACTTTGGTTCAGGTTAGTCAGGGTTAAGTTGTGATTAGTGTTTAGTTAGAGTTATGGTTAACCTGGACGACTGTTGTGGTGGAGATAGAGTTACTTTGGCTGGAGTGGAGTCAGTGTTAAGGTTGGGTTTAGGGGTCGTGGTAAAGGACCCGAGCTGTGTGGACTATTGAATATAAACAACATTTTGAGTTCACGACTCAACACTGCCCCCTACTCTCTATCTTATGCAGCCTGTGAGCTGATGAACCAGGGCATCCTGGCGTTGGTGACGTCGACAGGCTGTGCGTCGGCCAGCGCTCTACAATCCCTGACCGACGCCATGCACATCCCTCACCTGTACATCCAGAGGAACAGCGAGGGGGCGCCGCGCACCGCCTGTCAGTTCACCCCCAGTCCAGGAGGGCAGCGCTACACCCTGGCTGCGCGGCCGCCGGTGCGACTCAACGAGGTGATGCTGACACTGGTGGAGGAGCTGCGTTGGCAGAAGTTCGTGGTCTTCTACGACATAGACTACGGTAAGAGATTCTTGTTTTTTCCTTTTTCTGTCCCAGTGTTTCCCTCTGTGTTGCAGCCGTGATCTTTAATACGGCGACTCTTCTTCCTCTGATGTATTTGTTTAGAATCTGTATCTTAATGAAATCACATTAGGCTCAGTGGATTTCTGAGTCTAATCGATATGAGATGGTGGCAATTACACAAGCAGGATATAGACAGATGCAGGCATTTAGTCTGGATGATTTAGAGGAAGTGCACCGCCGTGCACGTGTGCAGACCCAGGATATGGATGGTTTCAATAAGTGATCAGCCGAGCGGCGAGGTCGCGGCTCCTACCAGCTGCACATCTGTCGTAAACTTTCCACCTGTGAGGTTGAAAATGAAGGGAAGAAATCCTTGACAGAGTTTTGTACTACTGCTGTAGCTGCAGCAGGTCGGGGATTATTTCTAAACTGGGATCTGGAGTGTGGATTAGAAGGCTGCCGTCTTCCTTTGACCACACTGGGACTTAGGATCCAGGCTGAGGATCTTTCTTTATTGACTGTGCTTTTATGAAGTGAAGTTAAAGGGGAGCTGCTGCAGTGCAGAGGCTCCAGGTGAGGAGATAATGATCCATCACTCACTGCAGCTCCGTGTTTGTCTGAGATACAGACCGCGGGTCAGAGCCCTGCACCTCACACCTCTGAAGTTTGTTAAGCTCTGCCCTAAAGGTCAGATTAGTTCAGTTAATCCACATGTTAGTGAGACAGGAGCGCCCCCTCCCACCCCCGTGGACATGATCAGGAAACAGTAACACGTGTTAGTACTCATTAATCCTCACACTCTTTGTTCTCTTATCCCTTCACTCTCAGGTGGTGGAGACATTTGTCCCACGTGGTCTGGTCCATTTGTTCTGGTCCACTTGATGCAGGCTGTCTGTAGCTGCTTTGATTGGATGACTGCTAGATCTAGCATCACGTAGCCTTGAACACGGTGCTGCCAGGAGCTCCTTCAGGTCTCTGTAGTGGTCCAGGTCCAGGTCCAGGTCTAAAGGACCAAACAGTTCCTTGACTTGTTGAGGTTCAAACAAAGAGGCTGGAATTTGAACCAGCAGTCCTCCAATCACATGACAAACTCTTTAACCACTAGCTCACTAATTGCCCAGACTAGCCTGTAAACCCAGCTAACTAGTGCTAACTCTAAAAAACTCTAAAGTCGCACGGCTCCTGAAGTATCCAAAGTACCTTGTCTCCAAAACCAAGCTAACTTCCATCACCGTTGATCTATAAAAGCCTAATCAGACTAACACAAATCTACAAACTATTAAACCAAATATTTTCAATTTCTGTGTACTGTGTACCTGGTACCCGTATTTGCCTATTATTTTTAAACAACTTTTTCACTCTACTCTCACTGCACAAAAAAATCCTAACCTGCAAATGGTATATTTTGTTTTTCAAGATGGCAGATAAATATCATTTTATAATTTAGCCTCAAATCTAATGCAAATATTTCAACGATCACAACTTTACCTCCTGCTCCTCCTGCTCCTCTCCTGGTGGGAGCACAGCCGTTCTCAGAATCAGCGGAGCTGCAGCCTCATTTATTCAGATTAGAGCTGGGCTGCTGAAGAATGGGCTCAGCAGATGGGCTTTTTTGTTGGGCTGTCTGGCCCACGTTTGGACGCGGCGAGGCCGGTTCTGTCACTGCGTGCTGATGATGATTAAAGGAGCAGCTGGAAACACCTCCTCTGAAACCTCCTCACTCCCAACCTTTTCCCTGCTCCATTTTCTAAAGGGTAATAAGTGAGACGTTGGCTGGGTGGCAGCGCGGAACCGTGGTACATGTTAGAATTTATGGACACGAGGAAGCAGCTCCACGCCATTAACGCACAAATACACGCCACCATTAGCATTTTCAGGACATTTCCAGGGGCTTAAAAGCCTCATTTGAAAAGAAAACGAAGTTTGATATTAGTTTAAGGAGCTTTCATCAAAGCGTTTTCGTCTGGAGACGACATTTACTCTTAGCTTGGAGCAGGAGAGGGAGGGGGCGGAGGTGCGGGGGTGGGGAGCGGTAAAAATATCATATAAGGTGAGGGAGCTCCATGTAGGTCAATAAAGGTTGGCCAATGGCCTTTAATTAACTCCTCCTCTTCGTCCTCTTCCTCCTTGGTCATGGTCTCTTTTACCAACTCTGCCCCTAGCTGTATGACATGGAAGTGCACTGTCTCTGAGACAGAGGTGCGGCTCAGCTTCCTCTGTCCTGTCCATAAATCTCTGCAGTTTTATTGACATTGAATTGGAATCACATATTTTTATGATATGGCAGGGCTACAGGCTCTCTTCTAACTTTTTTAGGATATCGTTTTACCGTTTAAGTTTATCTTTAGCTATTTTTTTATTTTATTTTATTATTAGCTCTTTTTGAATAGAAAATAATGTTGCTGCTACTCTGTCATTTCTAAGCTCTGGCTGTGTCCCACACCACATAGGCAGTGAAATGGACAGCAGGAGCTGCAGTGCGCTCTGGGAAGCAGCTACTTTTAGATGGAACGGAGGAGCATCAAGGGATAATGAAACATCACTGATTAACACACACACACACAGGCAGCCGTCCTCACATGACCTTGTCAGAGGGAAACAGAACCTGTGTTTGTTCATTAAAGACTCATTTATTAGAAAGAAACAGACCCAACACGAGGTCTCACAACAAGTACCTGGAACCAGGCTCCTCACTGACACTGACACTTCATAGTTTAGAACTCCAAATGTGTTGATAGACAACAATTTCAACAAGAAACTCAAACCAAAATACATTAAGAAAATCAGTGATTTAGCTCAGGAGCACTGCTGCCCCCTGTGGTACTTAAATCAACTGAAAAAAAAACTAAACCAAAGTTTTTTTTACTTTTAAGAAAGTTGTGAAATAACAAAGGATCTACAGTAAGTGGCTGTGGTACGTTTTAGATCCAATATCCCTACCAAGTCCCAGATTTCCTGAATGGACTTTGGAGTGGCAAATTGAGACACCTTAAGACATCAAAAGGCAAAAGCTTGGCAGAGCTATCAGTGGACTACATGTGGAGACAGCAGGTGTCCACACAATGAGAGTCCCAAACAGAGGCTCAGCGGCAGCCGCGTTAGTCAAGAGCCAACAGTGAGCAATGCTGGAATTTTAAGAGACACCATAGCAGAGAACCACTGCTCCGTCTCCTCTCTCACATCGTCGTTCCGTGCCAGCCGCTCGACGCAGTTGCCGCTCTGCATGATCACAGTCATTAATTGTTACGGTGATTGATTTTACAGCTGTATGATCCATTAAAGAGACGACACGCTGAGCAAAAACATGATCCAGGGGTAAAAACAAACGTTTTCATCCCCGTAGCTCAGCAGACGCTAACGACACATTGAGCTGGAAAATGAAACCCCACGCTGGCGCTGGATAAAAATATTTTTATGCAGACAGAGACTTCTGAGTGTTTTTATTGAGGTTAATGAGTGTTAGCCTCTTCAGGCTGATTTTTAACACTAGCTGCAGCATAATTAGTGTCAAGAGGTTCTCTTCTAAGGGATGCTTACAAAAGATGCTCCATATTCAGTGTCGTTTTTTCATTTTCAAAACAATGCTAACAGTGGCTATTGTTTAGCCTAACCCTGAGTTAGCCTCATAAACGTAGCAGAAGCTACAGTGGCACTAACATTGTTATAGTAGAGCTAAGAGACAAACAAATTTAACCCCAAAGGTCTTGATGATGAAATGATGCTAATAGGAGCTAACCTCTTAACTTAGATACATTATTATTGGCTACTTTAATACGCTGCTAAGAGTAGATACAAATTTAAACATTAACAACATGAGCTTCAATCGTGGGTTTTGACACCTGCTGAATATCAGCTGTAGTTTATGTGGTTTATAAAGAGTCCAGGTCAGATAATCCAGAGTGGAGAAACCAGATCAGAGGACCTGGATCAGAGGACCTGGATCAGAGGACCTGGATCAGAGAACCTGGATCAGAGAGCAGGATTTGAATCCTGTTGATCCTCATTGTTGTCCTCACCTCTTCATCCCACGTCTTTGACTGATCTCTGCTGCAGTTGCTCTCAGGCCCTCAGTCTAAAATATAAAAAAAAAGAAGAAGACGGATTTGTCCTCCAGGAGGTGCTCACACATCAATCACAGGAATCAATTTACTATTTAGCAGATTAACAGGAGAGGAGTGACAGAATGCTCCAGGTTTTTTGGGCCAAGATCAAAAAATTCCCGGAGCCTGATCCTGGATTTTCTGACCTGGATGAGGCTCAGACGACTGGAAGTCAGTGTAGCTCTTTTAGCATGAATTTAAAGAAACACGAACCGTTTTACTGCAATTGTAGCAACTGTTAGCATAACCTGAAAGATAGATGTTTGTTTTTTTTCTAGCGTTATTTAAATACATGCCCACAGCTAGCACTTTATCGTGAGACGCTAACACATGTGTGCCCACAATCCTAACATTAGTCATGCTATATGTGTTGCTGCTGCTAGCATGACTGGAAGAGTGCTTCTATCAACTTGTTTGAATGATAAATCTTATTTCAGCACAGCATTATTTAATGTTAACACTAAAGTCCATGCCTCCAGCTCCACTTTTCCAGCTCCTCCTCCTCCTCCTCCTGGTGGTCCTGCTCTCTTCACCCTCTAATTCACTCCACCAGCTCTGGCTCTGCTCGACTCCATATTCTAATATACCACACTTTATTGAATCATTGTTATTTTAATCTGGCTGCTCCGCGGAGCCAGGGCCTGAAGAGCGCCTCCTTCATCTGATCGGTCACCGTCACTGATGAAACATTTAGAAAATGTTACCAGCCACACAGTCACCAGACCATGAAAACCTGACGTTGCAGCTGTGAGAGGCTGTGGGTTTGTTTCCCTGACGTGTCCTGTCTTCACAAACCTGATAACGTTCCCTGGATTGGGTTTTTTTTTATAGAAAATGTTTTCCCTCGTCCACAGATTCTGCTTTTGTACATTCTCACCATAGCTTCCAGAAACGGCCTGTGTGCTGGGCTTGGGTTCACAATAGACCGAATTCCAATCATTAATAAACTCTCACTCTCACACAGACACAGAGACCAGAGGTTTTCAGATGTGGTTTTATTGTCAAAAACAGAATTTGGAAAAGTAGAAAACAAGCCTTGAAAAGTGTGTTTTCATCCACCCAGGACAGAGTGTGATCATCAGTGTCGCTCCAAGGTTTGTTATGTCCTGACGGATATTTTCATCGGCACTGTGCCTTTTTATTCCCAACCTCCTGGCCTCACCTTGGGCTTTTTTTGTGATTAAAACATAAAAGACAGAGTTTGTTTGAAGACATAAAAAGAAAGAGCAGAAACTCAGGGTTCAGTGCTGACCTTCTGGATCTGCAGCTCTGAGCTGAGGGACAGAAGGAAAGTTAGAAAAATTAAAAGCTGTCGATAAAGAGGAAATAAAAAAAATCAATGATGAAAATATGACGTTCATTATCTTTTAGAAAAATATCAAACAAAACGATCGGTAATCTCATTTAGACCTTTAGCCGATACTTCCACAAACACAGGGTTGTTCTGAAGAGGCTGAAAACGACTCTCAGCATTGTTTTGGTCACCTGATCTGTGACCGTGGTGTGAGGCAGGTGTGTGTGTTTGTGTGTAAATGTGTGGGCGGGTCGGAAAAGTTATTTATTTTTTTCTTGTTTCTTGAAGGACAGGTGTAAAAACAAAACACCTCACATTGGCTGGAAACACAGAGTTCCTGTCCATGTCTCTCGTACTTGGTATTCAGTGGAAACAGCACTGGTTCCTGGTACCAACTCCTAGAGACAGAAAACACCTACTTCCAATTGAAGCAAAAAAAAAAAAAAATCCAATAGAAATAAATTATTGTTCCAACAAGAACCAGTTTGAAACAAGCAAATAGTTCCTGGTGCTTTTGTTTGTTTCATTTTACAGTGTCTAACAAAGTGAACAGTAGAGATTAGCATGAGCTAATGTTGGTTTCCCCTACAACAACAACAATAATAATAATAATAACAACAGAATAAATAATATTAATAACAACAACAATAATAATGATGATGATGATAAAAATAAAATTATTATTATTATTGTTGTTGTTGTTGTTGTTGTTGTTATTGTTATAATGATGACTCAGCGTTGTTCATCGGTCCCTCCAGTCCCTGAGAGAAAAGTAAACGGCCTGGGTTTATGTGTTTGTCAGTGTTTACGCCTCGTTAACGGCTCTACCCTGAAAACAATAACTCAGCTGAAGTTTGGTGGGAGAGAGCAGCGACTGTGTATTTTCCATAAACAGAGTAAGAAAATGGAAAAGAGCGGTGTTTAATGATTGTGAGCTGTGGCTGCAGAGCTGCAGCGTCTCCACTCGTACATCATCACACAGTCCGGTCTCCTGCAGCAGTAATCCCTCCGAGTGGCTGCATTATTACACGGAAAAACAGTATGAAAAATAGCGGCTTCCAGCTGCTGCACCACATTCATATTCACGTCCGCGGCCCGCGCAGGAAAAACCTTGAATCTCATCTCCAGAGGGTTTGAGTCCTCGGCACAGATCGGCTCCACTCCCACCTCCGAGTTAAAAGCAGTCACACAGCAGGAAAAATGAAAGTAAAAGCAGGGATTTTTAAAAGGACTGAGTGGCACTGGAGGCAGCAGAAGGTGGCGATCTGTAAACAAACGGCTGGAACAGGAGGCCAAACTCTTCTTTTTGGTGGTGCTGCCGGTGAATTTGATGATGGACTGGGTCTCACAGGGTTCAGGTCTGAGTCTGCTGCTGTCTGTTCTACAGTTTATGTTCACAGTGGAGGTTGTCATTATGCAGATGATGCACTGATTTATATCTGCAGCAGAGATTGGAGACGAAAGTGAGCCTTTGGAAAAGGGCTACACCGAAATGTCTGAGTGGAGAATCAATATTTATCAGAATATAGATTTAACAACAACCAGGTTAGCAGGTGTGTATTGGCTCAAAGTGGTACTAGTACTAGATTAGTACTAGTACTAGATTGGAAGTACTCTTGTGCTGCATGATGCTGACTGTATGCGCAGCATCCTCCTGTTTACCCAACAGGAATTTTAATTTAAACTGAGTCAGGAATAAGGAGGAGGGAGGAGGAGCTTGAGTAGGAAACAGAAGGACATTAGTTTGTAGTGTAACCACACACACACACACACACACACACACACACACAGATCAGAGAGTCTTCAGTCTGTGTTTGTTCTTTGTTGAAACACATGTTTCTCTCTGATAAAATCTGTGTCGTCTTAAATCTTCAGAATCACAAAAACGTCGTGACTGTCTGGCTTTCCTGTTGAACAGAAGATGTTCTGATGTTTGTAAACGACACACAGTCCAACAACACGTCCACACAGAAAACCCTGTGGATTTGCTGTTAGCTGCATGTGGAACCCCCGATCTAGAATGAGTCGTAATCAAAAAAAAAGAAGAAAATACAGAGAGAAAGTTATATTTGTTGTTGTCTTTTTTTTGACTGATGATGAGTTTTGACTGACGTAAAACTGTTATTGTTTCTTATTCTTTATCCTGAGGCTGCAGCTCTAAGGACGTGTTCCTGTCTGTGGTTGGTGTTGTTCTGTTCCTCGCTGTGGTGATTATTGATCAGTAGTTCCCTCTCCACCAATCAAAACTTTGATTTTTCCACATTGGAAATGTGACAGGATCTCTGTGTGAACCGGGTCAACTCCTCCATGTGCAGTGAGTCTGAACCACAGAGAGGCCGGGTATTGATCCCAAAGCCACGCGGCTGATTGGTTATCTGGAGATTCATTTTCTCGTCTTCATCTCCATAAACAAGAAACTGGATCTGATTTAAAATCAATGCCTGGAATGATCACAGCTAACAACCAGAAATTAAATTGGGATTAAAGATTATTTTTTAATCCAGAGTGGGTTGAATGGTTTTTTTGGTCACACTGTGGGCTGTGCTGATGCCTTACAGCAAAAACATGAAGATTGTTGCACCCTAGTGGTTACTGATGGTCTCTGCATGGTGTTGGCATGTGGTTTCTGTTTATTTATATAACGCACCGAGAGGCAGCAGCAAGATACACATTATTGACACCTTATACATACAGTATAAAGGCAGAGTGTGTTTCCTCCAGGTTTACTCTAAACTGACCACTGGTGTGAGTGTGAGTGTGAGTGTTTACAACCATCGCTCAGTTTGGCTTCTGCTCCAGTTGTGACCTAGAAAAGGATTCAGTCATAGAACATGTACGAATTAGTGAATGAGTTCATTAATCAATTAAATAATTGATTAATCACATTTAGTGAGTTGCTGAAGAGAGAAGGAGAAAGTCTTATTTCTTATTTGACATCACCTGGAATTGTTTTTCAGGTGCAGTACCACTACTGGCCAGGAGGATGTCCTGGCTATTTGATAAAAAACTTTAATATATTTTCTGTAATTCATCGCCTTGTCGTGTCTGTGTTACCTGCTCTGGTAGATAAATGTTGTGATTAGCGTCGCCGCTGGTTGGAACAGGCGTTCTAATGTGGTTAAATGGTGAGAATGAAAAAGAGACTGTGATTAACAGAGAGAGAGAAAAGAAAAGTCTGATCATCTGCTGCTGCAAACACAAACACACATCCATCTGAGTTAGTGCAGATAAATGTTTCACACTGGCTGACGAGGTTACAGGAGGGGAGGTGGAGAGAGGAGGAGGGGACGTAGGAGGAGGAATCAAGAAACAAGTGGAACAGGTAGGATTCCTGTAGTCCAGAACCTAGAAGAGAATGAGGAAAAGGAGGAGAAGGACTGATGAAGAGGAGTAAAGAGGAGCCAGTAGGGGAAAGGAAGGAGATAAAAACAGTTCCCTTCAGTTGCAGGAATTGACCCAGCTGCAAAAGAATCAAAAACTACAATATGGGAATCCCACCAGCAGGAGGTACCACAGAGGCTAATCTGTGCCCTTGCTGAAACACTTGTCATTGTGACAAGAGACAAATAAAATTACAAAGTGAAAATCTTCAATGTTTACGAGAAATTATCAAATATTATTGGTTGAACTCAGTAGCCATGTGGTCGTTGATTTTATTAGTTTTGATTTCTACGCTGTAGGTTCGTCTGTAAAATAATTCGGTGAGAAGTAGAAACAGCAGGAGTCCTTTCATAAAAGTGACACAGTAAATGTCATTTAGCTGATGAAACTGTTATTTTTACGGGTTTGCCCTTTGATTTTTAAAATTCATCTTTACGGTCCCCCGTTATCAGTTCATAAACCAATGCTACGCAAAGTTCACACCGTCAATCCATCACTGATGCTTGTGTCGTCTACCATTCAAGAGTAGACAGGAATGCTAATGTTAGCTCTGGTGTCTGTACCAGGACTGTTGTAGCTAATGTTCGCTCTGGTGTCTGTACCAGGACTGTTGTAGATAACGTTAGCTCTGGTGTCTGTACCAGGACTGTTGTAGATAACGTTAGCTCTGGTGTCTGTACCAGGGCTGTTGTAGCTAACGTTAGCTCTGGTTTCTGTACCAGAACTGTTGTAGCTAATGTTAGCTCTGGTTTCTGTACCAGAACTGTTGTAGCTAACGTTAGCTCTGGTGTCTGGCCCAGGACTGTTGTAGCTAATGTTCGCTCTGGTGTCTGTACCAGGACTGTTTTAGCTAATGTTAGCTCTGGTGTCTGTACCAGGGCTGTTGTAGCTAATGTTAGCTCTAGTGTCTGTACCAGGACTGTTGTAGATAACGTTAGCTCTGGTGTCTGTACCAGGACTGTGGTAGCTAATGTTAGCTCTGGTGTCTGTACCAGGGCTGTTGTAGCTAACGTTAGCTCTGGTGTCTGGCCCAGGACTGTTGTAGCTAATGTTAGCTCTGGTGTCTGTACCAGGGCTGTTGTAGCTAACGTTAGCTCTGGTTTCTGTACCAGAACTGTTGTAGCTAACGTTAGCTCTGGTTTCTGTACCAGAACTGTTGTAGCTAACGTTAGCTCTGGTGTCTGTACCAGGGCTGTTGTAGCTAACGTTAGCTCTGGTGTCTGTACCAGGGCTGTTGTAGCTAACGTTAGCTCTGGTTTCTGTACCAGAACTGTTGTAGCTAACGTTAGCTCTGGTTTCTGTACCAGGACTGTTGTAGCTAACGTTACTTTATATAAGTATATACTGTGTATATATAAAGTTTGAAGTGTTCCTTTAAAGCTGCCAGTGTTCAGACACAGACTGAGCTTCAAGTGTTTGTCATGAATAATGTAGAGGTGTTTATTCGTATTTACTCTCTCACACACACACACACACACAGACGGATGAGACGTAAAAATAAAAGTGCAGTAAAAGCTGAGGAACATTTTCTCACTCGTATTTCACCTCCTCACATCAAACCCTAATGTACGGAGGCTTCAGATCAGCACTGACGCCTCTGAGACCACGGCCCTGAAATCAACCACCGTCAGCTTCATATACATAACCCTGCGGAGCTGCGGAGGGGGACGGGGCAGAAGGAAGTAGAAGGCTGGGGGCGGGACCAACTTTGTGTCCATGCATCAGAATCGTATTCAAATCAGTCGCAGAACTGCACCTCCTAAAAGAGCGGGACCATGAGACCTGTGGCTGTGAAGAGAATAGGGAGAAAGATGGGGGAGCTGGAGGGGGGGGGGTCGTGAAGAGATGGAGAAGGGTGTGGAACTTGTTGTCCAACACTCATCATGAAGAAGGAGGGGGGGGGGGGGGGGGGGGGGGGGGGCTGATGGTGTCACTTCCTGTCAGTGGGTCAGAACTGATCATGTTCTCTCTGCTCTATCGTCAGTTTTTTTTTTCTTTAATCTTTTTTTTAATCCCCTCATTTTATTTCCGAGGCTTTGGCAGGAAACAAACAGATCGATGAAAAGCCTCAGGATCCCCCTGCAGGAGAAAAGGAGGTTCTGCAGTTCACTGAAATAGTGTCTGCAGGACACTTTAAACTCGACATGGCTGCACACACTTCGTTTTGTTTTCTTTGTTTGTTTTATAATTGATTGTATTAATAATAAAAAAAAGAAAAACAGATGATGAGTCGGAGACGGAGAGGGTTTATCTTCATGAGAGGCAGGAGTGAAGGGAGAGGTGGAGCTGATGGAGCTGCAGCAGCTGCTTGGACTTAAAGGTCACGTCACCTGAGTTGTTGTATCGATATGTTCTTCAGCTGTGTTTATTATAGAATAATATGAAGAAAATATATTTATTATTCATCGTCTACTGATGATGTGGAGTACAGAGCTTTAATGTCTGAACTGTTTGGTCCAACAAACAGTCGGAGGAGTGGACCACATCATGGTCTAAAAGGTGGAGTCAAAATGCTGATGATGTACCAGGACCAGGTTAGTGTTGTGAGTGAGCGGAGTTAAAAACTGTAGGAACCAAAGCAGTTCCCCCGAGGAAGCCCTAGGTTTTACTGCTGGGTTCTAGAGAGACATTTATCACCAGGACGGGTTCTGTTTGTCTAAGGTTTGTGACCAGAGTGGAGCTGAAACAGAGGAGTGTGGAAGGGAAATAAAATGGTGGTGAGCAGACACAATCTGCAGGATGCTGCAGAGCTCCACCCATCTGAACTGCCCCGGTGCATAAATCATTTACACCCTGGCCTCTCTTACTCACTCTCAGAAAAACAGACCTGCTTTAGTTTGTTGAGGGGGTTTTTTCAGCCTTTTTTTCATACTTTTGTGTGAAAGTTGCATCATAAAAGAATCAGTCTGACAGTGAAGCTGAGGAGCAGTGAACATATTCTAGGATTAAACTGACGCTGGCTTTTATTGGCTCAGGCAGAAATCTGTTTCCATAAAATCCACCAAAGTCCATGGAGGAAATGGTCAATTTAAGCTCACAGAGATCGCTGGTCCTCTGCTGTCCCCGGTGGTCAGTTTGTGTCCCTGCTGTAAATCAGAACAAAACACTTCAGACACTGGAGTGACAGAAGAACACATTCAAGTTTCAGCAGTGATTAATGGAGTGGGCAGTGAAGTAATATCCTTTACATGTTTCATCATGCAGTACACCCAAGTACACATGTACACATATTCTTTAACCTGTCAAAGTATTTACTCATCCTCACTGAGTTCATTAAGAAAAACAAGGATTTTTTTTCCCAGCTCGATCCCAAAAACTTCTGGCCAGCTGCTGCCCCCTGTGGTCAGGTGGTGTCACTGATTACAATCTGTAAAAAGGGACTATAAAATAATAAAACTATTGCTTTTCATTCATTATTTGTAATTGAATATTTATCAAATATCAATTTCCACACTAATCCCATCATGCACTGGGAGGTTCTGGCCGCCTTACTGCCACCCACTGGTTGGTGATAGGAGTTACTCTGGGGGTTTTTTGTCACCGAATTTCGTCAGGAATAAATGAATCTGAATCCGTTTGATTTTCATCCTCAGCTTCTTAAAGATAAAATATAACTCTTTTTTAATTTTTTCTCCCTGACGGTGGACTTTTTAGTCATTTTTAGCTCTGCTCAGACTGGAGCTAGACCAAAGATTTACCTTGACTTAATGGAAAAAGAGAATTAGCTGTTGGACGGTTGTTGACACATGGAACAGACTTCACCGCTGCTCCACTAATTATGTCTTTCCCATCATCATTATGAGTATTATTGTTATTATTTTTGGAATATTCCAGACTCAGCAGTGTGACAGTGAACGTCTGAGTGTGAAGTGACTTCCTGCTGGGTCCGTGCACAAGCTAATTAGTTCTTTGACATGAAATTAAAGGTCTGTTTTTGAAGGTCTTATTTCCTGAGTTTGACAGATTGTGCACCACAAACACAGGTGTGTGTGTGTGTGTGTGTGTGTGTGGTCCGTGACTATCAGTACCTACTGGTCTGTGCAGTGACTGTGTATGAATGGAAGTGTGTGTTTAGACCAGTGTAGACGATGGTGACGTTGTGAGGACCGACTGAACTCCAGAACAGGAGCCTGGAGCCAGAGGTGGAGACCAAGAACAAACCAGTGAGTGTGTGTGGAGGACAGTTCAGACCAACTTGACTTAATGATGTGACGAGACACACACACACACACACACACACACAGCTAAATGTTACTCCTGTCATTGGTTGTGGATGAAAGGACTTCATTATTCCTGTTTACAAACTCCCACTATCATCAGCATCACTGTCTCTCTCTCTCTCTCTCTCTTTGTCTCCCTTTCTCCTCCACCCTCTCTCTCTCTCTCTCTCTCAGTCCTCCCCCTCTCTTCATCTCTCTTCATGATGTGTGCAGGTAATTAAAATGTCTTTTTTCCGCAGTCTTGTGATAAATGAACAGAGCTGTCATGGAAACGCCTCCCACTACCTCACCCCCCTTCTCTCTCTCTCTCTCTCTCTCTCTGATTCAGCCGTTACAGTTCAGGGCCTCTCCTTCATTAGGCTCCTGGTTGCTCAGAACCAGGATGCGTTCAGGGTAACAGGACGTTGCAGAACTCAGGAGCAGAGGGATAGAGAGAGATTAAGCTGCAGAGTGGAGACAAGCAGCTTTCAATTAGAGCGCAGCCAGGGAATCCCTCCAAACCACGGACCTACGGAGTACGCAGAGATACAGGAAGAGAGGGAGGCTGAAGGAAATGTTTCCTTATTCTATTCTTTATTTGCCTGGTCCAGTCTGTGCCTCCTCACAAAGGCATGATGTAAAACTGAACCAACTTGGTCAACAGTAAGTCCACCACTGGTCCACCACTGGTCCACCGCTGGTCCACCACTGGTCCACCACTGGTCCACTGGTTTATGTCACTGACATTAATGTGAATGAAGACTGTCAAATGTGAAATTCCCAAAACGACTCATTTCCACCTAGTGGCAGGAGTTGTTTCAGAAACAGTTTTCTTCTGTAAACAGTTCAGTTTGTGTGTATAGAGGGTTTAGCTTGTAGTCAGCAGTGAAGTGTAGTCCATAAAGACGTCACTCTTCAGCAGTATCACAGACGATCGGTGACTTCTTGTTGTGAACTTCTCACTCTGACGTCTTTTAGCCCTGAATCTCTTTGACTTTTTCAAAAATCTCCAGCTGTTCCAGTGAAGAAGCTTCAAACGCAGATTGTTAAATAAAATAAAATTGTCCTTCTCTTCCTGCTGCGTCTCAACTCGGCAGCTGTAAATATTGATCAACAGCAGCTGTGCTGGTTCATTTACAGGAAGACACCACCGGGTGGCATTAAAATTAAGATTGAAAACAGGGTCAAAGTCTGCGCTGGTTTAGTTTTTTTAACTAACTTTGGTATATTTTTGACCAACCAGAGCCATTTTGGTTCTTTTGTTTGGTCGTGGCTAACCCTTAGCTTGTTCTTACTCAGTATGTTGATCCAAACGTGTCATTAATAATGTTGTCATTAGTTGAAGATGTACTTCTTCAGCTGGATTTCTTTTCCTGTATCTTTTGTTTCCGAACACATTTCTATTCCTTTTCTTTACCGCCCTAACCTGCTGCTCACCTGGTCCAGCTCTCTCCTCTAACTAGTTATTTCACATTTTTGTCACCTTGTGAGTAGAAGAACAAACATTGGACACAGAGTTCTGACAGTTAGAAGGGATTTGACCCAGATGAATCCTAGACCCAACACTGAGGTGCTGTTTGAGTGACGCTGACATTACGTGATAAAATGTGAGTCAGACGCTGCAGGTATAAATACCACAGGTATTTGCTGCTCAGTGTGTAAATGTTGAAGACCAGGATCAAACAGCTGCCCTGTGTCCATGAATCTAAATAGAGTCTGGATCCAGGTCCTGGTTTTGAATGTTTTCTCTTTTCTCTTTCTATTTTGTGATGGATGAAGCTGTGAGCTCCACCCCTACACCTACACCTACACCTACCCCCCCACCTACACCCACACCCACACCTACACCCACACCTACACCTACACCCACACCTACACCCACACCTACACCTACACCTACACCTACACCCACACCCACACCTACACCCACACCTACACCCACACCTCCACCTACACCTACACCTACACCCACACCCACACCTACACCTACACCTACACCCACACCTACACCTACACCCACACCTACACCCACACCCACACCTACACCCACACCTACACCTACACATTTGTAAAAGGCACGAGGCTAGAGGGCGCTGGTGTGACGATGTGAAGTCCTCACAGAACACAAAAACCAGTGTTTGTGGGTTTGGGTGTGTGTGTGTGTGTGTGTGTGTGTTATGTATTATTTATGAACTACCTGTTTCACAATCATAGACAACACAAAAACAAGGACCATCCAGAATCTGACAGGAACTGAACCTGAATCACAAACAGTGAAGAGACAACAACCTGTTCACTTCAGTTTTGACTTTATGAGAAATAATCATCTGCACAGATTCATTAGTGGTGAGTGTATCTGGAAGGTCAAAGGTCGTTGGTTAGTATGATATGGTTTGACATTGTTCCCCAGTCTTTGGCTATTCTGCTGCTGGAACACACACAGATGACAACTCAGCAGTAACAGCAGCAGTAACAGCAGTAGCAGCAGCAGTAACAGCAGCAGTAACAGCAGTAGCAGCAGCAGTAACAGCAGCAGTACCAGCCGCAGTAACAGCAGTAACAGCAGCAGCAGCACCAGCAGCAGCAACAGCAGCAGTAACAGCAGCAGCAGCAGCAGAAACAGCAGCAGCAGAAACAGCAGCAGCAGAAACAGCAGCAGCAGCAGCAGTAGCAACAGCAGCAGGAGCAGCAGCAGCAGCAGCAGCAGAAACAGCAGCAGTAACAGCAGCAGTACCAGCCGCAGTAACAGCAGTAACAGCAGCAGCAGCATCAGCAGCAGGAACAGCAGCAGCAGTAACAGCAGCAGTAACAGCAGTAGCAGCAGCAGTAACAGCAGCAGCAGCATCAGCAGCAGTAACAGCAGCAGCAACAGCAGTAACAGCAGCAGCAGCAGCAACAGAAGCAGCAGCAGCAGCAGCAGCATCATCAGCAGCAGCAGCAGCAGTTGTTCCTAAGGACCTGGGTGTCTCCACCTGCCTCTCTTACATCCTCTCATCCTGTTCTCAGTGTCACTGTTTTTCCTCTCTCTTCTCCTCCTCTTCCTTCTTCTCTGTCTCCTCTTTCCTTCCTCCTGCTGCTCTGTCACTCCCTCACTCGCCTGTCAGTTTTCACCAGCAACAACATTTGCTGTAGAAGGATTTTGAAATTCAGACCCTCTTCTGATTCCCTGTCATTCCTCCAGACCCTGCTCTGGGCTGTGTGCTGTGGGTGGAGTCAGTGAGAGTCTGTCAGTGACTGAATGTTTGTGTTACAGCAGCTCCACACTGGACATACTGTAGTTCTCCTAAGAACAGACGTTAATGGAGACAAGTTCCTTCATTTGATGGATTTGTTTCTTTATTTATTCTAGGTTTTGTGGTTAAAACAGAAACCCTCGTGAGTTCTTGGAACTGTCTATGGTCCTGATGGAAATAGTCATTGTCCTTATTACGGTTGTTTCTCTGCAGTACACCTGACATTCCTGATTTGGCCACCAGGTGGCCACTCCCTGTCCTAAAGCTAACCAATGTCTTTGAACACCATGAGTGTTTCCGATCTTAGCTCAGCATGTGCTTGTCTTTCTGTGACGTCTGACAGTGAGTGACTGTTTTTGCCGCAGATATCCGAGGACTGCAGAGCTTCCTGGACCAGACTTCTCGTGTAGGTGTGGACGTCGCCCTGCAGCGCGTGGACAGAAACGTGAGCAAAGTCTTTAGCGCCCTCTTCAGCAGCATGAAAACCGAGGAGCTGAACCGGTACCGGGACACACTGAGGAGAGCCGTGCTGCTGCTGAGTCCACAGGCGGCGCACACCTTTATCCAGCAGGTGACTGCACGTCATACAACATACACGTGTTAAACACTGGAGGCCAGTGTGCATGTATACACACCCACCACAAGAGGGCAACATACAGGCATACATTCTTAGCTTAGAGGAGAAACCACACAAGTGTACCATGATCATGTCTGTGTAGGTTCTCAGTCATCCAGGTCATTTAATCCAAAAATACCTACATCGAGGGCAAATGGACCAAGTAGGTTTCCTTCTTCTTTTTGAAGACGTTTCACCTCTCATCCAGGAGGCACTGGAGAAGAACTGGAGAAGAACTGAAGAAGAACTGAAGAAGAACTGAAGAAGAACTGGAGAAGAACTGGAGAAGAACTGAAGAAGAACTGAAGAAGAACTGGAGAAGAACTGGAGAAGAACGGAATAAGAACTGAAGAAGAACTGGAGAAGAACTGAAGAAGAACTCAAGAAGAACTGGAGAAGAACTGAAGAAGAACTCAAGAAGAACTGGAGAAGAACTGAAGAAGAACTGGAGAAGAACTGGAGAAGAACTGAAGAAGAACTGAAGAAGAACTGAAGAAGAACTGAAGAAGAACTGAAGAAGCCTCTTGGATGAGAGGTGAAACCTCTTCAAAAGAAAGAAAACCTACTTGTCCAGTTGCCCTTGATGTAACTGTGATTTTTGGATAACTTATAACACTGTGCAGGTGTCACCACACTGAAAATGGAAGTAGAGAGAGAGAGCGTGTGTGTGTGTGTGTGTGTGTGTGTGTGTGTTTTCACTCAATGAATCTGTCACTCAAGCGTTGCCATGAGAACAGTATTGATCCACCTCTGACTTATCAGTCATCTCACACACACAGGCACATTTTCCATCCTTACTTACTTATTTACCTCCTCTCTCTCTCTCTCTCTCTCTCTCTTTCTCTTTCTTTCTCTCACTCACGCCCTCTCTCTCGCTCTCTCTCTGTCAGTCCTCCTTTATTACTCTCTCTTTTTAGTCTCTTTTTTCTGCCCTCCATCTCTTCCTTACTACCTCTATAATTCCTACACGGTGAGAGTGGGGGAGACAGAGGGAGAGAGAGACAGAGGGAGAGAGAGAGAGAGAGAGAGAGAGAGAGACATGTATCTCTCAGACTTGTAGACAGCTCTGACTCTCAGAGGAGAAATGATGACTGACAGCAGCATGTCTGTGTGAGTGTGTGGAGCTGTGTTCATGTCCTGAGGGGCAAATTGAAAATGACCTCATTGAAACACAAGCAGCAATTTTCTTTCCTACCCTTTCTCCACACACACACACACGCACACACACACACACACACTTGTTGCTAATTGCCCAGTTTACAGATGGCCTCTGACTATAAGCAGGTCTCTCTCTCTCTCTCTCTCTCTGCTCACACAGAAGAGAAACCGAACACTTGTTTGGTTGTTTACGAGTCAATGCACCGATCAATAAATCAGTTGATCATCAGTCAAAGATATTTGTTGGTACCTAGGCCTTCATTAAGATGGGCTTCAGTTTCCACAGGAAAGAAATGTATTGAATTAGCCAAGGTAGCTAACCGCGTTGATGAGATGGATTATGTTGGCTCTGTTATGTGATAGCTTTACAGGCTAACACTTTAAACGTAGCTAGGTGAATTATAGCTGAGCAACCTAATAAAATGTATTCCATGTAAGCAACAAATTCAAGCTAGGTTCTCTGAGATGTACCTCGTCTTAATGACAAAATACACAAAACCTTTTTTGTCAGGTATCTCTTAAATTCAGGAAGGAGCCTTCTGTGAGTTAATGCGTGGCTTAAGGATGAATTTTGCATTAGCAACACAATGGCGGCTAACACAGAGCTAAAGCTCGATGTACAGAAGGTTAATTAGCTGATAGCAGCTGTTAGCTGTGGTATAACAGTCTGTTTAGTCTCTAACTGAGATTTACTTCATTTCTATTCATTTTCAGTCTTTTTCTGCGATGTTTAAGTTTTCAGCAGACCACCAGACAAATGTCAGGACATGAGGATAAACGTTTTCAACAGTCCTGACATTTTTGGTGAAAAATAAAATGAAGGAGCAGTTTCTCTGGTCAAATATGTGGAGCTGAGTCTCAGAGTCTGTTCAAATATGAAAAACCTTTAACGTTGACGCTCTCCTCTGTCAGTGGTTGTTAGCTGTTAGCACAGCTCTGATAAATCATCCTCATTTGTCTGTTTTCTCGCTCTGTTGGACAGAATCAGACTCATGATATTTTTTCTTCTTCTCCTATTATTGAAACTCACCAGAGACAAAACAAACAGATCTATTATTTGTGGATTAAATAAAAATGTCATCCTAGGAGGCAGGAAATGAAAAAAATCCTCATTAATCCGTTGTTTGTCTTCGCAGTTGTTGTTAGCTCGTTGTGCTTATGTTGATGAAGCTGATATCAGCGATACGGTTCTGTGCTGTGATAATTCTTAATTAAGTTGCGTTGCCAAAGATGAAAAAAGAGTTAATATGCTGGGTGAACTTAAGTCTGCGTTAGATGAACTATTGGTCAATTAGTTAACAATGTATGAGATGGTAGCAAAACAATTTGTTAACCTTTTAGTGATTTACACTAGCTCAGCTAGCAGGTGAAAGTAACCAGTAGCAACAGATTCAAAGAAGAAATACACCTTGGTGGAGGAAGTTATTAATAAATTTAAAGTTAATAAATTTGCTAGCCAAATGGGTAAATTGAGCTAAGTCAGAGACAAAATATATCTTCAATGAGACATTTTTATCCCTGAGGCCTTATTGGTTCTTAAAGGACTGACTGGAAAAGGGTTAAGAAATGTTGGCAACAAAAACCAGCTTTAAATGCTAATTTAGCTGAGCCAGAGGAAGTATTTGGACATTTTAGCTACACAATATCAGCTTTAAAAGCCACCATTAGCTTGGTCAGGCCAGTACACCTTTAGCAGATAAATCACTGCCTTTTTTTGGCATTGGTTCGCCTCCTTCCTCTGCGTTTCTTCTTTGCTTCATTAGCGCCACCGTCTTTCTCCGCGACCCAAAGGGCCTCACTCTAAATCACTCATTAACACTGATTAAAGAACAGTGTGTTCTAGTGCAAAAGGTTGAGTGTTAGCACCAGCCACGTCCTCAACTTTGTTCTAAACCACAGCATTAACACCGACAACAGATGTTTTTGTTTGAAGACAGATTTACTGTTAGTTTAAACTGACTGTTAGTCTTGACTCTGTCATTGTCTCTAACCATGCTGCATAAACATGCTGCATAAAACCAGTACCATGTCACAGAAGAACAGCAACATCAAACATAATTAAAAAAACATTACAGTTAAAGTCATTTGTATTCATTTTTAATCGACTGAGCAGTGGAGACGATGTTAATGTCACTGTAATGTGGAAAATACAAACTGACCAAAAATGTTGGTTTGTGTTCTCAGAAATGTTTCATTTTCTTCAGGGGTGTAATGTCAAGCTAGCTACATTATCGACATAGCAAACAGTACGGATCGTAGTGGTTTACTAAGCTAAGCCCCCTTCGAAAAACTAGTTTCATTAATCAAATGTTTAATTAGCTGAGTTAGCATCAGGATAGATAATTAGGATTAGAATTGTAAAAAAAAAGGTTATAACATCTGCAGATGTAGTAAAGTAAAGAAAAAGAAGAAGTTCAGTTAGCAAGTGATAAGGGCCAAGGTTGTTAGCTTAACGACTTTAGCGCAATGTTTTGTTCTCTTGTTGAAAAGCTAACAGCTTTGTCAGGATTCCTGTGTTTTCTGTTAGAGTTGTTGACTCTTAAACCACACGGTCTCATCCAGGACAATCATCTGAACATAACCGTTAACTTTTCACTCAGAAACTCTTTGTGCTAATGAAGATGCTACGTCTGTGTGTGTGTGTGTGTGTGTGTGTGTGTGTGGCTGCAGCTGCAGCGTCTCATTAGGATCACGTTTATTGTTGTGTTTCTGCTGCTGCTGCTGGAGGTTTTATAGATTCTTTAACAGCAGCAGTAATTACAGCTTTACGGTCAGAGTGGCCGATGATGGAGGCTGCGTCGCAGCTACGCTCGTCACCAGCAGCAGATACAGGTTTTATGGAGGTTTTAAATTTGTCTTCCACAGATTTAGACCAGGTCAAACCTACTCTGAATTTTTGGATTGTTTTGGGCTCAGAATGACGTGCACTGACATCCAATGATCTCCCATCGTTCTAACTCACAGTTGAGTTAACATGTATGCCTCTAACAATCAAAATGTCACTGGCTTTAATATCAAATATAATATTTGTCTGTTAATCTGTACATATTCTTTAAACTTTTCAACAGAAAAATGTGAGTCACACTCCCAAGACCTGATGTTTTTGAAATAACACCTCCTCAGGTAGGAGAGAGGGAGCAGGAGCAGGCTGAGTTCCTGTTTCTCCAGCAGGAAGTGATGGGTTGTCATGGTGATGACCTGGCGATGACATCACTCTAGTTCAGGTCACAGTCAGGTCATCAGATATGATCAGGGGCATCATCCCAGGAACTCCATTGACATTCTAGGTTAAAAATAAAATAAAAAATCCCCACGCCGCCACAGCTGCAGTGGAAACTGAAGACGAAGAACAGAGGATTCTCTGAGTCACAGCTGCCGTTCCGTGTCAACACCACCGAGACACAGGATTGGCTAACTCGTAATGCTAACTTTTAGCATTGTGATGTCCTTTAAACACTGCACCCTAATTTAATTTGAATAATTATTTTGGTTTCAATAGATACTTATGCTTTTAAACATAAAAAACAAATTGCGGTTAGAATGAGTCATTTTTCTTTATAGCCACTGTTACAGTTCACCTGTTGGTGCCAACTGACTACCGAGGGGTGGGGGGGGGTCACATCATCTCTATAAAAACCTTCAAAAATATTTTTACTGCTTTGTTGTAGAATAACACCAACAGTAACCCCCCCCCCCCTCCTCGGAATAACTCGGACCAGTGAGATCGGACTTTTCCTCAAGGCTTTTTCCTGTGGATAGAAAATGGAATTGGAATAAAGACGTTGAGTTGCAGAAACTGCTGATGCATGAAATATAAATCAGGACAAAGGCAGAAGAAAACGATGGCACCTCTGGAGAGGAGTCCCTGAACGCTGCACGATGTGTTTACGGACATTGTCAGTGAGTCTAAATGAGTTTGTTCTTTTTTTCTTTTATTTATTTCAGTCCCTTGAAGGTCCTGGAGTGTCCAGGCCAGGTTTCATTCTTGTTCCCAAAAATGACAAATATTTTTTACTTTGAACGACAGCTGAGGTGGGGCTTTGATGTGATTCACGTCGGGGGAGGTTGCTCTCTGTGATGAATCCACTTCCTGTTTGATTGATTTATCGCAATATTTTTACGAGTCCTGCCGCAGTGAGTGTCCTCAGCTGTGGCGTACGACCTCCTCTGTCCTTATTATACCCCCATCAGCCAACAGATGTGATTCACTGCCGACTGACACACACACACACACACACACATGCCCAGAGTATCCAACCATCTTTGTGATTTTCTAGGACTGTGGGTTTTCCTTCTTCTTTGGTTTATTTGTTTTTATTTCTTTCTCTACAGACGTCTCTGCAGCTGGGTAACTAGTTTGGACCTTTGACTTCAGAGTTAAACTTGTGACTGTTTTATTAGATAGGTCGGCAGTGTGTTAACTTGACCCGAGTGTATTAGCTTAGCTTGTAGCTTTTGAGGTGTGTTAGCTCAGTAGCAGGTAATTATCAGTGTTTTTCTCTGAGACTTCCCCAAACATCAGGGGGCGCTCACACTTTAGACAGCTGTGAACCTACACGTTGTTTTATCTGTGAATTTGAACCGGACACGTCCCTTTGAGACGGTGACCACGTCCTCAGCGTCCCACGACTTTGACTTTGTCGTTGGGGTGAGCAGTAAACTCATCCTGACACATCGTAAAACCCAGGACACGCCCACTTCCTTTAGTGAAGACGGGACAGTGTGTGAGGACAAAGTCGCGGCTGAGGCCTGGACCAGTCACAGGAAGACAAACGCCGTCATGTGACTCCTGAGTCTTGGATGTTTGTCACTACAGCTGACGTTCATCGACTGTTTCCATCGGAATTCAGGAGGAGACGCAGCAGCTGTACATCTTTACACTCCGTACACACACACACACACGTGTGTGTGAGTGAAATAGCAGCTGTCATATCTGCAGAATCACCACCATGATGGAGAAAAAGTGAAGCCGAGGAATACTAATAACATTGACTCCACACACACACACACACACACACACACAGCTGTGATGTGAATGCCAATGGTTTGGTATGTGAAAAGAAATTCTGATCGCACCATTTGGCTAACAGTTAGCAGTAAACTAGGCTAACACTGTACAGAGGAACCTTGAGTTTGATCTGCTCCTCTCTCCATCCATGTTTCCCCAGAAAAAAAACTCCAAACCAATCATTTGTTCCAACTCCCCAGAAATATACTGTTAATTTAATTTAATAAATCTTTCCGCCATCTAAATATGGAAAACATAGATATAAACAAATATATTGATAATATAAAAGAATTATTATAATAATTAAGAAAACAATGTAAATATTTGTTATAAAAATGGGTAAAATAACCCAGTGAGGGAGAGTGAGCGAGACAACGAGTGACGAAGGAGGAGGATTATAGGTTTTTTATTATTTTATTTTATTGAGCACTAGAACTCGGCAGCTGCTTCGGCATCAGGGTTCGTGGCGTCCTCATGCCGTACGACTGAAGGGACGCCAGTCCAGATCGTCGTATCAGGAGGAAAATCTTCCCGTAGTTTCAGACTCGTAACGTGGAGAACTGGTATTCATGGTCGTCGTATCTGGAGGTTCTGCTGTTCTGAGCAGTTTCAGCCGTTGTTTTGACTTTACCTTTGATCTCCAGTCACTTGAACGCCCAGTGTTTTTGACAAGGTTTTGTTTTAATCTTGGCAGATTTTTGGACAAAAAACGTACAGTAAACGGGCCGCAGGTTTGGTCATGTTCATTTAGGGTTAGCACTTTAGTTCACTTTAGTGCTTTTGAGTAGAGTTTTATTTCTGAATATTTGGCTCCTCTTCACTCAGTGCTTCCTTCAGTTTTTTGAATCTTCTTCTCTCTTTCACATGGTTGTAGCTCAGACGAGTTTTTCACCTGCTGTTTATTTTGTCTTTTCTTTGTCAGTTTGCTCTTTTGAATTTTTCTCCACACACACGGACATGTTCTTCTGCACAGAACACAATTAACATTTCAGTCCTTTCATGGCAGACAAAGAAGAACACACACACACACACACACACACACACACGCGTGCGGCCCTGCTCAGTAATGAGCCTCCTCTCCTTCATGTTTATTCTTCCTCAGGTCCTCTGACGTCCACATCAGGTTTTTATGTCCTCCTTTGTGTTCATTCTGTGCTTGTGTGTTCAGTTGAGTGCAGCTGCTTGAGCTACACTGTTAAATACTGTTGTCACGTGGACACGCTGTCCTCGTGGGGACATTAGCAGGTTGTCCATCCAGTGAAAAGGTTGTTACAAATTCAAGATCTACTTTGCAGTTAGGATTAGAATTCAAGTCAGATTAGAGGGCACGGGATTAGGGAATGAAATATGTTAATGTGAAGTGCAACACAACTCCCCTCCCCCGTGTGTGTGTGTGTGTGTGTGTGTGTGTGTGTGTGGACATCAGTCATGTGGACGTGTCTTCAGCCCTTCACATTAAAAAGCTTTTTGAAGATTAAGACGTTCAAATTTTACACTTGGATTAAAATGGCGGCGGTTGAATGGACGATCAGAGATCCTTGGACGTGGGGCTGACTTGTATGCACCCTTGCTGCGATGTTATCGCCCCCTGTTGTTAGAAAAGAAAGGTAGAAAGGCTGTAAATAAACCCCACTGTGCCGCTGCTGCCCTCTGTGGTCAGCTGACGACACTGACCGACAGTAAATCTGTGATGAAGAGCGAAGGCATCAAATACTACGGCTCATATATTTGATGCCTGCTGGGTCGGATCAACAGCTGCCGTAATGTGTTTGCTGTAAAACTGTAGTTTTTTTTACTGTGGATATTTGTAAATGAAAGGGTCTCGTAAATCTATATTAGTTTAGTCTGAAATTACAGATTATATTCTCTAAATCTCTGAGTTATTGACCTGACAACTGTCTCTTGGTATCAATGAAATCATCAGTGTAACCCTTAGGACTTCATTTTTAAAATACCTTATCAATGTTGTTTGCACAGTGACACAAACTGACCACAGGAGGCAGCAGCGGACTAAACACTTTGGTGCGATGAGTCCACATAATCTTCACACTATGTATAAATTAAAACAGTGAACAGTGGAGAAACGTACGTTTACTGTTCCTTTATTAACAATAATGGTCCACAGATTCTTCTGTTTCTCAAGCATGTCCTCACACACAAAGAAACACACACACACACACACACACACACACTGTGGGTTGAAGGCCTGAGTGCTCTGTTTTTTTTTCCCCATGAGACCTCGGGTGAAGCGAGTTCTTCTGGGTTGTAAATGTTCAAGGTCCAGTGGAAGAACTGAAGTCCATCAGTGAACAAGGACTCCATGTTTTGTTCCACACACGTGTTAATGTATGTGTGTGTGTTTGAAACACACACACATACATTACTGTGTGATATGTGAATTCTGCTGGAGCTCAGGCTCTTCTGGGTGACTCTGTCTACACTGGTCAGGTTCGTTGGTACCGTCGCCCTCTTCAGTAACCGTTGATTTCCTCTGTTTCCTTCTCTCTTTGCTTTAGTTGATCGAGCGCCGGCGTCCGTTCCTCTCTTCCTGTTTCCTGTCAGGTCTTTCACAGTGAAACCAGCTTCTTGTTTTCCAACATTTAGTAAAAGTGAGAAACGCTCAGCGTCTGTGAATCACAGGGTCGCCACCGATTTGTCCAAAGAAACCCTGATTCCGTGTCACAGCTTCACGCGTGGATCAATAACTCATCAGCGGGTCGTCAGGTCGATGTCGGACTCCGACGCTCGGCTGTGGTTTCACTCATTTTACACTTCGTCTGAGTTTGTCACACTTCACTAAGACCTGCATCAAACCACCAGCTGCAGGGTTTGATGCTTTCCGTCCTGTTGATTCTGGTTTCAGGTCTGTGTGTGTGTGTGTGTGTGTGTGTGTTGGTGTGTGTGTGTGTGTGTGTCTGCAGCAGGGGAATAAAACGCAGCTGCTGTTTAGATAATAGAGCAGAACGTTGACAAATAATAAAGTGAGAGGAGATGATGATATAAAAAGGAGAAGTGTGTGTGTGTGTGTGTGTGTGTGTGTGTGTTTCTCAGTAAAGGTTATGTTGACAGGTGTAATATCTCCATGTAGAGGATGTTATGTGAAGTGTGTTATAAGAGCAGAGCTGTGGCCTTTACTGTAGGTTAACCTTATCACTGTCAACACACATACACACATACACGTCTTTATTAACGTTTCTAAAGCACTAGGTTCATACCAATGAAAATAACACAACAACCTCTGTTTAAAGTAAGAGAACGTGCAGCTGCTCCAGTGTAACGTTAGCTCAAATGTTCACTCAGCTCAAACTACACTTTAAAACATAAACTAAAATCAGAGTGAACATTTCTCAAAGGAACCTGCAATTTATTGAAGACTGAAAAATCTGAATGAATGTATTCTTTTGTTATTTTAAAGCAGCTCACTTTAATTTCTCTGTCCATGTTTCTCTCTCTGTCGCCTCCTGCAGGCTGTAGAAACAAACCTGGCTTCAAAAGACAGTCACTGGGTGTTTGTGAATGAGGTAAGAAAATACTGCTGTGTACTGAACATACTCTTAACTAGTGTATATACTGTATATAGCTGTGTATGGCTGACCTGGCTTCTTCTGTTTTGTTCACTTTGTGCATCTTCCAGACACAAAAATACCATAAGCTGCACTAACTAACTCTATTTGAAAACCTGAACATGTGTTGCTAATGTTTATTAGCATTGGTTCTCTGTCACCTGTTTTAACTTATTTAGCTACATTTCCTCTAATTTGATGCGAATCACAGGCTGCCAGAGACAACAGGTTAAAAATAAAAACTAAAACATCCTGGGTTTAGTTTCTGGGGTTAAAGCTGTAATTTTAGATCAGAGCTGAGATTGTTTTCTTCTCTGCTGGTGAAGTGTCACTTAAGTTGGAGACACCGGCTTTGTGTTGAAGCCCAAACTGTCAACTGCAGAACAACAGCAGTAGAAGAAGAAGAGAAGAGCAGTGTCCTTTTCAACCTCCTGTCTGCTGACAACGCAAACAACCACAGGAGGACGACAGGAGCACTGCTAATCAAACTGATACAGAGAGGGGGGAGGGGGGGAGCGGGGGTGTAAGATGCAAACAGGTGAGGTGAGAACATGGTAAAAGTGAGTCATGGTCGGAGGAGGTGGTGACAGTTTAGGAACGTCATTTATGGATGATAAATATGAATACCTGTCTTTTCAGTCAGGGATATCAACTTTTGAAAATAGAAAATAAATTGCAAATAAAAATTTACCTGTCACATTTTTCATATATATATATATATATGTATATGCATGAATGTATGTATAAAATAGTTTCTGCAGTCAGTCTGTGTTCTGCTGGCCCTGAGTTAAGGACTGGCTGAGATGAGTAGATGGAGCAGGTCTTTGTCCTGGAGACAGAGGGACAACTCTTTCTGATGCTAATCAGAGAGCAGAGACAAAGGAACGGACCAGGTGACATGAGGACTGGTGCAGGTGGAGCAGTTAATGCCTCCATCTGTATCGACAGCAGAATCCATCACTTCCTCCTCCTCCTCCTCCTCCTCCTCCTACTCCTCCTCCTGCTCCTGCATCTCGTCCCCTCTCCTGTGACGTTAACAGCTAACAACAGCCCTGATATTGGACACAGGGACTTCAGGACTTTACAGATGACACAGTTTGATTTAAAAGAATTGATGTTAACTTGTACTTGTTCTAATATTAATATGTACAAATACATTGTGACTGCGTCAGACTCAGTGAATGGATATAAAGTTCAGTTTTCGTCTCTTCTTCTCCCCTGACTACAATTACAACAAACTCACAATTACACTCTTCAAACACTCGTTCATTCGTCATCCGGTCTTTTCTCAACAGGAAATTAGTGACACGGAGATTCTGGAGCTTACCCACAGTGCACTTGGGCGGATGACAGTGATCCGTCAGATCTTTCCTCTGTGGAGAGACAGCAGCAGCCGCTGCATAAGGCAGAACCACCGCATCTCTTCACTGCTCTGTGACCCACAGGAGGGGTATTTACAGAACTTAGAGGTAACAGGGGTTTTACCACCTGCAGATCTCCACCTGCAGATCTCCACCTGCGGCTGTGTTCCTAACAGCTCACCTTCTTTTCACCTCCGTTCCTTGTAGGTGTCCAACCTCTACCTGTACGACAGCGTTCTGATGCTCGCCAATGCCTTCTACAGGAAGCTGGAGGACAGGAAGTGGCACAGTATGGCCAGTCTCAACTGCATTAGGAAGTCCACCAAACCCTGGAACGGAGGATGGTCCATGTTGGAGACCATTCAGAAGGTATTCAGACCAAAACAGGAGGTTCTTCTGGATTCTTCTGGATATCTGAGTAAAAGTAGCTTTTGAACATTTTCAGGACCAACTCTTGTTTATCTCCTCAGCTAATGTTTAACGGTGTCTGCAACACAGTAATATTTCCCATGATGCTTTGTATTTAGTTGTGTGCCGTGCTGGGATGTGACCAATAATGTGTCTTTGGTGGTCTTTGACCTCCATGTTCACGGACATGAGTCAAACACGCGTGACATCACTCACTGTGTCTCTATCACTGATGTCCAGGAGAAAAATACTCCTGACGTGTAGCTGCTCCGGCTGTCGCTGTTCAAAGGCCACGTCTAAAATGTGATTTCCTTCCAAGACACTCGTCGCTGCTGTTAGATGAAAAGGTCGCACACGTCGCCACCTGCAGGAGATTCATGTCCCATCATGTTTGTTTTGACTTGTTACAAAGTTGGTGAAGCTTCTGGTCGTTGATCAGGCTGTCAGTGTTAAAGTTCATCCAGTCGGTGCTCCGAGGGGCGAAAAGACCAGACTGAGAATCTGGGAGGTTTAATCTGAGGGAAGAAGAAGATTAAACGTGAGGATCATTTTAAAAGGATGAGATATTTGTGGTCTGGACCCACGTTATCTACTCTAATCATCAATTAAATCTACCACGAAGACATAAAAGAATCTGATGAATAAATCAGTGAGTCCAGTCTGATATTTTCTCAGGGGAACATCACTGGTCTGACTGGGATCATGGATTTTAAAGACGGAGGCTCCAACTCACACGTCCAGTTTGAGATCCTGGGATCCAGCTTCAGTGAGACCTTCGGCAAAGACATCAAGAGGGTGAGTCCAACTTCAGGCTTCAAACTGAATCCTACTTTGCACAGACGCTTGATAAATACTGACATCAAATATTATCAACTACCAAAAAGGACATAGAAAAAACACATCACATTATTTGACTGTCCACCAGGGGCAGCAGTGGACAGCAACTGTCCTGTCACTTTAAACTAAACCCCAGATTCTGTCTGTGTGGGTGGTGTGTGTGTGTAGTATGGTGTGTGTGTGTAGTATGGTGTGTGTGTGTAGTAAACACTGGTGCGAAAATGTGTTTTACATTAAAGATGTGTTTGATATTGATAATCACACTGGAAAAATGTGTTTATTAAAAGTGGGAGGACAAATTCCTGGGAGCTCAGTGTGTGTGTGTGTGTGTGTGTGTGTGTGTGTTTGTGTGTGTGTGTGTGATGTATGACCTCCCTGTTCTAATGGCCATTATATAACTCAGGGGAACTCATAACGGGGTGTGAGAAGTCAGGTGATTAAATCTTCAGTACATTGTGTGTGTGTGTGTGTGTGTGTGTGTTAATGTGCACACGTGTGTGTACTCTGCTGTTCTATCCAGGTGTAAATCAGTCTAATTGCTGCTTCTGTTTCAGAACTCATTGATTCAATAATTGATGGATTTGGACATTAATCATGTTTTTAAACTTAATATTTAAATTTTTCTTCACAATTTTCTTCTCTTTTCTCTGGTGAGTCCAGTCCTTTGACCGTCACGCCTTGAACTAATGGCCTGGAGCCGTTGATAAATTTAAAGCTACAGCTTCAGGACCGTAGAGTCACGACTCTATCAGAATCAGTTTTCAGTTTTTTAACTAGTCTGACAGAAAGTATTTGATCTGTGACCAGCAGCACGGTGTGAACAATGAAAATGATCGCTAAAGGTCATACATTTGTATGGACTGGTATTGGACATCTGCTGTGGCGGAAGTTAGCATTAGCATCTGAGCTAGCAGCATCATTTCCTCAGATTTAGGCATTAGTGTCGAAGCAGTGAAAGCAGTTGGCTGTACAGTGTTGTGTTCATGATAGTAGCTTTAGCGTTCATATTCTACAGCGTTGTTGTTACACAGTTCTACTGTTAGCAGTGTTAGCATTCCCTGTGGTTTGACTCTACATTTGTGAATTAGAACAAATGGTTTTGCATTTAAATTCTTACTTTTACGTGGTCTACGTTTTTATTTTGGTCTCGTTGTGATTATACTGGTCGATGACAACATCTTCCTGTTTTTCGTCCCTTCTGTTTGGTCCGGTTTCCTGCTGCTCAGGTCTTTGTCTCTTCAGTCTCCCTTGCCAACAGAAGTGCGGCTGATGATTTTTCTTCTCTCTGTAATGGGGGCTGCTTTGTGTGAAAATGAATCCATTAGAATGTTGGAGGACAAAAATGAGCCACAGACGGGGCTAATTCTAAATCCCCAGGGTCATTTTGGACTCATTACAACAATTTGTGCCTTTGAAAACTAGAAGGCAGCTAATTTCTCTGAATAATACATGAAACAAAGCCGCACACGTATTTTCCTGTCCTTTTATTTTTCCGCCAAAGACACAAAAATCTTCTTTTACATTTTTCTTTTTGTGTCTTTTACCAACAGTCACAGGAAGAGTGGCGACAAATGGGCAGAAAAGACTGGAAGGTTTTTGTCACCACAGGTGTAAAAAAATAAATTAAACCATTGAGCCGTCACTTGGACTCAGAGCGGAGAACGGTCTGGTTTGTTATTTTCAACAAGAAGTATTTTATCTACTTTAGTAACTGAAGATTATTTTAAATATGTGGAGTTTGCACGAGAGATAAAGCTTCATAAACCCTGTCCAAATGTTCAAGTGGTTTTTGACTTAATATAAACTTCCATAACCATGTGGCACATTTTTGAGATATTTAAAATACACATTTTCATTTCAGTAACTGGTAAAATTTCTATTATTATTATTTATAATTCTATTTATTATTTATTGTTTATTTTATTCCTGGTTAACTTTAAACTGGACTCTATTTTTACATCTGTGTTCATCTAAAAAGTTTTCATGTTGGATCATTTACTAATACTTTGACTGTTTTTTAAGCTATCTCTTAGGTATAGCACTGCTATCCTTTAGCTGCTTCTCAGAATTGGTTTCAGCTACTCCGGTGCTAACATTTATAGCTCTTTTCTGTATTTATCTGTAGCTAATTGACACTTTCTCTGTGTTTTTACTTAAAGTTTTGCTCTACATTTGTCTAGAAGTTTTAAAACTCTTTTTCCATTTCTCGTTGTTTGACGAGCTGTTAGCTTTTCTGTTAGCTTTTCTGTCCACCGGTCAAACATGGCTGGACTCATTTCTGGACCACTCTCGTCCGACTGTTAACGTTTGGAGCCACCTTTAAGCTGTAGCTCAGTCAACAAGGTGACTCTGGCGTAAAACTTTTCCTTCAAAGCTCTAAATTATCTTGGAAAGTGCTGTAAAATCCACAAAGTCAGAGACACAAATGTCAGAGCGGGATGAGTGGAAACACAGTCCGTGTTTAACGACCGCTGTAGGATCAGCTGTGCAGAAAGGAGGCCCCCGCTCCCTGCTGCCGTCTGCTGTCCCTGACAATTATGAGATTATTAATGTTAGGAATAGAGCTAGTGAAATGCCAGACGCTCCCTGGAGAACGCTCGCTCTTTTCCTAACTGCGCCTGTGTTCTGCTGACTTACGCTGATGGTGTCGCTGTGGCTGAGAGGCCGTCTCGTAATGAGACGACAAACACGAGGGCCGCTGCAGAAAATGGGCCGAGTCACAGGACGGCGGGGTGTAAAGGTGCAGTTAGTAACATTTAGCTGTATGTCAGAACTTAAACATGAGAATATCTGGAGAGGGAGATAATTTGTACAGAAATATCTGGTCCACCGCTGCCTCGTGTGGTCAGTATGAGAAATAATTTTGGCATTATGGATTTAAAATAAAATCTTTAAGGTGAAATGTAAAATAATCAAATTTGTCTGTGGACTTGGAGGGGACAAGTCACCATGACATGTTTCTGCTGAGGTAAACACATACTCCATCGTAGCAGGGACACAGGCGCTCAGACAGGTCACTCACACACACACACACACACACACACACACACCTCTTTTGATGAATTCTCTTCTCTGAAGCCTCTTTGATGTCTCTAATCTTCATGAAGCTCAGTTCTCCGGAGTCTTTTCAAAGAAAACACACTGACGTAAATGAATAGCAATTAGTGTCTGTGTGTGAGTGTAATTGTCACTCTTCACCTAGTTTCGCTTCAACCATTGTGAGCCGACCCATGGGTGTTGGGATAAATTACCACAACCCTGGGGGCCCCCCCCCCCCCCCCAGACCAAAGCTGCCTCCACAGTTAAGACTGAACTCATATTATTTGTCTGAAATGAATGATCACATTCTGTAAGTAACAAACTAACCACACGGGGCAGTAGATGATGAAGATGATGATGAAGAACGAATGATCATGGTTATGAAGATGGTGATGATGATGATGATGAAGATGTTGAGTGGGTGGGAAAAGAATGGCTTTCTATTCTCAGCTCCTTTGTTCTTCTTTGCTGCTGGTCGTCAGATAACGCTGGCGTTTCTTCATTAAAGCCCTGATAAATGAACTGTCTTCCTCTCTGAACTGTTGAACCTTGAACCTCCTCGTTGGTCTGTAAATGAAGACTAGAAGGTTAAGGAATAGCTAATGAATATTAGCATAAAGTGCTAGACAATAAATTAAGAAATAAGAGCTAAATCTTAGCCACCAACAAAATACAGTATTTATACAAAAAGTGGGGTCACAAAATGTTCAAGTGTGTACTCAGAGGACAGAC
>NC_024314.1:13818083-13836536 GCF_000523025.1 Cynoglossus semilaevis
CCCCCGGACCTGTAACGAGTCTACTGTGCCTTCAGAACTCAGTGTGGTCAGCGACTCGATGGAGTCTAAAAACTGGACTCCTGCAGTTTTGGAGGAACCTCCATCCATTTGTTCCTCGTCACTCGTCTAATGAAGTCTGTTTCTGTGCAGACGCGGTGCAGATTACCGCTGTTTCTGTGGAAACAAACCCAAAACCACGGTGTGTGAGTCTGACGCAGGGTTTTTCTCCCAGACCTACTTTAATGGCAACACGAGGAGGAGTAAAAGGGAGTGATGGAGTTCTGGGAGGAGTGACCCGTCTCTGGGTTGTGTTTTAATTAAACACCATTCTTCCTGCGTGTTTCTGAAGGTTGCTCTGAGGTCTAGCTTTAATAAGATAAAAACTGCAGAGAATCGATTAAAAGCAAATTGAATTCATCTGAAGATAACGAGCAGGAAATACTTTAAAAATAGGCTTCATTTCAACCCACTTGCATTTTCTTCTGCTTAACTGCACAATCAGAGAGATTGCTTTGGATTCTCTTCCCCCGACCTTGCCGACATAAAGTACCTACACTTACCTCCCGCCGACTGGGCTGAGAACGCCCCCTGCTGCTCAAAGTTTTCAAAACACAGGTGGCATGCCAGCTTTGGCTGAAAACCAAATGGAATGAGATTCTAACAGTCCCAATGAATGAGCCGTCATGACCAGGGGGCGCTAATGAAAGACCCGCACAGATGTAAGGGACCCAGGTTCTGGTTAGTACCATGTAGAACCAAGATTCTATTGGAGATGGATCATATGAGGTCACGGTTGAAACCAGACTTCAATTGGTTCTGATCAGGGGATCAAACCTGTGGTTTGCTGTTGACTAGTTGAACGCCAATATGGATCAAAATAAGATGTGGCTCCTAAAACATGGAGGATCAGACCCTGCTGAGGTCTGGGTTCAAAACTGTCAGTTGAATTATGGCTGATGACTGAAAACTAACAGGCAGCATTAGCATCATGTGATGAGAACGTGTCTCCGTCCTCCATTTTTCCCACAGGTAAGAGTTTGTTGTTGATCGAACTGCGGCTGAGTTGATGCTGTGCGTGACCTGAGTTTGGTCGTCTACAGCCGGGCTCACTGTAGAAACGACCAAGAAATCTAGTGATTAGGCTAACGACCCTAATTAAGACACTCTGTCAGGGATTACGGCCGGTGTGAGCATTAGCTGTCTGGAGGAATGAACGAGCGCTGGGTTAATGGCATTGTTTTATAAGTGGCCGCGGCCTCTGATGTGAAAGTGACCGGCTTTTATTATTCTATTGATTTTTTTGTCCTTTTTTTTCTTCCTTACATCGAGGCATGAAAGTGCTTTTAAAGAGATTTGTCTAATCACGCAAAACTGAGTAACAACGATGTTACAGCCTGAGAATGTGGGGGCGGGGGGGCGAGAGAGAGGGGTGAGGAGAGAGAGAGAGAGAGAGAGAGAGAGAGAGAGATACAGGGAGACAGAAACAGAGGGGAGAGAGGGGGAGAAAGAGAGTGCATTATAGCAGGTCCACATGAGAGTAGAAAGCCATGAATATGTGTTTGTTTGGTATTCTGTTTTTGAAGTATTTTTGTGTACTCACAGAGTATCAGGTCAAATATCTAAACCTTCATTTTTTTTCTAAGACTTCAAAGAGGGCGAGTACGTGAGGTTTACCCCCCCTGTGGTCACCAGTGTAAATTACACACCATGTATAAGCTCTTCCTGTGGGACTGTCCTCTAAACGATGGGACAAATGTGTCTGTCCACTGTTGTCTCCGTAAGGACTGGTTTAAATCATGGCTAATGGAGAGGACGCGCCCCCCCTCCCTCACCCACTCCCCCCAGGACCACTGCCTGACATCTAAAGTGCTTTTTGACAACTTCCCAAGTCTCCACACACATATGAGCGTCTGTGTGTGTGTGGGTTGAGGTGGGGGACAGCTGGGGAATCGGGGGGGAGTCCGTGTTTGTAAGGGTCATCCTATAAATGCATTGTGCATTTTCAAACCAGATGACAGACTACAGTGCCAGGAACTAACTCTGAGCTGGCCCACCTGACCAACCAGGAGCTTAATGTTAGCCACAGGATGATAAGACAACAGTCGAAGGTTAGCAAAATAACAGTCGAAGGTTAGCAAAATAATAGTCGAAGGTTAGCAAAATAACAGTCGAAGGTTAGCGAAATAACAGTCGAAGGTTAGCAAAATAACAGTCGAAGGTTACAATACAATAATGTAAGATTTGGTTCTTTATTAAAAACGTAAAATGTTTAAAATGAGTGTTGCCATGTAAAGAGTTAGCTCAGAGTAGCTCGCAGTTAGCCAAAAATACCTAGCTTTTACTGTTTTACATTTTCTAAATTTTTAATTTTTTTTTTTTTTTGTCATTTCCTGGTTAGTTTTTAGAATAATGTACTGACTGATCTCTTTTTTATTTTTAATTAATTTGGACTTTTGTCATGGTGGGGGGCTTCACCAGCTCCACAGACACACACCCATCAGCACATCTGAGTGTAGACGGAGAACAGAGCAGAGAAAAGCTAACCTGCTGACAGGCAGCTCACGGGGGAGATGAAGTTGACGATGGAAACTTTTCTGCTGCTTCTTCAACCACAGCTGATTCAGTTGGACTGAATTTTCAAACACTGAATCTGACAGAGCTGCTGTCAAAACTCTGCTGCTCGTTTGCTGCTGCTTTCATGATTTTCTTCTGATTTAAATTTAAAATCTCCTTCACCTTTAGACTGAGTTCCTTCTCCAGTTCTTCAGCTCTAAAAACCAGAGTCAACTGGTTTCTCTCTTCTGAAGCACGACTCCTGAACAGAGTTCTATTTAAGGATGAGACGTCTGTCTGTCATTAACACTTTATTACACAACACAAGGTTTGGTAGGTTAATGTGTGTGTGTTTGTGTGTGTGTGAATCTGTTTCCCCCTGTTTTTCCTCTGTAGACAATGCCAGGTATTTATACTACTTCTGAACTTTTTATCATGAAAAATGGCCTTATGTAAGCTCTGAGTGCTATGACTCACCGAGAGAGAGAGAGAGAGAGAGAGAGAGAGAGAGGGCGCGCGTGTGTGTGTTAACTCCATCTTTCTGTCTGATTTGCAGCTACATGAAAAAACACACACCAGAAAATACATTGTGTCAGTTCACAATCTGTTTACAGTCTTCACTGCCTGTTCTCTGTTCATTTACAGCCTGTTTCTCTGTTGCACCGTTTGCTTTCATGGCACAGTCGACCAATCAGCTCTCTGTCCTAATTACAGCCTGTTTACAGTCTTTTGTTCGGCCTGATTCTCCCTCCGTGAGCAGTCCACACACGAGTCTGGGCTTAAGTTCTATAAATTTACTCTTGACTGACTTTTTTTTTACTGACTTTTTGTCTGTCTGTGCAGCTTGCCACCTGGGACTCAGTTCAGGGTCTGAACGGCAGCCTGAAGGAGAGTCGTATAGAGAGTGGGATGCAGGGTGTGACAGTCAAAGTGGTTACTCTGCTGGTGAGTCTGGGGAACGATAAGTATTGATACACCAGGTTAGCATTAACCTAAAGCAAACACGGTTTAGAGTTGATGTCAATATCACTGTGAGTGTGTTTAAGGTTACAGTTAATTCTGTGGAGGGACTTTTTAAAAGCACATTTTAAAACTTTAGATTTATTCTTGGTTAAGCGTAAACACAGTTATGTTTTTATGTCATTTTTTCCGTCTTTTCTCAGGAGGATCCATTCGTCATGGTGGCTGAAAACATCCTGGGTCAACCAAAGAGATACAAAGGGTTCTCCATCGACGTTCTGGACGCACTCGCCAAAATCCTGGGCTTTAAATATGAAATCTATCAGGTGTGGTAACAGCTAACGGCTAAGGCTAGATAAATAACAACTCAATGCTAACATAGCTGCACTAACTTCTTACCTAAAGCCATGGCTGGCTAACAGCTAATGTAGCCGTTAAGCTAACTGTCATCATTACATGTCATGGCTAGCTTCCAGGCAGGGGGTGGGCTAATCCTGGTTCTCATCTGAACTTTAATCATCTTTGCTTCAGGTCAGTGACAGTAAATATGGAACTCAGCTTCCAAACGGTTCCTGGAACGGGATGATCGGTGACCTCATTAGTAAGGTGGGACAAACTTGTACACCACTGTCTGATCTGTAACCTGCTTCAGTCACCAGGGGGCGTCTGACCGTGATGGCCTTTGTTTGTTGTAGAAAGCAGACCTGGCTGTGTCGGCCATCACCATCACTCCTGAGCGGGAGAATGTGGTGGACTTCAGTAAACGGTACTTGGACTACAGCGTCGGAAAAAACCCGAGGAGAAGATCAACATCTTCTCGCTCTTCGCTCCCTTTGACTTGGCTGTGTGGGCCTGCATCGCTGCCGCCATCCTGGTGGTGGCAGTGTTGATCTTTCTCCTTAACAGACTGCAGGCTCTGCGCTCGTCTGCCAACCAGAACGCTGCACCTGGTCAGCCGACCAATGGTGTAGGGGCGGGGTCGTTGAACAGCGCAATCTGGATTGTTTACGGAGCTCACTGTGAACAAGGTGAGAAAAAAAAAAAACAACAACTCAGCATTACTGCATCTGTTGAAGTACCTGTTGAAGTACATGTGTCTGGTTGTTGTGATGTTTGTGGAAACATCATCCAGAGGTTCAGTTAGATAATGAGTTCTGTGGGATGGAATGGTTGGTTGGTTGGTTGATTGATTGGTTGGTTGGTTGGTTGCTTTGTTGGTTGGTTGGTTGGTTGATTGATCAGTTGGTTGGTTGGTTGGTCGGTTGGTTGGTTGATTGATCAGTTGGTTGGTTGGTTGGTCGGTTGGTTGGTTGATTGATCAGTTGGTTGGTTGGTTGGTCGGTTGGTTGGTTGGTTGGTTGCTTTGTTGGTTGGTTGGTTGGTTGATTGGTTGGTTGGTTGGTTGATCAGTTGGTTGGTTGATTGATCAGTTGGTTGGTTGATTGATCAGTTGGTTGGTTGATTGGTTGGTTGGTTGGTTGATTGGTTGGTTGGTTGGTTGATCAGTTGGTTGGTTGTTTGGTGAGTGAGTTGTGTGGCAGGTTAACTGGCTTGTTTCAATAGTATTTCACAGAAAAGAAAAAGAAAATGTGGTTTTCCATTTTCCTATATTTAAAAATTCACTGTCGTCAAAGAAGAGTCAGTCAACGGCTCTTTAAGACTTAATTAAATTAAATAAATAAATAAATAGGAAGCTGTTCAGGGTCATGTGACCACAAATGAATCAATGGTTAGAACCAGATGAAACAAAATGGACTGAGACAATAGAACAAATTAGGACAAGAGCCAATCACAGCCACCATGATGCCAGGAACTATATACACAGATATACTGTATCGGTATGATTAAATATGATTAAATATGATTAAATATGACTAAATATGACTCAATATGACTTAATATGACTTAATACTACGAAAGAGAGTTGAGTATTTAATACTGCACAGTACATTTTAGTCATTTAATCTGATTTCATCTGACAAAAGTCGACCAATGAAAGGTAGACATTTTAGCTGACCAAAACTAAACCTGTGGTACTGTGTGTGTGTGTGTCCATATACAGGTGGTGACAGTCTTGTGGGCTCCATGGCTCTGAGGATCGTCATGGGCAGCTGGTGGCTCTTCACTCTCATCGTATGTTCATCCTACACTGCCAACCTGGCAGCCTATCTGACCGTGTCACGCATGGACCACGCTATATGGTAGGACACACACACACACACACACACACACACACACATGCTTGAAACCCAAATTAGCAACATGAACTTTATGTCTGTGCACCACGTCGTCCAGCAGACCAGTCAGGAAGGTCAGCTCATGATAAACAGCAGTGAAAAGTCCTGCAGGAAACAAAAGTCAAACGTTTGTTTCTAGTCCAGGTGTCAGACTTGAATTTAGAATGTCGAAGACTTCAGCTGGAGTCTTCAGTTCTGCACTTGTTTTTTTCTCCTCATTAAAGTCAAGAGTTTTGTTTCCTGGCTGCTCCGCCAGACGGCAGGTCTTAATTTATAATCCTTCTCAAAGTGTCGTCTGAGTAGAAAAATGTCTGCGACGTGCCGACACGAGGAAACTGCAGCAGAACGAGGCGTTCAGGTGCATCGGCGTAACTCAGTCTCCAGGATTTTCCCTGGTTTCCTGTTAAATGACACAACCGATCTTCAGCAGTGCTACTGTTCAAGAACACACTGTGTAAATATCCAGTAGAATACAGTGTGGAGATGAGCAGGCGTCTGGGAGCGTACCAGACTCCGTAGAGAACACCAGCAGCCAGGAGTCGCAGACCTGCTCCTGTTTTTGGTGGTTTTCTCTCTGGACTCTTGCTGATAAATTAACTCCATCTTTAAGTAATACATTTTAATTTGTTATTTTGGATCATTTGGATTTAACTCAGTGACACAAATTCACCCCAGGGGGCAGCAGAAAACCCTGTTGGTTCCCTGGAGGCTATGATCCCTGATTTCCTCTCAGGACTTTTGTAGGAGCTAAACCAAGAGGTGAAGCTTTGAACTTGTTTCTTAGAAACGTCTAGTCTCATATTTGTGTCTTTCTCTATGTGCTGTGATCCAGGACTTTCCAGGACCTGGTTCGGCAGATGGACGTGGACTACGGCACAGTTCGGGACTCGGCGGTCTATGACTACTTCCGAAACAAAGGCACCAACCCTCTGGAGCAGGACGCCACCTACGCCGAGCTGTGGAGGAGCATCAGCAAGAACAACGGGCTGAACTACTGCGTGTCCAGTCCCTCAGAGGGAATACGCAAGGTCAGAGTGTGTGTGAGTGTGTGTGAGTGTGCGTGTGTGGGAGGGCCCAGAATGAGCTAAATGAGAAGTTAGCTCAGAGACGGCGTTAGCCTCAGATCACAGCGACCTATAAATGATCCAAAGAATAAAAAAACTCCAGAAACATATTTCACAAAAACAAGAAAATCTGTTAAAAGAGTAAATATCCTCCAATGATTCACATTTAGACTCTGCCTCCACTCATTTGTTAACAGGGTGTGTGTGTGTGTGTGTGTGCTGCTGTAGTTATTACACTCATAGATCTCCCAAAAGCCGCTGACAAATTAGCATTGGAGACAAATTATGTGTGAGTGAATCCATTATTCATCCATTTACATGATAAACTTCCTGTGACACTGCTGTGGTCCCTGTGGTAACAACACACACACACACACACACCTCATTAGGTGTTTGTTTTTTTTCACTGCTGCCTCCTTTACCTTCTGCTTCTACAGCTTGGTTTCTCAAACACAGGGTCCGGCCCTCACATTGCTTTTTAAAATATTATTTGGTCAATTTTGAGTTAAGTTTTTGCATTTTTTTTAAATATATTTTTTCTTATTTTTGCTACATTTCCATCAGGCTAAGAAGAGTGCCTACGCCTTCCTGTGGGACATGGCGGTGCTGGAGTACGCTGCTCTGACCGACGACGACTGCACCATCACCGTGTCAGGAAACAGCATGAGCAGCAAAGGTTACGGCATCGCCATGCAGCACGGCAGCCCCTACAGAGACCTGTTCTCCCAGAAGTGAGTCACAGCAGGAGCACATTTACAGGGACAGTGAGGGTGAGGGTGGGGGGGGGGTCATAATTATATAACACCAATTGATGTTATATACTGTAAAGACCTAACAGATAGTTTTAGCCTCTCCTAACCATAGCAACACAGACAACTCCTGGTCCACTGCTGCCTCCAGTGGTCAGAGTGAAGGTCGTCCTGCTTGATACAGGATCATTTGATTGTATTACCGCCAGAAAATTGATTTTATCAGCAACATGTTTAAAAAAAACCTCTTTTACAGATGTTGAAAACTCCACTGTTTTCTTTTCTGTCTGATCATTTCTGCTGGGATCAGAACAAACACTCTTTTTTTCATGCTCCGCGTTAAATCAATAATTTCCCCGACGTTAAACCTAATGTTTAATCTGAGATGAAAGGAGCTGCTTTTAATCAGCGTAGCTGCTGTGAAATAAATGGGATTATTCTCACAGCGGTGTAAACACAACCACGGCCCACACTAATTACTGTTTTCTTTCATGGGTCAGGAGCCTGACTGAAGTTGTATTTTTATTTTTATTTTTTTATAAGAGCTGGAGATTAAATCAGTGAGCGGCAGAGTCCAAATCTAAAATAATCTCAGTGTGAGATTGGAGAAATATGAATGAACTCCCGGAGGAGAACCGAGTCTTAGAACTTTCTCATCCATCTCTTATTGACCAGCTGGCACAACATCAGACAGGAAGTGATGTCATCGATTCAGTGAACAGTTCCTGATGCTGTCTGTCATCAACAAGAAGATTGTTCACAAAGAAATTGTGGATGTTTGCCCTCAGGAGGGCAGCAGAGCTCCTGGTGCAGGTGCTTTCACACCTTGTTGGTCTGTGGGCGGAGCCACCGGGGACCTCGGCACAGCTCCACGTCCAAAATGTCATTTACACCTCCTTCAAGTGTAACTTCACCAAATTCTGCACCTCCTCCATTCACCTCCTTTATTCTGCAGGTTGGAGCCCAAAGAGCTGAGAAAAGTCATTTACTGCAGCATCAAGGTGTCACAGAGGAGGAGGAGATGTAAGACAGGAAACAGGAAAAGAGGAGAAACATAAAAGTTTGACACTTTGATTATTAACCTAAAGTTACGCTAACTTTTAGCTAGATTTTTTTAACATTTACTTCTTTTATAGCTAACTTTGTGTCTGTTGTTTCTGGAACCTTGATTAGAGAGCACCGCCTCTTTTTTGCAATCCTGGCTCCTGATTGGATGAGATATTTTGTTTATTTTTGTGCTTTGACCTCAGACTGGCTCCAGTTTTTAATCCATGTTTGCGTTTCTACTAATTCACTTCTTAACTCTCTGTAAAACTTTCTCCTCTCTCCGTGGAGCTTTGTCCATTGTCACATTTTCCTTTACTTCTCTCGCCCTCTCTCTCTCTCCCTCCCTCTCTCTCTCTTTCTCTTCCTTCTTCTCCTGCTCCTCGTCTGTGATGAAACTGTGTTTTTATTATTGGGGGATTAATTTGTGGCTGCTGAATGGAGACAAACAACAGCAGTTAATAAAGCAGTCCAGGCAGGACAGCAGCACCCGGCACTTTGGGAATACTGGGAATAATGTGTCCGGGAGTGAAAGTGAGGGCAGAGCTTTTGTTCAGCTCACAGACAATTATCTCCACATTTCTCCACATCCTGCTCCTGAAGCCTCAGCTTCCTCTTCATCATCCTCACATTAATCAGCTCCACGCCCTCTCTAGATGTTTCTGTTGCTGCTGGAAATAAAAACACTGAGGTGGCGGGGGGGGTCCACAATGATGCTGCTGTGCTGACCTTCAGCAAATTAAAACCACAAATCTGAGCTGGGATTTTACACCATGTAAAGTTGTTCTGGTAAAGCTGAAGGAAGATTCACGTTAAGACATCTGCAGGCTAAAAACACTGACGGTGCCAAACCGATGTTACTGACAAAGAGCAAAAATATTGGAAGATGGAGAGAGAAAAATAATAAATGACGGGATGAGCAAAGAGTCAGAACAACAACGAGAGATCGACGTAGGGAAGAGAACAATGGAGAGAACACTCAGGGAGGGAAAATGAAGAGAGACATGATGATGTGAAGAAGCAGAGACAACAGTTGAAGTTTTCCATCTGACAGAGTCCACAGAGAAATCGATCGTTGAAACTCTTTGTCTTTTGAAAAGGCTTCGAACGGCAGATTTTGTCTTGACGATTGTTTGTTACAATAGTGAGCATCATCTCCCTGTGACTGACTGAGGTCTTGAAACTGCTGCAGTATTGATCAGTGCTGTTACCAAGCCTGTAATTGCCCATAATACATCTGTTCAATAAGAGAGCGGCAGCTGTATTCTTTGTTCAGTTCAGCCGTCGATCCAGTTCATCATCTGAGTCCAGAAGAACACACTGTTATTTAAAGGTACGCCATATCTGACCACGAATGACTCACAGAGCGGTGGTGATGGGTCGGAATCGTAGCGTATGGGGGTGTAAGAAATTAGCGATACACTGAAATATCACGATATTCAGTTTCACAACACCGTAATTGTTTTTTTATATTACACACCCCTAGTAGTTTATTGAAAAATTAGCCAAAACAACTGGAAAGAATGAGTCAGCTCCTCCCCTTTTCTCCTTCTGTCCTGCAGGATTTTGGAGCTACAGGAGAAGGGAGACCTCGACATCTTGAAGCAGAAGTGGTGGCCTCGTACCGGCCGCTGTAACCTCAACAGCCACGGCAGCGCCGGTCCAGACGGTCGCTCTCTCAGGCTGCACAGCTTTGCCGGCGTCTTCTGCATCCTGGCTGCCGGCCTGCTGCTGGCCTGTCTGGTGGCTGCACTGGAGGCTTGGTGGAGCAGCAGCAATCACTGCCGACAGGAGCAGCCCAAAGAGGTGACCAATCACAGGGGGGCGCTGCAGAGGCGGCCGGGCCACTGCTGCGAGGACACTGCCACACTCTACTTTAAGGATCCAAACACAGACGCCGGGCCCGACTTAGTGGAGCTGCAGTACACGCAGCTGTAGACAGGGGGAGCCGTAGAGCAGAGAGTGAGGGAGGCAGCAGCAGAGGTGCTGGCTGAAATCAAATTTGGTCTCCGTCCATCACACTCCCGTCCCTTTCACCTCCTCCTTAATGTCCAGAGCTCATGTGTTGTCTTTAGGCTGATGACGTCATCATGTTTACTAACACACTCATTAGAAAAGTAAGTTGTATTTCCTACATCGAGTCGTCTCCAGTAATAAAGTTCCTTAGTGATGTTTCTACTCTATGTATAGTTTTTGTTGTTTACTAGCAGGGGGCGGTGTTGAGCACATAAAAACCATCAGAATAGATCTAGCGTCACCTGAAATGAACTGAATTTGTTCAACAACACATTTTAACAAGTTTTTCAATGTTGTCTCTCTTTGTGAGGGAGCTATCGACTGTAGCTCCGCCCCTTCACCAGAAAGAAGATAACGAGAGAGAGAGCAACACGGATTTAAACTGCCTGAATGAAAGAGGAGCGAGAGCAGACAGAAGAAAGCATAACACAGAGAGAGAGAGAGAGAGAGAGAGAGAGAGAGCAACAAATAACAGAGAGAGGTGGGGCAAGTCAAAATTAAAGAGATTAGAGAGATTCAAAGAGCTAAAGCAAAGGTAGAGCGAGTACAAAGAAAGAAAAAGGGAGAGACGGATGTAGACTGAGAGAGAAACCATCAGCACAAAACAAAAACCTCACTGAGAGACAGACAGTGCTGTAACTGTGGACAGCCGTGGATCCATAAACTAAAGTGTGAGCAGTAAAGTGTCATGTTGGAATGTTGGCTCTTTAGCCCCGCCCTTAACCTGGTCCTGGTGATGTCACTGTTGTGGACAGCATCTTCTCTGTCTCCTTTGTCTTCATGTTTGTGATCTCGTGCAGGTCACTAAGGATTTCACTCTGGCAAAGCTTTCTGCTCCTTTGACTTATAATGACATAAGATCCTCGGAGGGACAGAGGGACATTTGGACAGACAGACAGAGACACTGGGACCAAGCAGAGGCTATTGATACAGGTCAGAATAGACACAACAATTAATTGCACAATATAATTAAGAAAAATAAACCAATTATATCCAGAGAGTGGGATATTTAATTTGGGTTTAACTCTTTGCAGAGGACACCATGTTGTTTTGGGCTGAAACTGAAATTTGAAGGGACAGAGGGACATTTGGACAGACAGACAGAAACACTGGGACCAAGCAGAGGCTATTGACACAGGTCAGAATAGACACATATATGCTTCACAGAATTCCAAAGGCATTTCTAAATTACACTGAACCTTTTGTTTTATTATTGTTGTTACATCAGACGCTGATGAAACTACACCAGGTGCTGCAAGGAAACACAAATATAGATATAAATAAATATAGAAACATGTTTTCACACAGATAGTCACTTGATGTTGAACAGTATCTGATCAAATGAATTGTTAAATTAATCAAAAACATGTTGTTGTTGTAGAAAATACAAAACATGTGTCACTTGTGTCCTTAGAAAATGTCCACAGTAGCAGCTGGGGCAGAGCTTTGACCAGAGGACGGCTGTTCTGATGGTCAGGACACAGATATCAGTGTTCTCATCTTTCTACATGTATTTTTCTACTGCTAGTTTTACCTTGTGTGCAGCTGTGTGCAGAAATGGAGACAGTTTGGGGGTGGGGCAGGAACAGGACAGGGGCGGGGCCTTGGACCAGCTGCAGGAAACACTGCAGCATAAATAACTGTGTGTGTTATTGATGTCCAGTGTGTATGTGTTGTGTACTTTATGGTGACTAATATCTGTTTGTAGTAATACTGGAGCCACAGTGAAACATTTGAAGTCAATGTTGAGATAGTTAAAAATGTTTTCATGGTTTTTTATTTCACTTAATCCACATAGTAATAACAATACAGGAAAGGTTGCTACATCCCTGCTTAAGTTAGAGCTAAAATTAGCCAAAGGATTAGCAAATTAGCTCAGACTATTTTGCTAAAAACAAGAACAGAAAGAAAGACCTATAATATGTTCAGTGGGAATTTTTAAATTTTGCCTTCAACTAATAAGACAAACATAATTAAAATAACAAAGAAAATCCTCATTTTATTCAAAAGACCACCTCAATGTTTCCCAGATAAAAGCATTACCTCAGTCAGCCTGATGTAGGTCAAAAGGTTACAACCATTGACAGACCACCAATAAAATGATCCAGAATTTTCCTGAACCATATTTCAGAGAGGTAAAAAAAACGTGTCCAAATAATAAAAAAAAGAAAAGAAAATGTACTCAGCTCTAAACATGACTCCGTCACTGGGTGGCAGCCGTCGCTCACTTTGGCTCCAGGATTATCTTTTTACACAAACCTTTAAAACTAACAGAAGCCAAGTTTGATTTCAAGCCGCTCAAGAACACACTGTTATTTTCAAAAAGATGTGTGGAGTGGTGACATCACTGCATCAACAACGCCACACAGAGGAAAAAAGAAAAAAAACATCCCCCCACCAATCTCAGCCTCTGTGTCCTCCCTTGTCCTCCCCCTTGTGTTCCTCCCCTGCTCCTCTGCTCCTCCCCTCCTGCAGGACAAAGAGGTGAACCTGGAGCAGGTGCACCGGCGTATGAACAGTCTTTTGGACGAGGACTTGGCCCACAAGCAGATCCCCGGCCCCTCTATCGAGATCTCTGCGCTGGACATCGGCAGCCCAGCGTCCTCACTGGCGCCTTCTCTGGGGACAGGGCAGGACTACCACCCATCCTCGGGCCTTGCTGTGACCACCTTCCTCCCAGGGGAGGGGGGCCCGCCTCCTCCTCTCCCCCTCCCTCACCATGGGGGGACCCTGGGCAGGACGCTGCCCCCGTCCCAGGGCCCTGGCAGCAGCACGCTGCCGCCGCAGTCGCACCACTCACTCAGCGCCGCTCTTCAGTGCAAACACAGGGCGCCCAACGGGGGGCTCTTCAGACAGAGTCCTGGAAAGACCCCCATGCCCCTGTCTTACCAGGCAGTCTCCGCAGGACCCAGACCCGAAGCCATTGACCCCGCTCACAGTACGTCCATATAGTTACAACAAGGGGGGAGAGAAGGGGGGAGCAGGACGAGTCTGGACTTTTGGTCCAGTTTTTGACGCAGAGAAAAAAATATAACAAAAAACTAAACAAAAGTAAATTTTGTATTTCATGATCTTATGCTAAAATTATAAAAAAAAAAGCTGGGGTGGGGGCGCTGTACTGTCTTGTACAAACATGTAAATACAAAGAGAACGATGTGAAGTCAAAGTGTATTTTGAATATTCTCAATTTTTGAAGTTGAGTTGTAAAAAAACTAAGAGAAAAAAGTGACAAAAAAACTCCTAAATATCTTTAATTGATGAAAACGTTACGACTGTTTAAACGGTTTGTAAATTTTGTTCCATATTAAACAACAATGACGCAGAATTCATTGTGATTGTTTGCTAAGTGCCGAAATAATCAAACGATGTCTCTAAAGGACTCATCAATGTAAACGACTACCCATGATGCACCACTGTTAGGACACGTAGACGACTGTTCTGCTCCTTTGTACCAACTGTAGTATATAAACCATTAGCATCAGATGACACATTTTTTAATTTTTTTTTTTTTCATTGATATTTATGACCAAACATATGTTGTTTTTGATGTAATTCTCAATTGTTGACCAATATGACTGACACGTGGGCGGGGCTTAAGCAGGTTTATAACAGGTTGATATTTTACCTGAAAAATGACTTTTATATCAACTATTTATTTATGACATAGTTCAGACTTCCTTTTTATTAGTCAACAAAGTGAATATTGACAACCCGAGGTCAGGACACCATTCCGGCTCATTCCAGAAGCCCTTTTAACCACCTAAATTATTATTCTGTTTGTCTGCACTGCCCTCTAGTGTTTCACGTGAGCACCAAATTTTGTTTTATTACTGAATTACAGTTCTAGAAGGTGAAAGTGACAAACTGAACCCATGCCGGACTTTTGAGGCAGCTGTGACGTCAACATGTCATGCTATTATCCATTAGTGGAGTTCACTGGTATTGCAGAGCAAAACCTAAATTTATTAAACCTTGACCAGGAGAGGTGTTCCAGTGTAAACGCCCCCTTGCGGTGACTTTTCTATCAATTTCTTAAACTGGTGTTGTTAATTTTAATGCGCATCAAAAAAGCAACCGTGGCTAGCCTAGGCCTAATACATAGCGAAGACATTTATCAACAGAAGCTGGCAAGTACGTTTTCTGTTTTGTCCATTTGTTTCCTGTAAATGTCCCTTAATGTCAATAAGATTGGTCTTTAGCAATGTTTTCCATTTTTGTCAAAATAACCAGGTTTTTATGCTAGCCATCGTCATTGTCAAGTCATTATTGGTGAGTAAAGCTGTTAGATTTATTTCTATGTGAACTCTGCATTTCTGTGCTAACGCTAGCACATCTCAACTCTTTAACTCTCTCTCCTTTGGACAGAATGATTGACAGAAAACAACGTAGCCTCACTGTCTTCTTCTCTTAATCATGTGAGGTCAGTTTGTGCTCACAGCACCCTCTGCTGGATCACGCAGGACCTTCTAAAGCCAGTCTGAAGTGTACTTGCACAGGTATTTACCCCAAAATTTTCATTTTGCCCCTTGAGATCCTTTCTTGTTGACTCACCAATGTTGACGGTCCAAACTGTGATGTAGCACTTGATAAAAAGGAGGGGGTGGGGGGGGTTCAACGTCAAAAAAATGTATATTCAGTTTTCTGCAGGTTTTTCTTCTGAACAATAAAGAGCCTGATGAGTTCTGACAACTTTGGTCTAAAATACAAGTTCTTTTTTATTGACCCACCAACAACCAGAACCAGTCGGAATGAAGGGCTCTAATATTTTTGAAAAAATTTTTTTTAGACAATTAATGATTTCCTCTCAGAAAAACAACCTCTTATTGCGACCCACGTGGACCTCGTGGTTATAGGTTTGCCTCACTCTGGTACTGTTTAAGTCCTTTTAGAGCATTTTGGCGAGGCCTGTCTTGTAGACTATATATTCTTAGACCATTTCATTGGAACAGGTTTTGTTGAAGTGTGTGGCCCACATACTGGATATGGATATGGGTGTTCATAGCAGTTTGGCTCAAAATGTAGGCCACACCTCCTACTAACTTGTCTAGCCCACCTCAGATATTTTAGTAGCCAACATCGTCACATTTTGAAATGTGTGCCTAACCCTGTAACCTAACAGTGTACAGTATGTGGGTCACACGAGACCCACATACTGTACACTGTGGGCAACAACTGTACTGAGCTGTTTTGCTAATTGGTATCTGTGAGAGGGCAGATAGTAACTATATGATGACCCGTGTGACCCACGTTCACGTGTTGGTTTGGCTGGCTGGAGGGTACCTGGGAGGTCAGGACCTGGTCCAGATGTTGGACCAGTGCAGACTTGTCTAAAATGTGCTCCATACCATGTGACGTGAAAGGTTCAAACTGTGCTTTTTGTCCATCTTCTAAAGAAATGGCTCATGGTTTCACTTTTTGTGTCTCTGCCAAAGAGATTTTGAAAAGCCAACTGTCGATGAACTCTGATCATGTGACTTTAAAAAGGCGCCCACCCATTCAATGAACCGACTGGAGACAAACTGTTCTGGATCCTCGCTTCATAGACCTGGACTGGGACTTGTGTGTAGGTTTCTTTCTAACTGTGTAAGTCGTCGCTCTTGTCAACTGACCAGCTTTTCACACTGTGCTAAACAACAACAACTGACAGTGATGTCCTCTGGCTTGTGATTGGCCAGTACGTGGAGACGACGTCCTTATTTATCTCTGTTTTTTTGTCTCTCTGTTCAAACCCAGCGCTGTGTCACAGAGACCAAAAAAAAAAACAAAAAACCAATCATCAATTTTCATCACGTCAAGTCTGTCAGAGATTCATCACAGGGAGACACTTATTTTATTTATGAATATGCTGCTTGGAGTTTCTTAATCTTTAATAAAGAAATATGATACTTTTGTGTCAAATATTTGCTTGCACTCTCTAGTGTCGCTCTGAAATATCAGCTTCTCTGCAAAATAATTATTGTTTTTCTCCTTTCTGTTCAGGCCCTACAAACAGGAAATTAAAATGTTAATCCACTTTTTTCCAAACCAAAATCCATAGAGAAGTAGAGTGAGTTTTTTTTTGCCAAGAAGGAGACAGGAAGTGCTGATCTACTTTGACGTGAAATCTGTGATTTTCTCAGTCGACTTCTTTGTGGTAGAATGTGCCAATGACAAATATTTAGTTCCCCAGAACAGTGAGATAAAGCAGGAAACACATTCATGAGATAAGTCAGACTTCAGTTGGCAGTGACTTTTTTAAATTGAACGTTTTATTCATTATTCAATACAAAAGTTTATTATGAAAATCTGTTATTTTACTCTGTGACCTCACAGGAGCTGCTGGTCCAACGCTGCCTCCAGTGGTTGGTTTGTTTCACTGAAATGAACCTCAACAGTTATTGTCAAACACAGAATTCACACAATAGCCCATATGAACTTACTCCAGGGGGCAGCAGTCGATCAGTAACTCCTGTGTAACTCATGTTTTGATGCAAAATCGATGGTTTTCTCTGAGGACTTTGGTGATGGAGAGAACAGACTCAGGTGGTCCAGGAGGAGGTGCTCTGAGGAGAACGTGTCATCACTTCTTGGAAAAGTTCCTACTATATGCATGAGTCTGTGTGTATGTGTGTGTGTGTGTGTGTGTGTGTGTTGTGAGGCCACCCATGATACTAATTTACTCTGTTTGCAAACATCAGCTCTGTTTCCCCCACCTCTAAACAGATGAATTAGCCTCATTATCGCCTCTTTATCTGTGGCTCATGAATATTTCAGCTCCACACTATCATGGAAACGATGTTCTATTAATATTTAAACTCCATATATTGTGTTTGTGTGTCAACCAAAGTTCCCAGTACGGGAAACAAATGCAGTTTAACACTTAATCTTAACATTAATCTTCTGTGGTCATTTTCTAATGCAGTTTGACCAACGATTCCCAACCCCTGGGCTGCGGCACGTTCGTGTACTATCAGAGGTCATATGGTGTACAGTGGAAAAGTATCCAATTTGCTGATAAATGACTAATTTGAAAACTTGTGTTCGAGAATCACAGCAGTATATTTAAATGAAGTTTGATTTTCTCTTTCTTTTTAACAGACTTTCCTTCACAGTCTCATCCCCTGCAGACAGCCAAGCATCAATACTGTGTCTAAAATCCTGCCAGGGTTGGTGAGTAGAGTGGAACACTAACAATGAAGTTTGTAGAAGCTGCAGAGAGACAGAGTCTCATTAAACCAGCAGATGCTGCTGATTTTCACCTTCTTTTACAATTAGACAGAGGAGGAGAAATTAAAATTCAGGGAGTCGGGGCTGAATAAACACAGGAGTGAGTTCATCAAAAATCCATGTCAGCTTATTAGTCCAACATCCTGTCACAGTCAAATCTACAACTCTCCTATTCCAAATCCCATGGAGAAAACGAGTGGTTTTTCTTTTGAAATGACCTGCTGCTGTCTTTGTGTCACTGTGAATGAAGATACTCTAGGGGGCAGTATCAGTGTCAGATGATGATGATTAGGTCTTGTGGAACCAGAATATATAGAATCAAGTCAGGTGGACTTTGTCAGAAGGCCTGATGTGACGGAGCAGATATCCAACGTCAGCTGAGGGGGGGTCACTGTTGTCAGCCAATGACAGATTAGGGTGGGGTCACACATTGGACAGTTCACACCATTCACACCCACATTCACACTCATTAACTCCTATGATCAGTTGGGAGTGACCAGTTAACCTAGTCCTCCATGCTTGTTGACAGAGGGAAGAAACTTGAGAACCTGTAGAAGAACCAATCAGACTGGTAGAAGAGGAGAACCACACACAGAGGGAACATCAGTTTGGGTCTTGAACTTG
>NC_024314.1:13836577-13913608 GCF_000523025.1 Cynoglossus semilaevis
GCTGTGTTTCCCATTAAATACACAATCCTATTTTGTCCATTATGGTGTTGAAAAGAACATGCAGATATATCTCAGTGACACGAACTGACCACCAGGGGCAGCAGGATCTCTCCCACAACAATGTTTGCTTTCAGCATTTCAGTTGGAGCTAATTATGTCTCAGTTGTTTCCAAATGGAAATTGGAGTTAGTCTAGAACGAGTGTGTGTCCATGATGGATGAGTGTGTGTCTTATAGGTAGAACTTCTCCAGATCCAGCAGCAGCAGCAGCGTTGGTCATTAAAGGTATTAAAATCCCGGTCCGTTCATGTCCTGACTGCACACAGATTCATTACAGACTCTGGTCTCTGAGGGAACAGAGACTCCTGAAGACTGAGACTTCAGTGGTGTCGGTCAGTGGTGGGAAAATAGGTGATACATCAAGAAGGATAATGATAGAGGAGGAGGCAGCAAGATGAGGCGTATAATTAGCCCCTGATCTTTGAGTGTGAGTGTGTGTGAGAGAGAGAGAGAGAGTGATTCAAATGGAGTCAAACAAAAATACCGTTCTCCGTGGAGGCCAGCTAATATTTGCTGATAATGAGAATAATTTCAGCTCATAGTAATAATAACCTTAGCTCAGGAGCTGCGTAGCTTTCAACGTCAGGCCAGCAGGGGGTCGTTATGACACTCAAACTTTGTTAGCTTCTTAAATATAATAATAATAATAATAATAAAAGCTAACATTACAAGAGGCATAAACTTTGTGTTAAGACACCCCCCATAACTCCCTCTCCCTCTGGTGGTCTTCAGGGTCATTCGTCCATGTAGACGTCAGGAACCTGGGACAAATTCTCTAATGGAACAGAGCAGCTAACGCTCCAAAGACAACCTTGAAAAGTAATTTAGATGATCAATATTTGCTGAGAGACGAAGACTGAGGAAGTGTGTGTGTGTGTATGTGTGTGTGTGTGTGTGTGTGTGTGTGTGTGTTGAAGGTCATTTACCTTCCACAGAAACATCCAATAAAAGACAACGTTCCTTCAGTATATAAAGAAAACCAAATGAATTCTTCCTCACCACAGGGGGAGCTGTTGTCAAGTTCTTAATTCTACACATTCTTTACTTTTTTTCTATTTCCTGCAACAAGTTTCTGCTCTAAACTCTTCTCCAAAGAAGACGTCAGAGGAAAAGTCTACGTTATCTGCTGTCCGCATTGAGGTGGAAATTTCGGAATTAAAAAAAACAGCAGTGTTCAAGTCCCACACAGTCAGAAGTGAACGTGGCTGCAGGCTTTCATTCCTAAAAATCAATTTCAGCTTCTCCACTTTCCTAGGATTTACATATTCAGACTGGAAATAACTTTGATTTCACTTCTGCCCCCTGCTGCTGCTGGAAGTGGCCTGACATGGTGACAAAGTAGCTGCCAGCAGGGGGACCAGGAGAAAGGGATGCTGGTCGTGTAAAAAACTAGTCTGCCACCAACGACTACTTCAGCTACGTCTGCCTGTGGGACCCACAGGAAACAGAAGGTGTTGTTAGGTGTTTACAGACGGTCAGTCATTTCAACTCAGGTGAACATTAGTGCGACTGAAGAGAACTCAGAGGACGAGCCGATAACCGTCGTCATGGCGACAGCCGTGACTTCATCTGGTGAAATTAAACTGATAATAGTGTTCATGTTGCTAACGGAGAGACCGCTGAAGAAGAGTTTGGACTGAGAGATGGAGCAGATGGAGAGACAGAGAATTATTAACCTCACAAACCAAGGTTTTTCAACCTTCATCTTGAACTTTTCCTCCACAGCCTGGTTTGTCAGACTAACAAAACCACAGAAACCCTGTCAAACTCTGTCAAAACTTCACAAATGTGACTTTTAGAAACTTTTCTCACCTGTATACTGAAGACGTCTCACTCTGACCCTGTCTATGACCTCGTCCTCACCTCCTCGCCCTCCCTGTCACTTCACAATGTCCTGCTCGGACCTCTCCCACCTCCATCTGCGCCTCCCTGTGACCCCTGACCTCTCCTTTATTGGTCCACTGCTGTGTTTAAAACAAACACTTTTTTGAAAAAACATTTTTTTAAGAGATTCATGGAGCTTCAGCCTCGCCCTACACCTCGTCCTCCTCACCCTCCCCCTCTTCTTCCTCCTCCATCTTCATTAAGTCATCACCTGTCAGTGAAACTCTGGATTGATTTTCTGATAAAATCAGTTTTTATTCATTGATCAATGGTTCTTTTTATTCTCTCCTAGCAGTTAAATGCTAACGTCAGCAGTGATGGATGACCAGCCACGCTGCTTTCCCAGCATGCAGCTCTGCAGTAGTGGAGTGCAGCTCCGTTAATGATCATTTACAGAGGTGACCTCAAGGGGGAGCAATCAGTCTTTGTCTGAGAAAGAGCTTCTTCTTCACCAGGTAAGCTGTAGGTTTATTTTTCTTCCTTTATTTTAGCAACAACACAGTATTAGTCCACCAGGGGCACTGTCCCACCCATACCTGAAAAGTGAACACTCCAATCTACAAACTACAAAATGGCCAAATGTGTCTTTTTGTCATTGTTCCATCCCATCCTGGCTTTTTCGAATGTTAATGACTGAAGGTTTTATTTCAAACCTGATCGGTTGCTGCACATTTAAAGCACTTTGTTTGATACAATGTCTACGGTGGCTGAAAAGAAGCATTAGCAGGATAAGTCCCACTCCTTTTCCACATAGTACCTTAGTGTATGTTTGGGCTACTTCCTGTGTATCCCCTCGGGTACGTACCCCAAACACAAACTAACAACAACAACAACGTAGCTCTTACTTTAATTAGTGTTTAACTAATTGGATTTGGTTTTGGTAAATGCAATCTTTCTTGTAGTATTGCGCGTGTTCTTTACCAGCTGCAGGACAGATCATATTCTGTAAAAGAAATCCAGAAACTTCCAAAAAAGTGTTTAAGACATTTCAAATATTTATTAATTAATTCCTGAAATTCCCTGACAATTAGCTTTTTACCTGGTCTTCGTGTCGACAGAAAAGTTTCATCAGCCAGCTCTGCTCTGTGGAGACACAGTAAATGTGCAGACTCAGATTTTTGTATTTCATCGCAGAATAATTAAAAGAAAAGCATCACCTCAATGTGAACTGTCCCAGGAAGGATTTAAAAAAAAGAAACAAATATAACCTGGAGGCGATGGACGCCGACAGGAAGCTGCGGCCTCCAGAGTCCAGGATCAGAAGAACAGCCTGGAATTCACACGCCGGGGTCAACGACCTTTAACCTGATTTCAAAGTCACTTCTCCACTCCTTGACTGGAGGACACAGAGACGCTGCTTAGCCTGGAAGCTAAGAAGGAAGTCCCTGCAAATTACTTTCCACTTTTGCTGCCTGAGGAGACGATGCTAACGATGCTAACTCAGCCTTCGCGGCTCCACTCGCTGGCTCTTTCACCTCCTGCCAATTACTGCTTGTTTCTGTGAAACTGCGGCGAAGACAAGCTGCTGCTGCTGCTGCTGCCGCTGCCACCGCTTCGGCTTCTTTGCCACAGGCCGTCCTGAAATTCATATTAGCCACATTAGCTAACGTGCATCCATTTTTCATGAAGAGAGAGCCTGAGGGCTGTTTTTTATTCTCCTCAGATCAGACACAGTGCTGCTGGTGTAAAAGAATGTCCTGTGTGTGTGAGTGAGTGTGTGTCTGTGTGTGTGTGTCAGCTGAATACTTTACTGAGTGCCGAACAAAATAGCAGCAGTGTTGATGGTAAACATTAGGAATTCAGGTTTAGGGACTTTTATCAGAGATGAGAAGGTTTTAAATCATGTGTTCAGGACTTCAGAGAGAAGAAAACAAAACTGGATCAAATGTAAAGCAGAAGGATTTTGGCTTTTAAATAAAACACTTGTCAGATTAAATTCACAGCACCGCAGGTCTTCTCTGTGCCAAGAAAACGCTCACAGCCACATGTAATGGATAATTAACAAAAACCTTTTAAATTATTTCCTGATGCACGTACTGAGATAAAACCTGTTGATCACCTGATGCCTCCACTTCAAATGTCTTACTTCACTATTTGAAGTCTCAGTGATGGACAGTGACCACAAGAGGCAGTAATGGACCAGCAGGTTCAGATATTTTACATTTAGGCTGACAACTTTCCCTGCTGCTAAAGACCGCCGGTCCAGTGTTCATCTGTATGTGTGATCCTGTAATGGTCCAGAGTGTTGCCCCCTGCTGGGGTTTGCCACAGCTGCAACAATTCAGTGAATGTTATAGAATTTCACGTTTTTCTGTGAGTTGAACATTTTACAGTATGTCTCTTTATAGGGACCACACGGGGGGGGGGGGGGGTGGGGGGGTTGGCGTTACAGCAGAAACTGCTGCAATCCCCAGGGCTTGGCTTTAGGTGGGTCTGAAGATGAAAGATTTATTGCAGTGATACAAGGTCACCACAGGAGGCAGCAGGGGACTGGCAGCTGGCAGATTGTCTTTGGTAAATGTTGGTGTGACCAAGCGCATGGTTTAAGAACATCGCAGTTTTAAGCTGCTGAGCTATTTATTAGTGTTGTCCTCCTAAATAATCTAGTGATAGCAAATTAGAATTATTTAAACTATTTTTTTTAACTTGGCATAAAAAATATTTTAGAAATTAGGTTGCCATCTAACTGAAGATAGCCCAAAATGAAACTAGATTAAATGCTAGCAAAAGAATAGTTAAGAAGTAGGTAAACAATGTTAATAATGAAAAGAAAAAAGTTTAAATTTACCAAATAAACACTAAACCTTGCCTCAGAACAGCCAAAAGTTAGCTTTACGATTACACCAATGTTTAGCGTCTCTCAGGAATAGAATGACTGGCTCCGCCCCCACATGCCAAGACATTCATTTAAATTGTTGTTGTGTTTTATTTTTGCACTTGTGTTGTTTGTGTTTATGTGTTTCCTCTGGATAAAAATTGCAGAGAAACCAGGAGCTGTCTAATGCCTAACAAGCTCATTACTGCCCCCTGAGGCTAGAAACACAGAACAAACTCACAGCTGTCCCAAACAGCACAGTGTGATGTGCTGGGACAGATGCCGAGCGTTTAGCCTCCCGGTGATTTAATTGAAAACAATAAGACTTCAGCTGGAGCTCTGGTTGCTACGGTTACTGCAGATGGGACATCAGACGACCTGAGTTTGACCCCAAGTTTGGACAAATGGAAGAAGTAATACGACTGAGGAAAAAGTTTGACGTTTCCATCATTAGCTTCAGGTTAAACTGTCGTTGCGGTATTTTTGTCTCTGTTAACGGACTGCAGATATATTTATCTACCTCTGTTTTTACAAAAGTGAAAAACAACTAAACTGTGTTTCAGTACAAAATCGATTTAACTTTTCTTCTAAAAAAGAAGATTCTTTTTAAAATAGAAAATACAGTAACTGATAGATGTTACAATAAACACCTGGTGACTGAATGTTAGCATTGGAAAGCTAGTAGTTATACAGAGAAGTAGCTAAATATTAGCCACCTGATTTTAAAAATGAAGTTCAAACTTATGTCATAGACTCTTGGAGACAAATCAAAGTAATGGGAACAAATATTGACTAGACTTGTTTTGTAAATATACTCTATCAAAAAATGTCCCAGCCTTAGTTTTGACACAAAAATAGAACCAATAGTGTGTGTGTGTGTGTGTGTGTGTGTGTTTCCCACTGCGTCAGTGGGAGTGTGTGGAGAAGCAGGCAGTTAAAGAAGGTCAGAGTGAAACTCTGGACCTTCTTCATCCATCACTGAAGCTCAGCTCTGCAGGTGAAAGTCTTTGTTGCTTCTTCTCCAACGGGGGAGGAAGATAAAAACCAGCAGCAGGTTGGAGAAGGAATGGCCCCCCTTTGACCGTGAGGCGAGAAAATGGAACAGAGGGCGCCACAGAGTCAAATCCTTTCACCTGGAACATGACATAAAGCCGAGGACCATGTTTTTATCACGGAGGAGACGCAGTGGAGAAGGTGGAGGAGCGGGCGCGGCAGAGAGCCCGGCACAGTGAGTTCATAAATTAGAGTCTGCAGGAGACAGTGAGGACGAGTGCACAGGTAATGAAGTGAGGAGCAGGAGGAGGAGGAGGAAGAGGAGGAGGTGTTTGCTTCATAATTCAGGCCTCAGGAGGAGAAACCAGGAGACGCAGCTCTGACACATTAACTGGTTGCTCTAGCTGATTAGCCCACCGCCTGCAGGCTGCGCTGTGGAGTCACCTAACTCTTCTACATGCTAATTAGCATTAGCTGGCTGGTTTGTAAGCTTGCTGAGTGTGAAGAGTGGAATTGGAGGAATTAGCCAGAGCTCAGGGCCAAAAACCCCCTTCAAATATGTACAGTTCCTCATACAAAACCATCGGGGCAGTTACATGGGACAGGAACAACAAGCTGCAGCAGCAAACTGGTTCATACCCACCATCAGGACGGAGCTGGTCAGTGGGTGGAGATCTGTCAGGGATGGATTTATTTACTGGCAAGTTATAAAACAAGTACTTTAACATTTAACAAGCTCAACAATTTAATTTAATGTAATTGTTAAACTTGTTCAACTAATGTTTTGCTATATTATAACTGTTAGCCCTGCAATTGACAAAATAAATACATGAGTAAATAAAACATTTGGTTGATTGAGGTCAAAACTTCAAAATACAAAGCTAAAGGATTCTTGAATCCAGCTTCTGGAGGTCAAATGTAGCCATCAAGTTGTCAATCCACTTCTCAGTGAAAGTTTACAGTTAGATATAAGATTACAAGATGTAAAGAAAATAGTTTTAATGCAGCAGGCTGCTAAGCTAAGCTAATGCCTCTGTGAAACCTCACAAACTAATTAAACAAATCCTTTCTCCAAGCTAACTAGTTAATGGGCTTATGTTGGTGAGTGATAAAGTTAAGTTTCAGTAGCTTAAATAAGTAAATTAAAAAAATACAGTCTTTGTTGTCACTGCAGGTAATACACCGTATCAAGAACAATGGAAAGTTAGTTAGCATCAAGCTAACAAGACCAAAAGCCAACAGTGCTTACGTATAGAAATATATGTGGAGCAGATCTTATATAATTGTCACTTGTCTGAAACAGTGGTATTAGCGCCCTCTGTATAGATGTGAGATGAAGGAAAGGTTAAAGCCTTGAGTCTCCAGGAACAGACGAGTCCTGGAAGCTTCACTAATCCTCCCCTCGCCTCGACCTCAGCGCCTGACTTCACCTTATGTCTCCTGGGTCTGGTATCTTCCTGCCGACACGTTACAGTGGGTTAACGGCAGGAGCTGCTGAGGAAGATGAAGAAAAAAAAAACAAAACCAAAAGCAGTGCAGCTCAGATGTGAAGAGGCTGAAGGCTCTGCAGGAGGCCGTGCTGAGAGAGAGGAGAAAAATCAAACAAATACACAGGCATCCAAAAACAAAAAAGGCCCGGAGAGTGTTATTGTCCTCCCTCGCCAAGCACACACACACACACACACACACACACACACTGGAGGATGGATAGGATTTTGTAAATGGCTTTCATGGCACAAACGAGCCGGGCGGCTCCTTGATGCCAGGCATTAGAGTTAAAAACCTCGGAGCCGTTGATGGAGAAAAGCTGCTTTGTTACGTTGTTGTGAAGTGGATCAATCGCAGCTTTATTGATGGAAGAAGGAGAGAGAAGGATGGGCGGAGAAGAATGAAGTGTTTGGACGACATATGAGCAGCGTTCCGCTTCAGGGAGGAAATCAAAGTGAGAGGAAACACGTGTTTCTGCTGCTGTGATGCTGACAGTTGTGTCAGAGTGTGTTCCTCTGCCTCTCATCCACTGGTTCAACAGCAGCAGCTCAGGTTGGCTTTTCCTGCTGCTGATGCAGCGAGAACTCTGTGGGTTCCCATGGGAAACTAATGTTCTGTGAACAGGAACAACAGGCCCACATTCAATCAGGTGTTCGAACAAATACCTTCAAATGCTAAACAACAAAAAACTCCACAACAATGTCAATTTTTCAAAAGTACTTTTAAACATAAATAATCCACTTGGCTGCACATTAGGTCTCCTGGACCATTGACAGAGACGCTGCCTCTGAGCTGAAGGGGAAAAAAGGATTTCACTATTTGGTGAAACTACACCATGTCCTTCACAAGAAAATATTTAACTAAGTCTCACAGTTGCACTATTCAACAATAAACCTGCTGGAATTAAACCAGGAATACAAGACTTCCAACCTGAAACAAACTTCACTGGTTTAAACTAAAACAAAACTTTTATATTTGATGGTGAGGTTCACTCCTGCTGCAGTCAAAAGACATTTGTTATTGTTTGAACGTCTCATTTCCACCTGCTGTTTTTTAGAAGTCTGTTGTACTGTAAGTGGTGGCACTTTGCCCCTCTTCCAAAAGTAAAGATGTTATCCAGGTTTATTTGTGGATATTCAGGTCAGAAAGAGTGCTACATTTTCGATTATTTCTGTAAGACACTAGATTAGAGACACATGAGCGCTTAGATTTTCATGAATGGACTTTTGTTTATATTAGACTATAGAATCAACCAATGATAGGTCCCTGGTATGGTCTCCATGCTAAAATACACTGTTGGTTTAGTAAAGTTCATCATTCAAGCACAGATCGATGTGATTCTTTGAATTTTATTTTTGTTATATGTACTGTATGTGTTTGCTTTGACAAAAAAACAATCTCTACTTTGTTCCCATCTCACATGGACCAAGAGGGACCAACAAGGACCAACAGGGACCAACAGGGACCAACAGGGACCAACAGGGACCAACAGGGACCAACAGGGACCAACAGGGACCAACAGGGACCAACAGGGACCAACAGGGACCAACAGGGACCAACAGGGACCAACAGGGACCAACAGGGACCAACATGGACCAACATGGACCAACAAGGACAAACAGGGACCAACATGGACCAACAGGGACCAACAGGGACCAACAGGGAGCTTCTGTTGGAAGTGACTCTATAACTGAGCTGATGTTCACAGAAGTTCCTCTAACACAGGTACAGTAACGCCAAACATAACAACTTAACAAATGTCCAGGGCGGCCAATCATTTTGCACAGTGACTTTTTGTTTAAAGGTTTTTATTTGTTAAATGAAAAAAAAGGGGTAAAAAACAGGAAAAACAGAATTAGATTCAACTTAGAAGAATGGTCAAGAACTTAGTTTAATGGTCCACATCACAAACCTGGTGTTTGTGAAAGACTGAGGGACGGGTGTGGAGGTGGACTCAGACTGATTCTGATCAATTCCCCAGAACAACACAGGGGGCTGTGTGGGACTTAACAAACCATCATCAGAGTTTAGTGAGCAGAGAGTGCAGTGTGAAGAGCTGAGAGGAAATGACAGCACAGCGAGCTGGATCGATCCGGACACAGTCACGGAGCGAGCAGAGTCGATTCGTACACTGTCGCTGCCGTCAGGAAGAAGAGGAAAGATCCTGGAATAATCACGGACAAACTGGAGCAAGCAGAGAAAATGTCCATGTGGCAGAACAGGACACTCTGTGCTCCGTCAGCAACAAAGGAAGTGATGTCACTGAAGATTTGAACATATGTGACCATCGCTGTGATAATCCACAACATTGCTAACAGAATTCTTCAGGCTACGCTAGCTAGTGCTAGCTGGTTTTGACACTAAAGGTTTGCTTTTCAGAGCAGATGAAATTCATTCCAACTCACAATGAAACTTTAAAAAAATAAAAAATAATAAATAATAAATAAAAAGATAATCTGAGTTAGTTTAGTCCAGGTTTGATGATTCCAGCAGACCGAAGAATAAACTTGAAGACATCATCTCTGGTGAGAGCTAAACATTATGTAGATTACGTTATCCACTGCTAATTGAGTAGCTCATGGTAAAATTAACTTTTGGTATATATTTATAGACTTCAGAGTTTGATAATTGGTCTTCACAGAGACAAAGGACCTGGTTGCACTAATATGCTGTTAATTAGCTAAACCACAACTGTGCATGTGAACGGTACGTGTTATGCTAACCGTTGACGCGTATCCTCATTAACACCGCCTCAGTGTACGTGACCATCTGTACATCGACGTCTCAGCAGCTCCAGCTCATCTGGGTGAAGACGTGCTGTATGTGTTCATTAGCACAGGTGCTGCGACACCTTCAGGAAGCTGATCTCCTCCAAGATCCTTGCTGTGTCGCCTCTTCACATGAAAAGCATCTTGTTTTTCCAGTCACACACAAACCCATCAGTGGAGGCGGTGAAGGTCTAGAACTTTCTGTGCTCTGTCGGCTGAAATGACTGTTTTTATCAGAGGACTCTGGTGTTTTCGTAAAGAGAAAGAAAATAGCTGTTTGTGCCGCAACAACAAAGACGTTACTTGGAGCCAGAATTCCCAGCCAGTGTTCGTCAACTCCTCCGACCAAACAAAGGTTTCAGTCTGAATGAGTTCTAGAATCTTCTAACAAAGATTAAACGTCTGTTCAAAAGTGCGTTTTAAACAATAAATATCCCCACAGTAAATATTTGTCAAATGATTTGATTATTTTAGTCATCTATAAATGATGGGATTTCCTGACGGTACCGTAAGGAACAAGTTTAAAGCAGGTGTGTACATTTACACCAGACTTTATTCACAACCTTTCTTTCATAGAACAGAACTCACAGAGACAAAGTCCTGGATCCGATAGAGCTCACACGGCATCTGTTGGTCCACCGCTGCCTCCAGTGGCAAGTTTGTCTCACCATAGTTAATGCAAATGTATTTTTAAAACCAAGTCATGGATGGATGATTTTGTTGGTGCCTGGTGTCGGCAGCAGTGAACTCACATGTTCTCTGAGGTCCAGGTTCTGGTTTTCCTTTTCTGGACTTCAGCAGCAGGTCCAGGTCCAGAGTGTTTAAAGTCAGTGTCAGGAAATATGGAGGCTCCATAATAATAATGGGTCTGGTTCACTTCCCCAGTCAGCACTTCATGTAATGTGATGTAAATGTGAAGAGACATCTGAAAGCAGCAGCAGCAGCAGCAGCAGCAGAGAACAGTTTTAACAGTTATCTGATCAAAACACACTTTCAACACTAATTTTCTCTCCCTCTCTCTCTCTCTCCCTCTCTCTCTCCCTCGTCTCTGTTATTTTTCTTCATTTTTTCCCTCGACAGTTCATTCTCTTCTTTCACTCGTAAGCTGTTTTCCCTCAGAGATGAAGGGATTTTTTTTTCTTCCTGTGAAGCTGAAGCCTCCAGATTCAAAGGTACATCTGCCCTGAGGCAGAACCTGCCCCCAACAGTGTAGTTTACTGCCCCAGTGAGAGGTGATGTCACATTAACGCAAACAAACAGAGCTCATTCAGCAAGAGGTAAAGTCTGAGACAGTTCTAAAAACATACTGTGTAGGAACTTGGAAAAAATCAATGATTACGTGAAGAATAATATTTAAATAACTCAGACTAGAACTGTGGTTCCCAAACTTAATGTCACTGTTAGAATTTATGATCCCATTTAGAGGAAAACACACACTAAAGCTGAGACAAATGAATAGGAGACGATGCCGTGTTCTACCTCTCTATCTCTCCCTCCCTCCCTCTCTCTCTCTCTTCATCCCTCTATGTTCTCTGCAGGAATAATGGAGCAGGAGTGACTGGGCTACTTCCTGTCTGCACCTGCTTTAATGAATAAACCGTTCCATATGTTGTCCAACAGCAAAACCACCACCAGGGGAGCTGCATGTTATCACATCAAGTGACACACACACACTCACACAGACAGGGTCCTGCAGTCCAGTGTGATTAGACTGACTGCAGTTTTTCCTCATTAGCTGTCAGTGATGATTAAACTGACTCAGGTTCTGGTTCTGGTCCAGGTTCACGTCACAGATGCAGCAGCAGCAGCAGAGACACAGGGAGAGATTACAGGAGATCACAGTGAAAGTCAATAAACATCTGCAGACCAGCTCTACTGAGAACATGATTCAATGCTCACTTTTTTGCAGCAGAAGAAGTCAAGGACGTGCTGGTGTGTTCTGGAAAATGAAGAAGCTACACTCACACACACATATACACACAGACAGGCCATATGCTGCTTCCGCAGCGCAGCTCCACACCTGAACACCAGGGGCAGCGATGTGAGAGGTAACAGCTTTATCAGAGACGGCTGTCGTTACGCTGAAAAGAAGCATCTTAAACGACACGACAGGAAAAGCTGCTGCGTTCACTGACACGTCAACACGAACACGATGCTTCATGTTGAAAAGATTCTCTTTCTTATTCAGTCCAGTTGAAGTGGTCCACAGTTAACTGGCCTTTAAACTTGGGACAGATGAAACTGTTGTGGAGAAACTAAATGTTTTCTCTGTGTTTTTGTCCAGGTCTATAAAACTCTGATCAACAGTACGAGTTTCATTTTTCCATCAACAAACATCAAAACTTTTCTTTGTGTCTTCTTCCCGTGTTTGTGTTTATCTGCTCTGAGGTTCATGTATTTTTAACGCTGCACTCATGTAAATTCATTCCCCCCGCTTTGGTAAAGACGCTGTTATGCTAATGTGGAACTGTTTGTCTGAGAACCGATTAGCCAGAACCCGTCTTGGTGTGTGCTAGCTGACGTCTCCTAGGCTCTGACCGGAACTCTGAAGACGTCGATTCTGGGCTGCGCAGAAAATCCAAACATGACTCCCGAGCATCGTTGGGTCAAGACAAGACGAGACCACCGTCAGAGCATGTTCACCGACCTGCGTGTGGAGAAGCACGTGCACACTGCAGAAAAGTTTGGCTTTAACTCTGTCTGTTTATTAAAACTGGGGGGGGAAACGTTTTCCGCTGTAATGAAGAAACCACAGGTTCGAAATGAATTTAACCAGAAGCTGTTTTCTCCTCCACACTGAACTCATCTCATATTCACACTCTGTACACAGTAATAACAAAGAAATGAAGAAACATTTTTCCCCATGTTCATTTTCAAAATTAACACTGTGGAAGTAAAAGTTCTAACACCTTTTTTAACCTGAGTCCGTGGATGAGAGTGTCCAGAATGTGGATCTGACCCAAGGTCAGTGGTTTGATGCTGGATTCTCTGCACCAACTAAAGCTCCCAATCACAGGTGTGTACCAGTGTTCTACCACATACATAGCAGCAGCTGTGTGCTAGTATGTAGCATTTTACCTTGAGAGTCTTCACCCAGGCTCGGCCAAGCTAACACCGCTAACACCCTGGTAAAATAGATTCATATTTACTCAGTTGTGTGAGTAAAGACTAGGTTAGTTTTTGCCATTGAAAAGTTTAAAAGCTAAGCTAACCTGGCACTGATGTAAAGTCCAGTCCAGGACAGTGAGACGGCATGTAATAAAAAAAATGCTGTTGAAACTCACAGTGTGTTGTGGCTGGTAAACTCCACCCCCTGTAATTCTCCTCTGGCAGGAGGTTTAATGAGTGGCTGGAAACTCTCCACGATTCACTGCGTCAGAATGAAGGTTGAACAACAGACGTCATCCCATTCATATTGGTTTGTTTTTATAAACTGAAGGTTTAATTTTACACATGGATACACACACACACACACACAGAGTGAAGCTTCAGATGGAACTGTGATATTTAAGTTTCTGATGAATCTTATCAACTCGTTTCGTTACTTTGTATCTGTTGTACTCCCTTCATTTTAACTTGTGACCTAGCACTAATTCGGCCTGAAAGAACTTTGCAGCTTAGTACTCAGTAGATGTGATCTTCAACACATGGATACACGGACACTTGAGGAGCAGGACACTTGAGGAGTTCTGGATTCAACATCAACATGAGTGTAAATAATACATATTTACTACAGTATAAGTATTGCCCTAAATTAATGACAGCAGATAGAACAGTTTTACACATTGTCCAGTTATTACACAAAAAATGAAAAGTGCAAGATCCACAATAATCAGCAGACAAAACTTTCGACCAGCAGGGGGCCGGTCTCCTGGACTGTTTGAAACATGTTGGGCCACCTGTTTTAGAACTGTTTGGATTGAACGGTTCTGGAGTAGCTTTAAAAGCTGTAGTTGCATGCTCTGCCCACTAACATGATTCATGCAAATGAAGTAATATTCTGTAGTGATTTGCTTATACCAAAGTTTACGATGATTCAGACCCAGACGATGTCTGAGGATCTAGAGTGGTGTCGTCCTTATGTTTTGACAGGAAATGGCTTTTTCTTAAAGTCAGCGTGCTAATCTGAGTGAGAAGCACGTGAGGACGAGGCCGTGTGTTTGAACCATCCAATGACGCTGGACGGTCCACTGACTTTACTGTTTTTTCTTTAGTCTAAGCAGTGAATATATGAGGACGATAAGACTCTGAGGGGGAAGGACCACCAACAACAGGTTGATGCCACTCAAGCACTCAAGCACTTTAAAATAAATAAGAAATATGCAGCACAGTGAAAAGTTGAAAAATACAAATCAAGCCTCAGCTTGTTTCAAATAAGATGGGAAGCACGATGAAGAAACACGTCTCTGTCCAAATCCCAGCACTGCTGTTGCCATGGCGGTCTAGCTACATCACCATAGCAACTAGGTTTAACTACAAAACTAGAGTCTTACCTGCTGCTGTGTGTGTGTGTGTTTGTGTGTGTGTGTGTGTGTAGTTTGCGTGCTGCAGTGGTCAGAGGATAAAGGGAATAAGGTGATCGTGAAGAAAATACAGAGGTGAGGAAAGGCCCCACCCTCCAGCTCTCCATCTCCTCTGGGAGCCAATTAGTGCAGCAGCTAACAAGACAATCGATCAATCAATCAAATTGAGTCGATGAGTTGACCGCTCAGGTATGAATTTTATAAAATTTTCTGTTTTTACCTTCTTTGATTAAAAATTAAAAGAAAAAAAATACAATCACAGCCGACCAATCATCAGAGGTGTTGGGACGGTTCTTTTCCCCTCACAATAGAGACTGGAGGAACCTGCAGCTGGAGGGACACTTCAGCCTTTGGTCAGGTACTAACACCAAGTCAGTACTGTCAGCGCCCCCTGTTGCTCAGAATTGACTCCAGTCAACAGGAGTCTGGAGGTTTTTAAACGCTCACTCTTGCTCTGCGAGGTCTACGGAGAGAACAGAACCATAAGCCACTGGGACATGTTTTTCAGAGACCTCGGGTGACAAAAGGGGGCGCTCACACTGCCTTAAATCAGGGTATATTTTTTTTAAATGTGGTTCTGACACAAGGACGACTCAAGACTGAGCTGTGTGCGCCCCCTACTGACGTTAGTTAACTAGTGCGTCAGAACAGCAGCCACAGCTGTGCTGTATAAAAGACTTAGAAGTTCTGACGTTTCACCTCTGTGATAATAGTAAAAAATACTGATTTTATGTAAAAAAGAGTTTGAAAGGAAATGCAAAAACAGGTTTATTTTATGCTTTTTTGATACATATTTTAAAGTTTATTTAAAAGACAGAATTATGATCAAGATTTTTAAATTCTTAAACATAAGCCATAAGGTCATTTTGAGGTTTAGAACTGTTTTTAAAATATTGGGTTATTGTTGTTGTTTAATTCTAAAAGAGTCTGAATACTAAAAATAAATAAGTAAGAATATGTGCGTGTTTATCCCCTCAGTGTTAGTCAACGTTAGTTAGAATTAAGTTAATGCATTGGTCAATACTATGAAGAAAGTCTTTTCCAGTTATTTATTTTTAATTTACATGTGTAAATGCTAAATGGAAAGTTAGATGACGTTTAGTAAACAATACTGTTTCAAATGTGTTTGTTTGGTGGGTTTACCTTACTGAATAAACTAAATTTACTGTACAAAAGATACAAAAATATCATAAACAGAAATCGAGGGGAAGGATTTTCAGACGGACCTGAATTAGGCGGAACAGTAATAGCGCTGCACCACAGGAAGCGGAGACTTAAGAAGCGGAGACCAAACACCATTCGTTGCGGAGAACTGTTTAAGCTTTACACCCGCGGAGCTGGGCGTTTAAGGTAAAATAATAACAATAAAAATGTTTGTAAAACATAGTTTATTAATTTTTTATGTAATGTAGTATAGTGTAATATAGACGCTGGCATTCGGGACAAAGTAAAATATTCCACAAGAGGGCGCCATAAGTGGTCACATAAGTGGGTTGGTCTGAACAGGAAAGAATACAAAACTATTTCATACGCAACATGTTTCGTCTGATGCTGAATCAAATAGCGACCGTAGCACGAAAATACTTAAAGTGGGTTATAGATAATTAATTTATAAACTGCACTTTGAACTATTTTGCACGTCATTTGATTATTATTGGGTGCACTCATGAGGATGTAGAGGAAATCAAAACGCTCTCAGTCCAAAACGTTATTTGGTTTTATTTGATTTTACACCGGACACATTAAAACACTTTTGATTATTTTACATTAGATTAAGAAAAGACATTAAATCAGAACCTTTAGTTGATGAATTGTGGTTAGATATTGAAAGACACACCAAACCAGGCTGTTGGGACTGATGTCACTTCCTTGAAAAGGGAATTAACAATAAATAATAATAACAAAGATGTTTATATATTTTGAAATATAATAATATATTTTGAGTTGGGTTTTTTCTGTTTTTATTCATGTTTTGTTTTGTGATGTAAGGTTATTCTCTAAAGACAGTAGATGTGTGTGGATGGAAGTCACCAGTCTCCAACAGCTGGTTTTGTAGTGGGATTCCTGGGACAGGAATCCTTTTTCATCTTCTTCTGTAAAACTATGTTTGTAGAGAATGTATCTTGTTCTTCGGCTTTAAACCAAAAATCTGTCTCCACACAGATCTCTGCTTACTGTCCTTGTCCTGGATCTCACTGACTTTATCTTCACAGGGAACATGTTCCTCTGTGGAAAAGGGTTGAAGAGAGTGGGAATATGATTGTGAAAACTCCTGTTGCTGCAAATGGACCTTATTCCTATGCCTTAAATTGAAAAACTTTCTCCATGTGGACTTCTTTTTGTCTTTTTCCTGAAAACCATGGCATGGCGACAGTAGTCGGCCCTCTGTGGTGAATGATGTCCTTGGACAAGATTGGGAATATAGGTTACAAGTTTCCAGTGGAAGTGGATGCACTTTGTTTCTTTGCCTCAAAGAAAAAGGTCCGGGTTCCTTCCTGGGTTTACTTTTGGCTACATTCTTGTCCAGACCAACTTGAGTCATGATTCTGTCAAAAGTGTGAGAACAACTGTCCGCCACAACTGACTCGGAAGCAATCGTCTCCGCGTCGGTCTCGGCTAGAGCTTTCAGCAGCCCATTTAAGACAGCTTGGGAAAAACTGCATAAGGAGGCCTCAAAGATAGCAGGAGTGAGGCATGGAAGTCTGTCGTCAGTGGCTGATGCATTGGTTGGTACAGAAAAAACAGATTTCCTGGCATCCTGTGATCTGGCAGAACGACTGGACGATGGTTCTTTGTCAGGGACTTGGATATTTTCACCAGGCTCTGACAGTACCACACTTTCAGTGTCTTTAAAGCCAGAGCACATCTCTGCCTCAGCAGAGGAGGTGACACTTGACAAAGGCTGAGCAAAGGTCTTAGCAGGAGGTGCAGAACAATCTTTCCTGTTTCTCTCTACACTAGCAGAGTGTGAAGAAAGATGATACGTCTCAGGGACTGTGACGGTCTCCACATCAAGACTGGTGCAGGGTTGGGAACTCCTAGTTCTGTCTACTCTGGTAGAATGTCTGCTCACCTCTGATCTTGTACTCCGTCTGGACGATGGTATTTCTTCAGGGATTTCTTTATCCTCACTATCTTTGGACATAGATGAGGAAATAATGCTGGTCATCTGAAACAACTCAGAGCCACTGTCTGCTACATCACTGATGGAGATCTCCTCCTTTTCAGCTGTGGTTGATGTGGAGAAATCCAAGGATTGGATGCTGCCTTGTAGACCAGTGGTAGAGGGTGATCTTTTAGCTGGACTTTCATAAGGTCCAGTGTCTTCTGGTACAACACAGGTCTCTTCATATGTTCCTAGATAAAGCTCTTCTACCTTAGGTTTGAAGGTCTCAACGTCTTTGTCGTCAGCAGTCCTTGGGACCCTACCTAACATAGCTGGGGTAATTCCTGGAACGGTGGCATCACTTAATGCCTCAAAGCAACTGTCATCAGCCTCATGGTGGGATGTGTCTTTCTCATTTTGAGGATCAGCACTTGAAGCCCTGTTCCTCATAACTGAGATGTCTAGCTCTTCTTCAGGGGTTAGTAGTTTGGGAACAGTTGTCTGTGTTGTTCCTCTGCCCTTTGATCTGAACAGTGTTGTTTTATTTATAAATTCTGTTTCTCTACTTTCTAAGGACACGTGTTCTGGAGTTTTCTTTCTTCTCTCAGCTGACCTGCAGGAGTGGCCAGGCGACAGTCTCATGACCTGGACTGTATCCTCATCTCTGGTCTCAGACACAGGGAGAGGGAGACCACAGGTCTCATCAAACACCAAGGATTGACTTCCTGTCACCTCGGCTGTGAAGGTGTCATGTTCATCTTTTCTCCTTTCACCTGGAGTGATTCCAGTTGGGATACTGGCTGGGATGTCTTCAGTGGGCGGTGAAATAGGCCGGACTACGGCGGAATGTTCGGTCAGTGGTCTTGTGTCTGGACCGATGGAGTTGTTGCCACCCTGTGGCTCAGGCTTGGAGCAGTGTACTGCTATAGAGCAGATGTGGGACACATCAGGTGTGGGTGCTGCTGTCTGAGACTCCACTGTCATAAACCCGTCCAGCAGAGCCTGGGTGAAACTGATTAGGTGGTCATTATTTACTATCTGAGCAGTGTGTAAAGATAAAGCAGGGGGCGATAATGTACAGTCCAAGGTAATTCTATCTACATGGTCTTCATCTCCAACGTGTCCTGCTCCATCTGCACATATATGATTGGTCTGTACAGAGGCCTCACAGCAACTGTCTGTAATGTCAGTGACATCTGTGTCCACCTGGTCTTCAGCAGGGACGGTGACATCTCCGTCCCAGATGGATGTAGTGATGCCGTCAGTTAATGTTGCAGGAACAGGAGTGGGAGGAACCGTGGAGTTCCTGCTGGCCTCTGGTCCAGAACAGAAGCTGCTGGACACTACAACATGTTCAACATCTCTTGGCACAGTAGGCTGTATGTCATGACAAACTCCACCCTCTATATTTAAACCAACAGCAGGTGGAGTGTCGTCTGTTTCTGCCACAGTGGTGGGGGACCATGAAGCAGGAGAAGGTCTGACTTCACATCCTTCAGTAACATCTTCACCAGTCTCACCGCGACTGTCTGTTTCCTCCAGGTTAACTAGTTCACTTTGGTTTTTAACAGTGTCATTCTTAACTCCATCCAGTGGGGCGGGGCTAGTGTCTTTCAGGGTGGTGTCCCCTAATGCTGCTGCTCTTGGTTCCAAAGAAACAGAGGTTGTTTGTGGACTATCCCCACACGTTGTAGAGAGGGTGGATGAGGACCAGGCGTTTGGTTCTTCCTGTGGCAGAGGTGGACAGGTCTTGTAGGGTTCTTCTTGCAGGGCCTTTGAACATATCTGCGTGACATCAGGAGTGGGCATTTTAATGGTGGGATCAGCTCTCATGAAGCCATCCAACAAAGCCTGAGCAAAGCTGAAGAGATTTTTATCAGTTTGTACAGTCGCCACCGTGCTACATGTTTTGCTCTTCTTCGACCTTGACAAGTGTCTGTGGGACGATTTGGTCTCAGGGAAATAGTGTGTTTCCTCAAAAGCTTCAGACGAAGTCTCTATTGCTTCCAAGGTGGATGTTTCCTCTGTCTCAGTCACGGCAGCAGTCGTAAACTCATCAAGAATGTCAGTTGTCCTTAACGTGATGCTGACACCTGTTAACTCCCCGGGGGGAGGGGGAGAAGGAAAAGGAGGAGATGGTATCCTGTTGTCCACTGATCTTGTAGCGCAGCTGGACAGTGTTCTTTGTGAAGGGACGTCACCAACACTGTCCTTTATAACAGCCACAGAGTCAATGCAGGTCTCCTCAGAGTTGCTGTCTTCTAACATGTTCTTCACAGGAGCATTTCGAACCACATCCAACATGGAGGGAAGGAAGCTGCGCACGGCGTCAACTATTTCTCCAGTGGTGTACGCATTAGAGTCAAGGGGAACTTGTTTTTTCTGCTTTTGGTCTCTTGACTTTTTTGGAAGTCCTCTACCTCTGATGTCTGATGCTTCCCGAGCCCTTTCTTCAGTGTGCACTGCTTTGCTTGCAAAAAAGGAATCCAGATAGTCATTGACTTTCTCCAATGAAGCTGGACCCAGTGGAACTTCATCCGCCTTCATCCCAGACACGCCACATTCCTCGACGTCCCAGTGGTGGAACTTGTGCATCAAGTCATTGACATCTCTACCAGCCCGCTGGATAATGTCTGTTAGAATGATGCTGATTGGTCCAGTGTCTGCCATTGACTCTGTCTCCCCTGTTGTAGCTGTAGAAATAGAACACGTATCCTCAAGTTCTTCTGACCACCTGTCCCTCACCCCATCTGGCATTGATCTTGTGATGCCAGGATAGGTAGCACCACCTAGTGCTGAAAGTCCAGATTTTTGTCTGACAGTTGGAGAGCTACTACTGGTAGTGAAGGTGACGTTCATATTTCCAGATTTGCTGACCCGTGACACTGCTACAGAGTTGCCACATGTGCCATTTAGCTCAGCAGCTCCCTCAGGTGGATGTAAAGGGGAAACAGCTGTAGGAGTTCTCTTGATCTTTGATCTGGAGGTGGTTCTTTTCTGGGATGAGCCCCCGTCTCTGCTGTTCTTCGACAGAGTCCCACTGGTTCTTGTGGGTTCCTCAGAGGTTTTAGAACAGCTGTCTGCTGCCTTGCTTTTAGTGGGAGTACTCTGGACCGCATCCAACATTGCTGGAAGGAAGCTGCGTATGGCTTCAACAATTTCAGTAGTGTTACATAGAGTGTATTTGGGAGGTGTTATCTTCTTCTTCTCTTTTTTCAGTGTCTTATTTAGCTTTTTTGTTCGTTTTCTGTGTCTGGTGTCTTCCTGACTCTCCTCTTCTTTAGTCAAAGTACTTCTTTTTGAGAAATAACAATCCAAATAGTCATCTACCTTCTGTAGTGTGACTGGACCATGGGTGTTTTTATCTTTGATTTCTTCAGGTTTGCGGCGTTGGTCTAAATCCCAGTCTTGGACCATGTGTATGACGTCTGTAAGAGCAGATTGAACAGTTTTAGTTTCATTAGTTGAACTTGTGATACTCAGTGATCTAGAAGAGTGTGTAGGAAATAGTGTTTTCTCAGGGACTTGAAAAATTCTGCTGGTCATTAGAGAATTATCAGTTGTATTATCAACAGCATCACTGCAGGAGGCGCCAGCGTCCTCCAGACGCATCTGTTTTATGTCAACTTTGGTTGTTTCCTTTTCAGGACCACCCGTTCTAAACCGATCTAACAGAGTTTGAACTGAGTTGTTAAGTCTTTCATTATCATTTAGTTTCTCAGAAGGTTCTAGAGAGGAAACTGGAAGAGACATGTTCTCACCTGATCTTCCAGAGCCTCCGGCAGCTGTGCTTGTCACATCCAAATTCCTGCCATCCAGTGCTGCAGCTGAAGAGATGTCCCTCGTGCCATCAAAGGTCACTAGTTTCTGAGTTGTCTTGTTGACCTTAGCTTTAGCAGGCCCGGTCCTAACAATGTCCAGCATAGAAGGCAGGAAGTTGCGAATGGCTTCAACTATTTCAGCATTACTATGTGAAGAAGTTTCCTGGGGCACTCGTTTCTTGTCCACTTTTCTTTTGTCTTGTCTCCTCGTATTTTTGGGCTCTCTTTTTCCTGGACTGTAATCTTCTGCCAACTGATACTTTGAACGATGCTCGTGACCAAACCTCTTCCGCCTGGCAAAAAAACGATCTATATAGTTATCGACCCTCTGCATGGTTACTGGGCCAAGAACGTTTTTATCCCCCTTCTCATCAGACGTGGGAGACTCTTCATAATCCCACCGATGGACTCTCTGCATCATGTGAATGACATCTATGCTTGCCTGCTGGACGATGTCTGTTAGAATTGTATCAACTGTTTCAGTCTCTTGTAATAAATCCATTTCTAGAGACACATTTGAAGAGACAGTGCTAGACTCCTTATCGACCTCAGCTAAAGTGTCCGTCACTACGACAAATGCACTATCCACATTATTTTCTGCAGCAGTTGTTGTTCCAGGTTGGATGTTTCCATTAACGTTTCTTATCTCTTGCAATCTGGAGGTGTCAGAAGAGAGAAGGCCTCTGTCCTTAGCCTGGTCATTTCTGCCAACATCGATTAGTGCTTGGGTGTTTGTGCATGTTTCTTTAAAAGCTTCATTGCAAATATGTGTCATGTCAGGGATGTCTCTTTTCATGTCCCCTTCTGCTTTAATGAATCCATCCAACAAAGCTTGAGCAAAGGCAGAAAGGTTATGATTCATGACCATCTCGGCAACAGGTAGAGTGGGGTTTGGTTGCTCTTCTGCAGGGGTTGTCATGGTGGCCATGATGTACTCCATTGTGGAGGCGATGCAAAGTTGGGTGTTTTTAGTTATTTCTGCAGAAATGTCTTCTAAATTGAAGGTGTTTTTGTCCAGTGGAGCCCTGGGATGGATGGTTGATGGCTTTGTTGTGCTGACTTGAGAATCTCCAGCATTGCTTAGGACAGATTTAGATAAACTGATAGTTTTCTGTGAGACCTTATCGGGGCAGGTTTTCCTTATATTGGGATCTGGAATATTCTGAACCACAGTCAACATAGTTGGAAGGAAGTTTTGCATGGCGTCAACCATTCCTGTAGTGTTGGTGGAGGTGGAAAGAGGTGAAGCTCTTCTCTTCTTCACCTTTGATGTTGCTCTCTTCTGTTTCTTTTGGTTCCCCTTGTGTTGGATATTCTCTCTGGTTAGTGGAACCTCCCCACCTTGTTCTTCAGTAAACACTCTCCTGCTTGAAAAAAAATCATCCAGATACTCATCCACCCTTTCTAGTGTGCCTGGGCCAAGGTTGCTTTTACCATTATTTTCCTCACCCGATGTACATTCCTCTAAATTCCAGTGGTGAACCATTTGCATCATGTGATTGACATCTCTGGTTGTGCGCTCAATGATGTCTGTGAGAACGACGCCAATCGTATCCATGTCCTGGGAAACATTATCCTCCTTTGCCATTTTCTCTTGTTGTTGTGTCATTGTAGTCCCTCGTGTGACCTAATACATGACCAGTAAAACACTTCACTTCACTCTGATATTCACTTGTTTGGGAATTCTTGAGCTTTAGTGTGTCCTTGATTTTTTTTTTTTTTTTTGGTGTTTGCTGATAGTTGGCAATTGTAAAGTCGCATTACTGCCAACTTTTCTTTCCTTTCCTTTTTTTCATTTCTTTTCGTTTCAGAGATTTGGTTGATTATTTTCTCCTCCACCTTAAAGTGTATCCTGGTCTATTATGGCAGATGTAACCTTCATTACTGCCTTAGTTGTCGCTAGTATACAGCAGACATGTCTTAGAGTTGCCTCCTATCATTCACTGTCAGCCCATCTCAGGCAGAAATATTAACTCAACACTAACAGTTTCCTGCAGGTACCACTTTACATTGTTGCCTTCACACCCATTGATCTAGTATGTTTGTGAGGATGAAAGGGCTTTGGCTCATCAAAGGAACCAAATCCTTTGGTCCCAGTAGGTTGGGGTGGGTAGACCACTTAGCTTACCAATGTATAAAGAAGCAGTGGAAAGAATGAAATAAGACACTTGTCAGAAATGCCTTATTATGGCTGTGGTCATAACTGAGAATAGTGACATATCCAGAGGCAACAAAAGGATTGTGACTGCTGCAAAAACCCATAAAGAAAGTCAGACGTCTCAGTCAGTTTTTGTATGCAGTGGATGCAAAGGGAAATAAAATAAAAAAATAGACCCTCAGATTCCACATGTTCCATGTAAAAATCATATTTAAATTAAAGAGTATATAGCTTCAATAAAGATATTCCTGCTAAGAGTGTATTTTTCTTGCTAGTTTCATATGTTTTCTTGAAAATGACATGGCTTCCGATTTGTTAATACATATTTTCTTTAAAAAGTAGGCTAAACCACAGTGGGGACTAAAACATTTCTATGGGCCGTTAAATTAATCCCATGTTGATTTCAGGTTCTTTGGAAACAGCCACTGAGCATCATTGACATAGCAGTATCATATGATACCAGTTGTTACTATTGGTGTATTTATACTACACCACAGTTAAGGGAACTCCCAAAATTAAAAACATAGTATTTTACAGCAACCCTATTTGAAGAGACAAACTAGGAATACCACATTTTATACCAGTTTTGTTTAATCAATACTAATAGCTTTAGTAAACTGATTTTTTTTTAGATAATAATCACAGTTGGGTTTTTTTTTCTATTTTCCTCTTGTTTTTTAACGTTCTAGTATCGAATTAAATTATACAGTTATCATTTCTGAAAATGTCATCTTCCCATCTGTTTGCATCTTCCCATGTTTTGACCGTTGGCCAATGACAAAGGCAGAGGGGCGGGGCTACTGGGTGTGTATATTTTTGTGTGGGCTTGTAGCGAAGCAGGAGCAGATCAGCTGACCAATGACTTAAGGCGGGGGCGTGGCTTCTGAGTTCTCGTGCCAAAGCTGCTGCTTGATTATTAAAGGAGCAGGAAGTTGGGGCCGCTGTGTAGGTAATGAAGCGTCTGTGTATTTGGCCAATGACAGTACACAAGGGCGGGATCTGAGGTGCTTCTGCCGAAGCAGATGTATCCCAGTCGACCAATGGCAGAGCACGTGGGTGGGGCTTAAGTCTATGCGTTGGTAGTGAAGGAACAGCAGCGTCGTTAAACCCAGACTCAGGAGCGTCGATGATGTTTTCCAGCTATTGAAGTAAGTCTTCCTGTGATGCTAATTAATACGAACTTTAACGCTTTGCTCATCCGCTGCTTAATCTATGCTATATCTTGAAAACTGAAGTGGCACCGTTAGCCTAATGAGCTAAGTTAGCCTGCTGCTGTTCAAATGCTGTGATTAAAGAACACAGTATAATTTGATCCAACTCTCACTAAACGTGTCGTTTTAGCTGTAATATCGTCATCAGGCGGTGACAACGCTGTAACAACACTGTTATTAATACTGTAACATCACGCCAATGTTTTATTAATAGGACGTTACCTTTAATGATGTTTTAAACACCTGGGAAATGTCACAGGCAAACAGAGTGTAGCTAACGGTGCTCAGCTAACACACACACACACACACACACCTGCTGTACACACACTGCGCACCTCAGGTGTTTGTTTTGGTTTTCCATCTTGGTTACCTACGTTTCCCTTCCATTCTTCCTCTTCTTCATTGACATTTTGTCAAAAATATTAAATTCTCAGTTTTCTTCAAAACTACTCTGTGGCAGAATAAACACGGCCTATGTTCTGCCTCTGATGTAAACAGACTCAATTGTAACGTTATAACACTATTAAAACATTATCAACCATCCTTATCCTTATGCATGGCCATTTGCTAATTGATTAATAAGTTATAAATTGTAAATGTTGGTGTATTTTCAAATGTTGGTGGCTGGTTGAACTTAGACAATAGCACCATTAGCTGGTCGTACAGCTGTGAAGCAAAAGAAAAAAGTATTCTGTTTTTGTTTAAGTCCTAAAATCATTGCAGTATTTGTGTTCTTCTTCTTCTTCTTTTTGGGTTGTTGGTTTTTCTTTTACCAATAACATGCCTCCACTCTGTTTCCATTTTTATTTTCTCTAGGATGCATGCTTCACGAAGCCCCTCATCCATCCCAACATTTGTCTCCAAAGAAGCGTTAGACCTGAGTTTGTCAGGATCTCAGCTTTTAGTGACCAAAAGGCCGAGCAGCGCTTCACCGGGGAAATGTTTTTCTCGCTCAGTGTCTGTGTCTGTGGCTGGCGATGGCAGAAGCAAACGGAACACGATGGTACGTGATTGCACTGCAGGTGTTTTAACTCTGACTTTAAAACCAGGCTGCACATAAGAATGTAGTACTGTCATTGAAAATGAATCTGAGGATTTCTGTGTCGACTTTAACCCATTTAACCAAACATTTTTAATCCACAGAGTGATGTTAGCTTTGGCAGCTCCCGCTCTGTCAAGAACCTAAGGAGGTCCAACAGCACCACTCATGTTAATCAGCAGGACAACATTAGTCTCAGGTATGAACTCACACTCACACACACACACACACACACACAAACCTTTGCTTACGTAACAGTGCTGGTAACACACTCCCCTACTGTCTGTGGCTGAGAGCCTTTCAACTGGTTCCTTATCTGTAACATTGGCCGACTTCACTTCACTTGGTACAGTATGTGCTGATTCATGTGAAGAGCTCTTCTATCTCTCGGTGACCTTTACAGAAGATTCTGAAAAGCTGAAGGCTGTGTTTTTGGAAATGCCATCAAACAATGTGAGTGGTGTAGATAATGTGTGTCAGACGGTGTCCTGTTACCAGGAAGAATTTGTCCTCCTCTTTACTGAGCAACAGCTGGCAGCCCTTCAGCTACAGCTGCTGGGACAATGGGACGCAGCACTTTCTTTACTCCTGCATGATAAAGAGTGGAGGGAGGCTGCACACCGACTGCAGCCACCCACCATTGTCCCTGGTTTGGGGGGTGGCTATGACCTCTGGAGGTCAGGTTACCCCAAAGTGTGCACGCTTGGGTTCTATTGTCTGGCAGCTGCCGGTCCCTGGCCCTCGGTCTCCCTCCCTTCCTTGGCCTGGAGCCTCTCTGGACACAGTGTGGAGGCATTTAAATTCCCCCACTGCCTCCTTTCACTAGGGTCCCCCGCCACCCTTTGCTGCCTCCCACTTTCTCCTCTCTCCCTCCCTCTGCATGTATCACTCTGTTGCACGGCAAAACAGTGTTGGAATGTGCTGCCACAGGAAGATTGTGGGATTGATTTTCACGGCCCTCCCCCACCCTCGTCACCAGCATCAGACACAGAAGTCAGACAGAAGGTCAGCCTACATCTGTACACCATGATGGTGTCAGGTTGTTTGAATGATGATTGACAGGCCACAGGGTCGACGCACAAGTGTGTGTGTATAAGTACATGGGTACTTATATGGGAACCATTAAAGAGTGGTTCTAAACAGAAGGCACAGCTGCTGCTCTCAGGTCCAACCCAGCAGCTGTCAGGGAGTTTAGTCAACCTCAGACCAAGATCCTCCACACAGCTCACTGAAGAATAAGAATGACTTTTTCATCCTGTGGGGGTCACTGACCCTAACCCACACAGGCAGACTCCTGGGCTGCTGCTCGGTCCTTCAGGGTTCGTCACAGTGGATCGTCCGCATGTCTGATTTGGCACACTTACGGTGTTCAACACTCTTCAATTGAACAGAACCGTGAACCAACAACCAACATCTTCTCGTTCATGTAGCCTGTAGTTGTTCTCTTAAATCCCTGTGTAACAGGTTGACCTTTGTCTGCTGCAGTTCTGAGGCAGTGGTGGTAATAATTGATCTATTATTCTGAGGATTAACCCCTGTTTTTTGTTCTGGCCTCAGTCAGGCCCAGGGTGAGGACTACCTGGCTCTGTTTGACTCCAGTGTAGATGGACGAAAGAAACTGGCCGGACTCAGCAGGGCCTCACCAGACAGAACCACCTGGAACATCCTGGTACTTTGATCAGGATTTGAATTACTGGCAGTTATTCATGTAACTAAGTTGGTTTTACTAACGCCCTTCATATTGTACCAGGATGACCAGCCCAGAGCAGGTCCTGTACAGTCCAGTCCACGCAGCAGTGGCAGCGTTGATTCTCCGACCTTTCTGAAAAGAAGAGACTTCACCGCCAACAACAGGTTCTTGTTCTTTTCACACTGAGGATCAGGAGTTTGGTTCTGTCAAAACCCTGATTATTTCTATGGATTAGCCTAGATGGTCCACTTTGGGTTTTTGAACCTCTTTGTTCTTCCAGGAGCAACAAGGCAGCGGTGGGAAACTCTGTCACAACCATCCTTCACAACAACTACTCTGAGAAACCCCTCACCCCCAAGAGCTCCAACCAGAAGCCGTCCTTCAAGTGAGTCTGTACAGTCTGTGATACCACGTGGTTCTGGTGGGTTCTTGTTCTAATGACTGGTCTTTGTTTCAGTAATCTTCTTAAAGCCACGCCCAATGATGAGGTTCAAATGGAAAATGGTTCTGTTACCAAATCGCAAAAAAATTTCTCTTCGCCAACTTCCACATCAAACACCAATTGTCTGTCGTCGACGCCCCTCGGCAGCCCGGTGCTGTCCACCAGGAGGGAGGTGACGGAGGAGGAGGCCGAAAGGTCAGACGTGTGCTTTAACACTGTTCACCTGTTGTTGTTGAACACTGTCAGTGTCTAACTGAAGTTCTCCTCTGGGTCTGAAGGTTCATTCAGCAGGTGAACACGGCGGCCGTCACCATCCAGCGCTGGTACCGCCAGCATGTCGAGAGACGAAACACGAACCAGGCAGCGCTTCAACAGATCCTGACCAGTAAAAGAAAGGTTGGCGTCTGTCACCGTGTCACAGTTTAGTCCAAAGACTAAGATATAGGTCGAACTCTGCATCTCTTTTCTACAAACTCCTCATCTTCTGTGTTTTTGTGTTTTGTTCTTGTAGGAGTGGGAGGAGAGAACAGAGGAGGAGCTTCGGGTGGAGCAGCGTCAGAAAAGGGACGAGGACAGAAAAAGGATTCGCGAGGAGAAGGCTCGGCTGGCCCGCCTCGTTGCCATACAGGTCACTGTCCCCGGTTTCCTTTACCTCAAGGATTGTAATGTTTAACACTGTCCACGAGTCAGAGTGTCATCATGAAGTCACTGATCAGAGACCAACTGGTCTCCTCTACTGCAAAAAATAACAAAACTCAGGGACAGTCAACCATACCATAAGAAACCAACCATCAAGAACACAACATAATAATTCCTTTAACTCTCTCTGGAGGTTCTAGAGTTTAAAGAGTTTTTTTCTCTCCCTCTGGTGGTGTAATGCAGGAGCTGCAGCAGAAGCGCCCCCCGCTGGTTTTAGAGGTGCAGAGTGCAGCTGATGTGGAGCTTGAAAACCAGGTCCACTCAGTTGCGGTTGGACAGAGGAGACCTCCCAGGGTTTCAGTGTCTGCATCACCGAGCAACAACAGCCCAGTGTCACCGACCGCCAAAGCCAAGAACACAGGTTTGCAGTGGGTGGGATTCTGCATGGTTTCTAGAAGAAACTAACTCTATGGCAGTGACTGACTGGATATACTGTATTTCCTTTCAGTAGAATCCAACCTGAACCTCGTGTCGGACGTGGGAGAGCTGAGCTTCAGGGCCGTCTCTCCAGCTCTGTCCAACCGCAGAGGTTCTCATTGCTCGCAGGTAAAGAACGTTTTCATCCACGTACTTTAACATCTTCTCTCCCTCTGCCTTCATAAATATTTTCCATCTTCTGAAGGAGCATGAAGACAGAAAAGAAGAAGACGTTTGTGTGGAGCAGCGGCAGCACCAGGAGAATGACCAGAAGCTGACCTGTAAAGAGAGAGTTTTCATGGTCACCCAGGTAAACATGTGATGTGTCAACAGTATTTGAAAGAAATGTCATTTGGAAGAAGGTTTGAGACCAGTGAACAAATCCTGGACAATTTAGCCCCAGCTAAGTTGTCTTAAAGGTTCAGGAATGCTTGAAGTTGTTGCTTGTGGATCTGCATAATAATAATAATAATAATGTATATTAAAGAATAATAATGTCCAGACACTTTGGAAGTGTCTTTGATCTCCATCATCTCTTGATCTCCCTCTGGTGGTGTTTACCAGGACAAGCAGCAGAGAAAAGGCCAGCGTGTCCCAGATGCATCTGGAGCGGCCATTCACAAAAAGCCACCAAAGTTCTCTCCAAGCAAAAGAATTCCAAACTCTGGATCCAAGAAAAGTCTGAAGTCACCGTCCGATCTCAAAACCAAGAACACAGGTGAGAATGAAAAACTGTTTCTCCTCATGTGCAGAGAGAGAACCAGGAACTGTTGGTAATAGTTCTTCTGATTCCACAGATACCAGTCAGAACCTGGTGGCTGACGTCTCAGAGCTCAGTTTAAGAGCCATTTCTCCAGCATCATCCAATCACAGAGGCTCTCACTGTTCCCAGGTTTGTCTTCACCTACAGTTGTCCATCATCAGTGATGGAAGACATTCTCCTGTCTCCGTCCACGGTCTCCATCTTTTTATTTCTGTTGTACAGGAGCCCCTGCAGAGATCAGTGAGTGTGGAGGACCAGAGGTCGGGAACTTCCTCCAAAACCATCTTCAACGAGTTGATGGACACACTCAAGCTGCTGGAGCAGGAGCCACAGCAGCTGTGCCAGCCCATGATCCAGCAGAAGGAGAAGTACGCCTGGATAGACGAGGTGAGGATTTGCGTCACAGCAGTGAAGAAAAAAAAAACATAACCTTCTCAGAATTTTTATGAACCTGGATTCTTCCCACCAAGGACGGAGACTCCAACTCTTTGACCACGGACAACCTGGAGCGCCACGGACAGATGAGTCTCCACCCTGCACTGCCAGATGGGGGCGCCCTTCTTTCGGAGGCAAAGCTGCAGAGCATCATGAGCTTCCTAGATGAGATGGAGAAGTCTGAACAGGAGAGACCACGTTCAGTGACCTCAGGGTCACACAGAGAGGTCAGGGTCATTTCCACACCGAACCACATCGGACCATATTGAAAATCAATGAATATGGACTCTTTCACCTGCAGGGGGTTCTGTCAGAGGAGGAGCTGACTGGAGTGGAACACGCCTCAGCCACCGCTGCAGAAATCAGCACTTCCATGATGAGACTCAAGATGGAGCTGGAGGAGAAGAAGCGTACAGTCCACATGCTCCAGGCCGCACTGGTGAGGACACCATACTTTTTTTTCTTTTTTTTTTATGTATTTCCGTGAGAGCCATACAATAATTTATTTTTCATCTGAATACAGTTTATTTAAATTTTATCATTACCTGTACTGTAATTAATTTCATTGTTTTTACACTTTTCATGCCAGAAATATAAATTGAATTACCAATCCGCCATTATTTAACACAAATAGAGAGTACGCTGCAAATACACAAGCATTTTTCTGTTTATTATTTTAACACTATGATTTCTGTAATTTATTACTTATATATAAGCGGAATTATTTATTACTTACTGTCTTAAGAAATGCTCGGTTTTTTCTGAGAGCCATCAAAACCCATAGGTTCCCGACCCCTGCTGTAGGTGTCTGTTTGTGACAGTAACTGTTTTTCTACATCAGGCCCAGCAGAGGGAGCTAACAATGAGACATGTGAAGGACACGGAAAAGGAGCTGAACAGAAACTTCAAGCTGCAGAAGGAACAATATGAAGCAACCGTCCAGAGACACCTGACTTTCATTGACCAGGTATGTGGACACTCACTGCCCCCTGCTGGAACAATGTGAAAGTAAAAACTCCCAGGATTTATAGTCAGCTCAGAAGTTTGAAGATCAAACGTAGCTGCAGACAGATACAGCCACGTTTGATCTTCAAACTTCTGAGAAATTCAAACTTCTGAATAGAAACAAGGCAAATGGTGTAAAAACTGTCCTTGAAGACTTCTGTGGTGCTGACCTCTGATAAACAGTCCAGCAGAAATGATTCTTCATTTTAAAAGTTTCTCACATGAACCTCAGTGACACAAACTGACCACAGGAGGTCAGCATTGTTTCCCATTCAAACTAAAAAAGCAGACGTTCTCCTCTGACCATAAAAAAGTCCATGTCGTTTTTTGCAGCTGATTTCTGACAAGAAAGCTCTGAGCGAGCGCTGTGAAGGAGTGGTGGCCGAGCTGAAGCAGGTGGACCAGAAGTACACCAAGAAGATCGCACAGATGCAGGAGCAGCATGACATGGTGAGGAGCCCTCACTCGTCCTGTCTTCACCTCCAAACCTCAGCAGGGTTTCCCTTTAAACAGTCTGAATTGCTCCTGACCTTTGACCTAGTGCCTGTGGCTGCTCTGACTTTTCGTTTTCTCTTCGCTGCTCTTGTTTAACCGTTGTCTCTCCATGTTTTCCTCTTCACTCTTTCTTTTATTCTGGATTCAGGTTTGGCAAATCCTGGGTCCTTTGTGTGAGGTAACTTAGAGTTTCTTGCAGCCTTTGGTCGTCATTTTCCACCTTTTCATTTTTACCGTCACGCCTTCTCTCTGCTACTCTGTCTGCATGTGCTGTGTGTTAGGACAGAGGAGCTGCATGTTGATCATCTCCACCAGGACTGGTTCATGTTTGTTTCTTGAATCATTCTAACCACCTCATTTATTCATCCTCACCACAGACTAATGGAATCTGGATCCAAATGAAAACTGAAAACAAACATAGACAAGAACCTTTGGTCCATTTATGTGTTGGGTTTAGTTTTTACAACATTTGACACTGTTGGTCCAGAATCAGCACACCTGGTTTGATGCCTATAGGACTGTGTTACACCTTTAGTCTAACAAGGTCGAAAAGACATTGTCTGGAAAATGTACTAGTAAAAAAGTTTTAGTAAAACAAAATTTAAGATGTAAAACAATCTTGGCTGAACGTTCAAAGATTAAACTTTAGGATTAACAGATGCCCTGTTACACCTTTAGTCTAACAAGGTCGAATAGACCTTGTCTGGAAAATGTACTAGTAAAAAAGTTTTAGTAAAACAAAATTTAAGATGTAAAAGAATCTTGGCTGAACGTTCAAAGATTAAACTTTAAGATTAACAGATGCCCCTCCCTTCCCCATGATGTCATCCACCCCCCACCTCCTCTCATTACCTTCCTCTGTCCAATTACAGGAGATCAAAAAGCTCAAAGACCTGATGAGCGCCACGGAGAAAATGCGTCGGGAGAAATGGATCGACGAGAAAACCAAGAAGATCAAAGAGATCACAGTGAAAGGTAGAAGTGGTCACAGCCTGACCCCAGGGTGGCGTTGTTACGTCATCAGATCTTCTGAAATCAACGTCTCCTCTGCTCTGCTTCACTTACTCCAGGTCTGGAGCCAGAGATTCAAAAGCTCATCTCCAAACACAAGACGGAGCTGAAGAAGCTGCGGACGTTGCACGAGGCCGAGCTGCTGCAGGCGGACGACCGGGCGGCGCAGCGCTTTGTCCGCCAGTGTGAGGAGCTGAGGGCGCAGCTGGAGAAGGAGAAGGACGAGCAGTGTCAGAGAGAGAGGGAGCTCGCCAAACAGAGGTGTCATGATCACATGATCAACTTTTATCTCCTGGTTCAGTTCATTTAAATATTGATCACGCCACAATACCCACAGTGCTCCTCGTGGACTATTGAACCTGTGGATTTTGAACTCTCTAGCTGTAATTTAGATCTAATTACCCAGACCTGGGCTATAGAACAGGCTTTGAGATATTTACTTCTTTTTTATCTCATTCGCTGTGTATTTTTTTTATTTATTTATTGTTCTAGGTATGACAAGCAATTCCAGGAGGAGGAGCTCTCCCTCCAACAACAGAGGAGGCGTCTTTATCAGGAGGTGGCTGAGGAGAAGGAGAGGCTGGCCCAGCTGGCGGCCAGGCAGCGGGCTGAGGGGGAGGACCTGCGGCGGCACCTGGAGGAGAACAGCTCAGTGGCTGTACGTGCCCTCAGAGAGGAGCTGGACAAAAGCCGGGAGGAGCAGGAGAAGAGGCACCAGGTGAGGAGTGATGTCATTGCTGACGTCATCACTGATGTGTCAAAACTGTAGCTTCGTCCACCTGTCTGAATCACTGAGTGGGTGTCTGTGTGAGCAGGTGGAGATGAAGTCCATGCAGGAACGTCTGGAAGTGGAGAAGCAAACCTGGGAGGAAAACTACAGGAAGAAGGAGGTTTGTTGGCCTTTACTTTTTTGTAGGACAGTGAAGGCATCACGCACATTGGAACCATTTTCCTCCAGGATATTAAACTGACTGACCGAACGGTCGGTCAGTAGAATGTCTTGTATTGTTTTTGTCCGGTCTGTCAGTGTCTCTGTTTTCTGTCTGACATCAATGAATCCAATTGTTTCAAATTTTTTTTCTTTTTACAGGAAGCTTGGCTGCTGAGCCGCGAGCGGGAGCTCAAAGACGAGCTGCGGCGGGAACGGGACAAAGAGATTGAGTTGGCCATCTGGACCCTGGAGGAGGAGACCAGTAAAGACAAGGAGGAGTGTGAGAGGGCGGCAGACAACAGGTGAGACCTGCTCCTGCTACAGTTTTCTCTGATTTTAGGATCAAAACAAACAAAAAACTGCTTAGTCAGTAAATGTTCCGTCTCCAATTTCTCAGAGTGAAACGTTTGAGAGAAAAATACGAAGCTGAGATGAAGGAGCAGGAGCGTTCAGAGAGAGCGGCCGTGGAGAAGCAGCAGGAGCTGAGGAAGCAGCAGTTGGAGATGGAGGAGGAGCTGATCAGACTCCAGAGCAGCCTGAGGCAGCACCAGCAGGAGGCGCAGGAGCTCACACAGGTACAGACACCACAGAACACCATCATCCACCAGGAGATGTTGATGTTTACACACTGACTCCACCAGACCAGGGACAAGCTGATGGAAGAGCGCCGCACACTGGCCGAGGTGATCCGCCAGGAGTTCGCTGACCGCCTGGTGATGACGGAGGAGGAGAACCGCAAGATGAAGGTGGAGATGTCAGAGGTCAGAGCTAGGCTACGACTGGAGGTGGAGAAGGTCACCAGAGAGAAGGAGGAGGAGCTGGCAGAAGTCCACCAACGGTGAGAGGACACCCTGGTACCAGAGACCAGAAACAGTACTGCACCTCACAATTTTTCTACAGGGACTGAGGAAAGTTTTGTTCTCATCACAGGAACTAGTGTCAGTTCCAGGGATTGTTTATGTTTCCATCACAAAAATTAGTACCAAGGACCGAAAACAGTGTCAGTATCTGCTGTGCTGTAAGTACAGGTCCACAATAAATAGTCCAAGAATCAAGGAACAGTTCTGGATGAAGCAGAGCAGTTGTAGCAGCTCTGTGTATTTCACAGTGAAGGTTGCAGTATCAGGAGCTAGCGAAGGTACCAGGAACTTTCGCATTTTAACTGCAGGAACAGTTGTCAAGTTCTGTCCGGTGTGATGTTCCAGCACCATGAACCAGGAACTTTGAGTATTCTACACAAAAAGTATCAAACAGTTCGTTCAAGGAACAATCAGTAGGACCTTTGAAGAGTTCATGTAACTGTGTGTTTCAACCCTAGGGGCGAGGACCTGGATCAGTGTGTCAGCACTGTTTTCTAGCTCCAAAGTATTCCAGAACTCTTCATTTTGTCGTCTGATTTTTTTAAAATGTTTTCCCAGAGTGAAGTCTGCGATCCTGAAGAAGGAAGAAACTGTGTCCAACCTCCGGAAACAGTACGAGGTAAAAATCACAGACCTTTAACACATGTCAGAGTAAGAAACCAGTAGTTGACTCACATGTCTCTCCCCACCCTCTCTCCCCACCCTTTTCCTCCTCTTTCTATGATAGGCTGCTCTGAAAAGGGCTGACCACCTGGAGGCGCTGTGGGATCAGCAAAGGAAGCAGTTGTTGGGGAAATAGTGACTGACAGGACTCTCCCCCTCCAGGCCTCCCTCCTGCCCACCCCCACTTCCAGACTCAGCACTGTAATCAAGTGTCGCTCCTCACATGTGACCTTTTTTCCTTTTTTTTTTTTCCTGGGAATGTCATTCCTCTCGACAAGACTGAACCTGTGGAACTTCAGAGGGGTTGAACATGTGACTGAAACTCATCAACGGGGAGACAGACATACTGGGCCCTCCCCACCACCACCCGACATCCCCACCTCCACCTCTTCCCTCCCCCAGCTTTGGAATTTCCCTCCCTAAAATCCCAGAGACCAGGTGGAAGGTCTAAGGAAATACAAACAATTCCTCATCTTCTCCTGGTTTTCCAGAGGAGGATTGAACTCAGCTCCCCTCACCTCCTCACAGGAACACCTCCCTGTTCACCACAGAAAACAGTTCCAGATGTTTCCAGATGATGGGCCCTCGGGTGGTTTTTGTCTCCCCCTGTCAACAGGAAGTTGATCGCCTGCGTAAAGAGCAGTGATTTATTCACAGAGGTCAAAATGTCTCCTAGTTTGTGCTGAGTCATGGCTTTAGTCCCACTGTCCCTCAGCCACCCTCACCCACCCTCCCACCAGGTCCCAGCCCTGAAGGCTGAGTTACAGGATTAATTGGTGGGGGGTGGTGGGGGGTTGGTATGGGCCGAAGGTTGTAGAACGTGAAGAAGGAAGAAGTGAGGTTAAAAGTAAGGAATGCTGCAAAGTACGAGGACCTTTAGATACCAGGAATCACTAAGGTTTTTTAAGTACCTAAAACAGTTTTCAGGGAACTATACCTGGTTCCTGGTTCCTGGTTTATGGTTTTATTGCAAACACCTCCTGCAGAGATGTGTTAATGGACAAAAGCTTTCAGGAACTTTAGGTTCCTGTTCACAGAAACATTACTGTAAAGATCGGGCAACTTATTATGCAGACTGGAATCTGCAGAGCAAACAGTTCTGGTTGGGCTGAGAATTAAGGAAAAAAATAGTGCTAGAACTAATGCTAAGGAACACAGACAGGTGAAAATAAGAAGTGGTTCCAATTTGTGGTTAAAAAAATAGAAATGATTCAGTTCTTGGTCTGGAGGCAGAGAGTGTGTGACGTCTGATGTTTATGTTCTGAAGAAAACAGTTCTCTGAGTGTCTCTGCACAGAACCGATGTTTGGACTTTGAAGAACACAGAATTAGCTACAGCTGGGTCACATGGTCAGATCATGTGAGGCCAAGTTTAATTTAGGGGTCATGAAGGTCTTCCTTCATGTCCAGGTCACTCCAGTCTGATTGTCCTGAACTGGGGGACATGTCCAGCAGTTGGACAGTTTGTCTTTTTAACAGAAAAACTGAACCAAACTGGTCTGATCCAGTGACCCACAACCATGGAATCTATCCACACTTGGGTCACGGCCCATCACTGTATTAATAGTAGCTCATGTCACAGCCCACTTGTGTGACATTTCTTCGGTCCACAGAGGCGTCACATGTTCTGTCCTCCAGGGACTGACGGCAGGAAGACTTGTTAATGGACGCGTTAATGGATGATGGGAAAAAGAAAGTGAAGCAGAGACAGAGAGTGGTGGTCAGAGGGGTGTAGGGTCTGAGGGAACGTGGGACACATGAACGCACCTTACTGGGCATACCACCAAGTGACATGTTCACTGGGTGGGTTTTTTTTTTTATTCTCTTCCTCCTTACTGTGAATGAAGATTCTGGCTATGAATGAAAAACCGTCTCCGACACACAGACGCTCTTTGTGGATAGGGTTTCATGTGGGCCAGTTCCACAGAGGTCAGTGGTGGTGGTAGAGGGGTGAGGGGGGTGAAAGAGGAGTACCTGGAACTAAGCCTGGGATTATGACATGCAACTTGATGTGGACACCCACTTTTATTTATGTTTTTTCTTTCCTGTTCTTGTCAAAGAATTTGAAGAGTTTTAGTAACTTAGCTGAGCTGAGACGTTAAAGCTGTGCCATGATTAGATGGTGTACGTGAAGTATGTTGGGTTATTTCTGACCTGACGACTGTTCCAGTCCCAGAGCGACTGAAGGCTTTACATGAGGATGTGACGCAGGGTCTGCACTTCAACCTCAGAGTGAAAATGAACTGAGCTGGAGCTGATGATGAAGATGAAGTTAGAGATGAGGAAGATGACGATGGCCACGGAGATGAAGTAATGAAGGAATAATGATGAGAAAACACTGAAGTGTTCCTTTAAACTGGAAACAAACATCGAACACATAAATGTGTCACACACTAAAAAGTCTGCATCACATATGGGATACCTGAAAACAGGTACCTGAATGCAGCACAGTCCAAACACACGCCTTAACTCACCTCAACATCTGAATACATTGTTGCTAAAATTATCATATTTTTTAAATGCACACCTGAACACATCAGTCTAATTAGGGACCTGAATGCATCGTGGTTTTATCGAGGACCTGAAGGCATCACAGTCTGTGGGCAGCACACAAGCCTTCAATGAGAGCAGTTCACACACATTTGTTTGTTCTGACAGTGCCAGTAAACCTTTATTCTGAGTGTGTGTGTGTGTGTGTGTCAGTCACTGTGACTTCAGATGACCCTGGTGTTGTTACTCACACAAACACACAATCCTCTTTGTTCCTCTGTGTACACACTGTTGCAGCTGTGACCGGACATTGTTAATTAGTAGTTTCCATTTTAAGATGTGTAAACGCGCAGACCTTGAACGCACCGTGTTCTTGTCTTGTGTTTATTCTAGTTTTATATATTTTGACTGTTTTTTTTTTCATTGTGACGGCATTAGAGCTGTGAAGACGACGTTGACTAATCTGTGAGAATAAACACACACTTATCTTTGACGTTCTACTTTCTCTTTTCGCTTCATTCTGAAGAAAAATAACTCCAGTTTTTTGTTTTGTCTGTTTTTGAGCTGCAGCCCAGACTGGTCCACATGGGCTGTATGTCATTAGACTACTACAATAGAATACTAATAATTATTAATACCAACATAAAAATAAAATCAAACTCCTTCAGATGCTGTAGAGGGAGTCCTTGATCAACATGGGGTGTGTACCATAGTTTGAGAACCATCAAAAGTGTGGCTGTCATTAAAGCAGACAGAGCCTGTGTTTGTGTCTGCCCCGCCCTGCCCCACCCCCTCCTGATGTCCCATCAGCCCTCATATCTGGTGTGAATTCAAACATCTCTGATTCACAGATCTGTAAACGGTTCCGTCTTGGTTCCAGAACGTTCACTGGGATCAGCTCAGCTGGTTGTGAAATCTTCAGTGGGACGGATGCTTGGATGGATGATGGATGGATGGGTGTGGACCGCTGTCCTTGGGGACAGTGGGGGCGTTGGAATGACACTGCGGTGTTGGAAGACAATGGGGCCTTTTGGTGCTGATCATCCAAGACCTCCTACTTTTTGGGGGGTTTTAAAGGAGAAGTTCAGACTTTTTGTGCCAGGCTGTGTAACTCAGACTGCCTCTGATTCTTTTGTCTCTGCAGGGTTTATCAAGGCTTCAACCAGAAGGATGAGCAGGAGTCAAGGAGACGACACAGCAGATGTGGACACTTCACTGACAGACACATCACATCACATCACAGCAGGATACACTGCTGTCTTATGGTCTGGGGTGGAGCCCAGAATACGTCTCCATTGATAGGGTGGTTTAATTACTGGTTCAGACTAAAGTGCCAGTTTGGTTTTTCTTCTTCTTCTTCTTCTTCTATCCTCCAGTGAACTCACTTCCTGTAGATGAGAGCAGGAACTGCTGGTGTGTAAAAAAACATGTCTCCTCTTTCAGAGTATTTCCTTTCTGTACTCTGAGGACAGTGAGGCCTTTGAGGAGTTACTGTCTCACAGATGGATGAGTGGATTCTAGCCCCCATGTCTAGGAGAGGTTGAGGCATTTTTTCTTTCTTTCTTTCTTTCTTCCTTTCTGTTTGTGTCTAACCCATGATCTAACTTTTACAATCTCTTTATCTTCTACTCTTTATCTCTCTTACATTCTGTCTCTGCCTTATCTGTCTTTATGCCCTTTCTCTCTCGCTCTCACTCTCAATCCCTCCCCTTACACCGTCCCCTTCTCTCTCTCTCTCTCTCTCTCTCTCTATCTATCTCTGTAAACCAACTGCCAGCAGCTGTTGCTCATTCCTCTCAGGCCCCGCCCCCAGGCACCAAATGAGCAACAGAGTGTGTGGTTGTGAACTTTTGAAGAAAGTCTTGAGAACATGGTGGAGTTTCTTCTGGTGAGGAGTCACGGGTGTTTTTTTCTGTCGTGCCTGTTGCCTCGTGAAGACGTCCTCTTCCTGACAGTCTGTAGAGAGGAAGCTGAAGGAGGACAAACTCATGGTCACCAGTGTTGACTCAGCCTCTGTTATCAGGCAGCAGTTTATCATCAGAACCACATTCTTCTCGGTCTGCAGCCTGAACACTTTGTCCTCAGGGTGGACTGAAGGAGCCCACAGACCTTAGAACTTCAGGACTTCTTCTTCTCCCGTCCCCAGCCTCTGGTTGAGCCACTTTTCGCACAGAGGTGAGAAGAGGTTAGTGTGTGTGTGTGTGTGTGTGTCTTCAGATCAGTGTGTGAACTCAGCAGGAGAGTGAGTTAGTTAGATAGCGGTCCTAGCTTCCTTTGCCTGTCTGTCTCTGTGTGTGTGTGTGTGTGTGTGTGTGTGTGTGTGTACGCTGTTTCCTAACAGCTGCAGATGACACTGCCGGGCAGTAGACAGTGAGTAAGAAGTGGACTCAGTTTTTCTCCAGCTGTTGGTCTCAGCAGTAACTCTGTGTAGGTTCCTTCAGTCCTGTTTTCTGACCTGCTGTCGATCAGACTTCACCATCAGAAATTCTGATCCTGTTTAGAGGAAAATAGAAAACAACAGGGCACCAACATACAGAGAGACACGACCTGTGATTGACAGCTGGACACCTCAGTAGGACAACTGCACAAACATGTCAACATTGTAACAACCACGAGACTGATGCTTTAGTTGTCTGTGGTTGTGGGTTCACTTCCAGCTGTTCCCTGTCTCAATGATTGCTTTCTCTTTGGCCAACCTGAAACTAACTTCAATTTTTTTTTAGCTTTTAAGCTTTTCTCCTAAATTATTCAACATCAACATCTCAATCAGAGCCACCGTGCCCAGAACTGAACCCAGACGTGCAGGTGTTTGGCTGAGCTGTGTGATCTTTGATCAAAAGGTCATAGTCTAAAATGAAATCTGTGAACACTTCTGTCTTCCCTTAAAGGAATTATTTAAGACTTTGCTGACACCAAAATATCAGTTTCCCTCCTGAGGAGAGTTGGTCTGAATCTCTGGCCAACTCCTGTCTCCTGTTTTTTTTTTTTTTTCATGAAGCCTGACTGAAATCCTGGTCCTGCTCTAGGTTGAAATCCCAGACCCGAGTAGAAACAGACTGGGAGGTCTCCAGAAGGGGTCAGCGTTCTCCCCGGCCTTCACGTTTCTGCAGGAAGAGTTGAGGGTGGGGCCACACGCTTCATGATGGCGAAGGGACCCAAGAGGCGATTCATTCTCGGAGTGCTGATGGCTGCCTGTTTGCTGTTTTGCATTCTCTGTTTAAACCCAGAGGAGGTGCGAAAACATTTCCATGGCTTCATTCAGGACACGAGCAGGTTGGTGACTTACATTTAAAATCACTCATTTCAACTTGAAGGGACTGTTGGTCTTCTGCTGCCCCGTGTGGCCGCTTTGTGTCACTGATTTAAAGCTAAATGCAGCAGCTTAAAAAACACCTAAGTACAAGAGTTGAAAAAAATGTTGTTTGATATCATCTGAAATGTCTAGTTATTGATTAAAAAAACAATTGTTAATAATTATTATTCTTTTCTATTTTATGAGGTTAAGTAAAATACAGGATATTAAAATATGATAGACATTTGAACTTTAAATCCAACATACTCCAAAGTCCACAGAGAAAATCTGTGGGGTTTTATTAGCTCACACAACCTGGTCTCTGCTGCCTCAAGTGGTCAGTTTTGAAGACAGCAGCAGATGGTGTGGCTGAGACTCGCACTGACCCAAAGGTCTGAGCAGACAAGCGCTCCAGTCCTCGGATCATATGATGTGTTTAATGTCCTGTCGTTAGCATAACTTTCCCCTCTGGTTGTGTAATTATGGTTTAAATAGTATTCATGTCTTTGGAGGAGCGACGTGGCTGTTCATGGTTTTTGTCTTCACCACAGGCATTTGAAATGGAACAGCTTGTTATTAACACTGCAGCTGTAAAGGCACAGTGATTCCAGAGGAGAAATGGAATCTTTAGACATTAAATTGTAACTCTGTGTCATTTAAAAATCCACAGTACGTATTTACCCTGGAAAGCCTCTGGAACACTGACTCTGTGGACATGTTCTTTTGCTGTTGTACTTACATACAGTATACTGTGTAGTGGAGAAGGTGAAAGTGGATGGACGATTACCTCCTGAAAAACCCTCTCCCACCAACATTCACCACAGTGTCATTTTTTGCAGGAGTTTCCAGCAGTTTTTAAAAGTGTACTGGAAAACTGATGTAATGGCAACGCCTCAGAATGACTCTGAGTTTGTTGTTGGCAGACGAGGTACAGTTCTGTGCATTGTCGGTTCCTGTTTGTCCCAACCCTGGTGCTGTTGGGTTTAAAATTTAGGCTAAAATGTGAGGATTCATAGGATTTTATATTAGCTATATGTTAAACTCTAACTTCTAACACACGCTATTGACCAGTAGGTTTAAAGGAAAATTATTCTAGTTATTTTTACTTTTTTTAGACCTTCACCAGCAGGGGTCAGAAGTGTGTGCAAATGAAACCTTGAGAAAAGAAGTCTCATGTCATCAATTGGCAGGAACCTTGTCATCACGTTTCTCTACGTTGACGACCCGAGGTTAAGATGAGTGGGGTCGTCATTGCTGGATACTGATGATGTCACTGCTAAGTCTCCTTTAATCTTCAAAGCCTTACCCCCAGTTTTAATCAATGTGTAAATGAATTGATTGAATTTAAAGGTTCTCCATAGGATCTTAGAAAAATTAGTTCCTCACACAAGACCAAAAAAAATAATAAAACAAACAAAAAAACCTGCTTAATATAAAACACAGTTGATGGCAAACGAGCCGTCTTCAATGATCAAGGACATGGAGGAGGAAGATGACACCAGACTGTCCTCAGGCTACCACACCATGTCTTCTGTCCCTCATTCGTACCAAACGACCGATGTGGATTCTGAAGAAAACTTTTCCTGCTTTGCTCAAGCCCTGATGTTTCCGGTGGATGACTCGGACCCTTCAGACGAGGCGGATGATTCGTTGGAGTTCTTTGACAAAACCTTGGACATTGGTTCAGTTGTGTCAGAAGACAGTGTGGATTTTGAAAAGCCTGACTTCAGACTAGCATTTCCCATCTCCACCGATCTAACCACCACAGAGACCAATGGCGACAGTCCACTCTGCCGTACTCCTGGGGCGTTGTGTGAGGTTCTAAATACTGCTGCTGTGAATGATGTGGAAGTTGCCTTAGCTAAAAAGAAAGACATCTACCCCGAGGCCATAACGGAGATGTGCAGTGTCTTCGCAGCTGTGCCGGAGGACACCCGAGATTTGGACGCCCAGGAAAGACCGTCCTCACAGCCCCCTGTCATCCTCGTACCTGTGAGTACAGAAGTAACAGCTGACTGTGAACCTGACGACGTCCCCAGTTTAGAAGGACTTCAGTGTGAGGTTCCTGAAGAGGTGGAGTACGCCTCGTCCTCTGATGTGGTGGGAAGTTACCCTGAGATGTTTGTGGACTCATGTGATGTTGACTTCTTACCAGATGAGTCAGATGATGGTGTTGACTCTGGAGTTCCACAAACAACATCGTCCTGGAGATCTCCTTCACCTCCCCCTGTTTCTCCTGGCCCCACCCCTGAAGATGGAAGAGGTGACGAAGTCCAACTTGGTGGAACATCCATCATTTTGGAGGTGGAACAGAGTCCTGCTGCTGAGTGGGAGGTAGTTAGCTTCACATCTGACTTGACTGAGTCTTCTGGGAACTTCTTTGAACAAACCTGCAGGATCTCACCAACTCTGCCAGAGGACATCACAGATTTTTCAGTCTTTGAGGGAGACAGAGTTCCCGCTCCGGCCTTTTCTGCTGCTTTGTCAACATCTGATAGCACGTTGTTGATCTCCTCAGATCTAATGGATGACATCCTGAGTGATGCTGATGAAAATGCCATGGCAACAGTTGCCCCTGATGTGGCCGAAATTGACTTTGAGATCTCCAGGGAAAGTCTTAGTAGCTCTTCTTTTTCGTTAGAAGACACTGCCCAACTGGGAGTTTCAGGGATAAGCCTCTCGTCCAGACACTTTCTGACATCACAGGACAGCTGGAAAACACCTTCCCCAATTTCCATCCAGTCTTCGTTAGCAGAACTAGGTACCGAATCGTTTCCCGAGTCCTTCTCAGTTGCGTTAGATGAAGCTCAGAATTCTTTCACTGAACCAGAAGAAGAGATGTTTCTGCAGGAGTTCACGTACAGCTCTGAGATCTTTGAGACCAGTGAACTAATCATTCCATCAGTGCCAGAGGACATTGAAGTTTTCCAAATACCTCAGGACACAGTGTCCTCCAGCTGCTCCATCAAATCCCACGAGAACAGGAGAACACCTTCCCCTGACTCCACCCTACCTTCCAGTCTACCCAGAACTGTCGATGCCCTCCATGGTATCAGCCCAGCCGTGGTGGTCAAGGGTCAGACGGACGTCAGTGAGAACGGTTTGATCAGCTGTGATGTGGAGGAACCTTACTTTGAGTCATTTGAAAAACCATATAGTATCTCTCCCCCTCCATCGGAAGTCAGCAGAGATGAAGTACCAGACTCAATGCCGTACTCCAGCTACTCCCAGGAGAGCAGGAGGACCCCCTCCCCCACTTCTCCAGTGTATCCCACTGTAGCCCTGAGTGAAGACACAATACTTCACATCACGCCAGCCATTCTAAAAGAGATTGAGATTGCTGAAAGTGAGATGGGAACATTCCCCTCGGAGATGACAGATAGTTGTTCTGATGCCTTCAAAGACACTTACAGTACCCCCCCAGCTTCTATGGACGATGATGAAGCTGACGACACTTACTCTAGACTTTCCTTAATCCAATCAGAAACATTGGAAGAGGACAAGAGAACGGTTTTGCCTGTTTTCAATGAATTAACCTCTGACGTGGATGAGAATAGTGTTGTTTATGAAAGGAGAACTCCTGTGAGCAGTCAAGATGGTTACTCTGAGGTGTTTATGGAGAACTGCAGCTACTCTATGTATGTGTCAGAGGCCAGTGTAGACCATGTCCCTGAGACCAGATCGTCCTCCAGCCTATCTGACAAATCACAGGACAGCTGGAAAATGGCCACTCCAGTTTCATTGGTGGATACAGCGGCGACTATCACCGATGACACAAAACTGAGAATCACCTCAGCCATGGAGAATGTTGCGCTGCGTGACACGAAATCATCGTCCAGCAACTCTGCCAAGTCAGACGACAGCTGGACCACACCGTCTCCTATCTTTGGTGACTCTAACCCCTTACCCAACGACAGAAACACGCCTGGCATGACCGCAGGTATGGACGATGTCATGGTCCAGGTGACAAGATCGTCCTCTAGCCACTCTATCAGATCAGAGGACAGTTGGAAAACCCCGTCCCCTTTATTTTCTGTACCTACCACTATTGCAATACCTTATGACACCATATTTGATTTCCCCCCAGTTATGATGGACAGGGTGGCAGATGGTGTTGGTGATATGGAGGAGGACACCTCTACACCAGATGTAACGGATATTTTCTCTGAGTTCTTCAAGGACACCTGCAGTGTCTCTCCAGTGGTGTCAGACTTTGGCAGAGATGAAGTCTCAGAGACAGAACAAGTCTTCAGCATTTCAGCAATATCTCAGGACAGGATACGGATGGCTGCGGCCCTTTGCCCCATACCTTCCACTGCAGGAGCCACCGACTCCTCCCCTATTATGACGTTTCCTCCCTCTGTGAACAGCCTCACGGCCTCCGACACCCTGTCCCTCATCTCAGGCAGATCCCGATCTAAAAAGAAACCGCCATTAAGCATCGCCTCTCTACGCTCGCCAGAAGCCGTCAATGACAAGAACCTTTGCCAGTTTGCTCAAGCTTTGTTGGATGCGTTTGTGCTGGCTGACGCTAACAAGAAAACCTACATCCCTCCGCCTTCCATCGCAGAAATAATAGACCCGTCCATAGTTGAGGGCAGGGGTCAAGAGCTGCAGGCGAAGGAGAAAAAGAAAAAAAAGAAGCAGCTAAAGAAGGAAAAGACCAAAGTTTGATTTGCTGCAGCCTGACACCAGCCCACACATCAGTGAACTAAACCAGGACTAGCACCAACGCTAGCGCAGAGTGTAAACCACGCCACACGAGAGTAATTACTGCCCTACTGTAGATTCAAACTGCCGGGAACAGTACAATGCTCCAGTCTGGCTACTGTATACTTCTCAGTGACATCTGGGACTCTATTGGGCTCTGTTGCGCCCCTACCAAGTTGAAATTTTATAGAAACAACTAGCGTGAGCCCTGTTTCACCTCCATTCATCATGTGACGTGTCACATCCATCCATCGTCCACTGGACTTTTTCATACGACTCCTGCCAACAGTGCACGTGCAGTGAGCGTGCACGTTGACACTCGAGAGGATGGAGGTGAGAGAACAAAGACGGGGCACGGAGAAGTGAGGCAGACATTAGGGTTTGATGATACGAGTGGTCAGGTTACAGTATAGTTACTAGTTAATGGTAGGTGTGTGTACTGCAGTACTGCTGCAGTACTGCCTCACATACTGTAGGCCTTAGGTCAGCTGAAGGAAGACCAGCTCTTTTCTCATTTGCCTTTTTATTTTTTATTAACTTACCTTTAATGACCTTACCATTTAACTTTAATTACCTTAATTACCTCCGTTTATTTTGCTCCTGTTTCAAACTATAGTGTGTTTCAAAACGTAGCCTTTGAAGCTAATAGAGATCGGAACTGTAGTTCATGTGGTATTTGTGTACAGTAATAATGCAATCAAAAAATAAACTGTTCTCTCACTTCCAGCACAGGCTACAGCGCCACCTCTGGTTTGTTTAACTTACTGTACTTAGACTGAGATCTTACTACACAGTAACACAGTGAAAAACAAATATAATACACAGTATCTGGAGACAGGAGAGAGTGAGAAAGGTGTGAATACTTTGGGTATTTAGAACCGGTCATTAGACATTTGTTCATTCAGCAATAGACTGGGCCACATGGTGACGAGGAGTGGTGTGGACGAGGAGTGGTGTGGACGAGGCGTGGTGTGGACGAGGAGTGGTGTGGACGAGGAGTGGTGTGGACGAGGAGTGGTGTGGACGAGGAGTGGTGTAGAAGTCAGATTAGCTCTGGTCCAGTGCCTCAGCTGGGGCAAATTGCTATTAATTATATGGTACTTTGTACCGGGGCAGAAGTGCTTGCCTTAGCACTGCAGTGTGCTGATGTTCAGTCCTCCTACGGTTCTCATAGGGACTAGAACTGTTGAGTCAGGGATGTGTCGTTCCTGAGACGCCCCCTTACTGCAGAACAAGAACTGCGACCGACTACGGGACCAGGTGGTTCTTGTTAGTTTTGTTTGTTGTTCCTCCAGTGTAGAGTTGTAGCCTGTGTGCTAACTGCAGAGCTCAGACATGTCCGTCTCATTGTCTCCTCTGTTGTTGTGTCTGCTGTCACAGCAGTTTCCAGGTTTTCCAAGAATATCAGAAGCCCATGAACAACAGAACCTCAGACTTGAAGGTTCCCTCTGAAACACCGGTGCATCCAAACCCCACCAAACAAGAACCCACAGAGGACAAAGCCCTGAATGTCACACAGCCCACGTCCAAGTCTACAAATGTGATAGTTAATCCTGGACCAACAGAACCGGCCTACATTGGAGATACCTACATGAGTGAAGACAGCGTCCCGCTGACGGTGAATTTTTTTTTATTTTTATTCTGACAATCGTTGAAGTCAGGGACAGAAACAGAGGGTTCACAGAACACTGTTCCATTCTTGTGTGTGTGTGTGTGTGTGTGTTTTCGTGGCTCACATTAACCATATCCAGAACCAGGAAGTGTTAATCATCACCTTGGTTCATGTTGTGAATCCAGAGTCCTTGAAAACACACCGGCATTTTTTAAACGTCTGTTAATTAAGTAACGTCTGTGGTTCAAAGACACTGGAGAGACTTCTGTCCTTCCTGTTTTTGGACAGAGCGGGGTTTTTCTCAGCTTTCTGTTTTGACTTTTTTTGTTATTTTATTTAAAGGAGTTTCCTTTCTGTTTTGACTTTTTTTGTTATTTGATTTAAAGGAGTTTCTTTTTTTTTTAATTTAAATCTTTGGAAAGTGTTAGATGTTTTCCATTCAGACCAAACCTCGCTGAACAACATGGTGAAGTCACTAGTGAGCACAAAAGTGTGTGTTTGTTGTCAAATTAGATGTTAATAGTTATTGATTAACTGTTAGAAACTAAGACTTTCTGCTCTGGTTCTTGCAGAACTGTCTCAACAGCCTCCACAGCAAGGTGTCTCAGACTGACTTTGGCGACAGATTTCTGAAAGACATACCCGTCCTACAGTGGGCCAAACATGTGAGTCCAGAACAGTACCAACGTCTGAGGCAGTACCCTGGAGCCCACGGCTGGGCAGTGATAGATTACAACTGTGAGTTTCTCCATTTTCACTGAGTCCCCTCTGTCGGCTCCGTCGGCCGGCTTCTTCTACTGATTTGAGGGTTCTTATCGGTTCTTCTTCTCTGAATGCAGCACTGTTGGAGAGTCTGTCTGCGCTCAACTCCTCTGCTAACAGGCAGATGTTTGACGACTGGAGCAGTCGAGGGAACCAGTCCGGGTGCATCCGTTGTGCTGTCGTGGGGAACGGAGGAATCCTGAGGGGTTCAAAGAAAGGGGCGGAGATCGACAGTCATCACTACGTCTTCAGGTGAGGCCTGCACTCGGCACAGCTGCACCAGTTAGTTCTTAAAATATATAATATTCATATGTATACAGTATGTATGTATATACAGTATATATATATATGTATATACAGTATACTATATATTTTAAGAACAAATTGGTTCTTAAAATACCATATAACAGCATATAACAGCAGCGCCACCTGCTGATGATTATGATGTCAACAGCTGCATATATATTCTCATGAAGGTTAAGGAAGGGCACTTAGGTCCGAAAGGTTGCAGGTTCAAATCCACCAGCTGCCCAGTTACCACTGAGGTGCTCTGAGCATGGCACATCCCCGGGCGCTCAAAAAGCTGCCCACTGTTCACTTTGGTGATGGGTTAAAGCAGAGCTCACATTTGGTTGTGTTCAGTGGTGAGCTGTGTCATAATGACAAGGAGTTCACTTTCCTTCCTTCATATTCCCATTGTTGTTATCCTTTCAAAGTATGTTTTTTTAACCAAACAGGAAATGGTTCACTCCTGACTTCCTGTCTTTGACCAAAACCCATTTTCTGGACAATTAATAAAGTTCTTTGTCGACGATGTTTCAGGACCAACGGTGCCGTCATTCAGGGCTTTGAGAAGGACGTGGGGTCTCGGACCACCCACTACACCTTCTCTGTGAACACTTTGATGAACTCTTTGAGAAGCTACGCCAAGGTCGGCTACAGAAGACCACCTTTGTCCAAGGTCAGGATGACGATGGCGACGCCGACAAAGATGACAAAAGGGAATCAGATTCATCCTCTGATGTTCTTCACCAACAGGAAACACGGTACATCTTCCTGCCCGACCACGACCGGGACTACCTGATGATGAAGGCTGCGGCGATGCACGTTCTAGTGGAGAGAGGAGCAGAGTTCAACAAAAAGTGAGTCAGTGACCTCGGGGTAGTGCAGTGGCTCAGTGGGTTGTAGGATTGTCAACCTTTGAGGGTCAGAGTGCCAGCCACTGTGATCATAGCTGCTCTCCTCACAGGTGTGTGTTTGTTTTAAGCTCAGTTGGTCACAGACTGATGATCTACAGCCCTGTCGACCAATCAGACGCTGTAGAAGATGAACATCTTCTGTCTGACTGACAGCTTCGTCCCAAACATTACGTTCTCTCTCTAGTTCTTCCCACATCATCTCCCCCACTGGCTCTGACTCTCTCGTCTTTTGTCTCCTCCAGTCCAACCGACATCTTTGGTAAAGACGTATCTGTTGAGAAGCTGAAGATGTACCATCCTGACTTCATCCGTTACATCAGGAACAGGTAAATCCATCGCTGGCTGAGTCGGCAGGAAACAAGGAATAGAGTCAGGCGGGAGAGTTTTCTTCACCTCACCTCACCTCACCTCACCTCCAACCATGTGTTCTATTCCAGATTTATTCGCTCAAACACCTTAAAAACCAAACTCAAAGACATCTATCGTCCTTCCACTGGCGCCGTGATGCTGTTGGCTGCACTGCACACATGTGACCAGGTAACAGCCTTGACTCTGATGGTCAGGGTTACCACATGTTGAGTCACCACACAGAGTGGTAACAGTAGTTTAGGTTACAGTTTCCTTTTGACAGTCTTGACTGTAGTTAAGGATTACGATAGTCAAACTGCTGTTTCTGATTAGCTAACCTGTGCTAATCCTCCCTGCTAGGCTAGGTTAACTTTAGCCAGCTAACACTAACTGTTCAGATCTGTTTTTACCTGACTTTGACAGAACCATTCCACAGTTTGCTCAGTTTAACTTTAGGTTAACCATGTCCTGTTCTAATGTCCATCTTATTGGTTAAGTTTAGCTTTAGTAAAACTGATTAACTACTATTCAAGTTCGGGTTAAGATGGAGAGTTACCAGGTTTGGGTTTAACATAACCAGGTTAAAGTTACTGTTCCAGTAATGTGAGTCGTGGGATCTGTGCAGAGAAGAACACACTGTGTATCTTTAAGTTTCTGTGACAGGATCAGAACTTTGGTGTCACCAACCAAACCTGCTGATCAACCTCTGAGTCATGGAGCAGTAAAGCAAACTGACAACTCCGGTCGAGGAGTTCAAGTCTGAACAGGAAATAGGAAACGGAGGAAATGAGAAAGCAGGAGATGTATTGTTGAATCAGCGGAAACATATGACCATGACTCGTCTCTAGTCTGATCCCAAGAAATGCCGTTATCCTTTCATGTAATCACAAGGTGGCACTATGTGCTCACAGAACCAAGGCCAAGAAAGATATACTAATAAAATACCACAATACAGGAATACGTTTACTAAACTATCTATAAATCCTTATCAAGGTTCACAATCTCCTGTGGCCACTGTGTGGTGCTGTGGCAGTGGAGTTGTTATAAACTGCCTTTTTGGGTGTAGGAGAAACAATTCTGTTGAAACTGTACATTTTCAACAGACTAGTCTGATAAATAACTCAAAGTACAACAGTACTATGTTTAAGAAAAAAAACTAAGGCCATAAAAATCTGTGTGACGAGCCAAAGTCACGATCATCCTCCTGTAGCCAGTTTTCTGTGACTAACCATTGGGGGTCACTGTTGAGCCTTTTCCCGGCCGTGTGAATAACAGATACTGACTGTTGTGTTTCCTCTGTGGTTAAAGGTGAGCGCCTACGGCTTCATGACCCCCGACTATAATAAGTACTCTGACCATTATTACGACAGCAGCCACCACCCTGTCGTGTTCTACGCCAACCATGACATGCGTTTGGAGATGACGCTGTGGCAGCAGCTGCACCAGGCCGGCCTCATCCGTCTTTACATGCACCGGTGAGCACAGGAAGTGATGTCATCAGGTCTATGAAGGCTCCGTGAGATACGACGGTGAAGTTTAAAACAGACTGAATTTAACTTAAATTTAACTTCAACATCGGTTCCTGGGACCGATCGGGAAACAGATTCCTACAAAGAGACCTTGATCTGACCCGTTAAGAGTCATATGTTTATCATTTGGCCCACATCTGGTATCCAGAATGTGGGTCAAAGATTTCAGTCAATGTGTGGCTGTCCCTCACAGACTTATCTTGGGATATCATAGCATAGCAACACTATTTATTTGGACCACCTAGAGGAATTGGTAAGTGTTGTTAATGGCCCACATATTGTTCACGAGTGTTCAAAAATGTGGGCCACATTCCAGACAAACTCTGTCTAAGCTCGTCCTCTTCTGGGCCTGTATTGACCAATTCTGTGAAGTGGGAGACCCATGGAGTGTGGTCCAGCAGTCAGGATTTGTGGGTCACACAAAGTATGAAACTTTTTCATCAGCCTCAGATTCAGTGGCTGACGAACCGATGCTGAATGTTATGGTTTTACTGTAGAAACAAAAAGAACCGGTTGGAAGTCACCCACTTTTTAAATGCAGTGTCACAATGTTGACCATTCAGCCCAGGCGGTCTGGGCCGGTCTGGGCTGGTCTGGGCCGGTCTGGGCTGGTCTGAGTTCTTTCTAGTGTGGTGCAGATTTGACTGCAGCTCAGTTTAAAACCACTTCCTTAAAATATCCTGTGACTCCGCCTGAAATGGAGGGTTAGAGCTGCCCTGACATTTACCCAATAGCCCTGCTGTGTGTGTGTGTGTGGGAGAGAGAGAGGGAGAGAGAGAGAGAGCGTGTGCCTTTCTATTTTTACTGTTGCTAATGTTCTGTGTGAGTTGACTTCCTGCTTTTGTCACTGTGAATCATTGGAGTTGATGATTCCAAACGTTCAGGCCTTTTTTTTTGTTTGTTTTGGTTTGTTTTCATTGGTTTTGTGTGTGTGTGTGTGTGTGAGAGAGGGAGAGAGAGAGAGAGAAAGAGAGAGAGAGAGAAAGAGAGAGAGAGAGAGAGCGTGTGCCTTTCTATTTTTACTGTTGCTAATGTTCTGTGTGAGTTGACTTCCTGCTTTTGTCACTGTGAATCATTGGAGTTGATGATTCCAAACGTTCAGGCCTTTTTTTTGGTTTGTTTTGGTTTGTTTTCATTGGTTTTGTGTGTGTGTGTGTGAGAGAGAGAGAGAGCGTGTGCCTTTCTATTTTTACTGTTGCTAATGTTCTGTGTGAGTTGACTTCCTGCTTTTGTCACTGTGAATCATTGGAGTTGATGATTCCAAACGTTCAGGCCTTTTTTTTGGTTTGTTTTGGTTTGTTTTCATTGGTTTTGTGTGTGTGTGTGTTTGTGTGTGTGAGTGAGAGGGAGAGAGAGAGAGAGTGAGTGCGTGTGCCTTACTATTTTTACTGTTGCTAATGTTCTGTGTGAGTTGACTTCCTGCTTTTGTCACTGTGAATCATTGGAGTTGATGATTCCAAACGTTCAGGCCTTTTTTTTGGTTTGTTTTGGTTTGTTTTCATTGTTTTTGTGTGTGTGTGTGTGTGTGTGTGTCTTTGTTTGAAACACTTTAACGTAGTGTCAGTAGTAGTAGTGTAGTGTCAGTGTCAGTGGGCCTGTTGTGCTCCTTCACCACAGCCTGCTCTCTAACACTGAAAGGTTAAAGGTCGCTGGTCTTCAGCTCAACTTTAATCTTTGTATTTTCTTTGTACCATTGTCTGTAATTCAGGCTGATTTTTTTTTTCTAAATATAAAGAAGTTTCAGTTCTGCTTCATGTTTTTTTCTTTCTTTCATGCAGTTTATTCTGAGCTTTAACTGTGAGTGACTTCAAAACAGATCTTAGATAGAATAAAACAAATCTTATCGTAGTCTTGAACCGTTGAATCGTACTTGAATCGTTGATTGAGTCATTTAATTTTTTATTTTAGGAACAGAAAAATAATTAATGTTTTCACTGATAGCATTTAAAATGTAAAGATGTTGACACTCCCTTAGTGGAGGAGAGTCATTTTCCTTCCTGGGGAGTCGGCGCAATCGTAATGAAAGTGTTAAAAAAATATAATAATAATAATTGTGTTGTGATTTATATATTATTTATGTGTATATTGAGGCAATAATATATCTATTTTATACATATTTTATATATTTTGCTGTAAATAAAAACATTAATGAACTGATGGTTTCTTGTAAGAACAGCATCAATAGAAACTAATGTTTGAATTAATTACGATTTTCTTTTCAGATGTAAGTTTACATCCTTTGACGACGAACTCATTAAAACACTTTAACTGAAAATACATTTATATATGTCATCATGTGAGTGGTATGTGTCAGTACTTCGTGAAACTAAGATTACGGATTAGATTCTGTTTCAGACGGAATTCATTCAGGCGTGAAACATGACTCAATGCTGCCCCTTAGTGGTAGTTTTAAGGCGATGCACTAGCAGTTTTCAGCGTTCCGCCGCGGATCTGTCTTTCCTGTTGTCTGTGTCTCAGTCCTGTCTGTGTCTCGGTCCATGAACGTGTCTTCATGTCAGTCAATAAATGTTTGTCTCCATCTCAGGTTCTGATGCTCGAACATCACAGAGACACAGAACCAGAACCAGGTTCTGCTTTGTCAGAGTTTTCAGCCCTCATTCATGGTCCATGTCCAGACTAGACCAGTCCAGATACAGATACAGTCCTCACAACAGCCCTAGCTGAAAAATAGACACACCCGGACCCCGACACGCCCCGACCCATGCCATACTTTAATCTGAATTCAGACCGTGTTTATTTGGTGCGGACCAAACTGCTGAAGTGAGGACAGAAGTGTTCCTGTAGCGCCTACCACAGGGCAGAGGTGGCAGTCACTGTTCCGGAGTTGTCCAGCTCTAAACCACGGCCCGAGGTCTGGAGTTCGGAGTCCCTGGAATTCCCAGACCGGTGGACGGAACACGGACTAAAGACACTCAAAACATCTGGATCTTCCTGGAAGTGAGGTTAAATCTTCCCTCTCTTCTTCTGCTTCTCCTTCTGTACCTCCTACTCCTCCCACCCTTAGACTCCCACTCCTCCTCCCCCCCTTAGACTCCCACTCCTCCTCCCCCCCTTAGACTCCCACTCCTCCTCCCCCCCTTAGACTCCCACTCCTCCTCCCCCCCTTAGACTCCCACTCCTCCTCCCCCCCTTAGACTCCCACTCCTCCTCCCCCCCTTAGACTCCCACTCCTCCTCCCTCCTCCCCCTGCAGACGAAAAGAAAAATCTATTTGAGCTTATTACCGAACAAGATGGCGCTCTCGCTGTCAGCACCACGGACAGCTCCCGGGCACATCCTTCCGACAACGCTTGATTTCTTGTTTTCATCGGCATCACGTGACCGAGCCCAGAGACTGTGGACGAGGATGATGTGAAGGATCATCTGTGGACCATTTGAAGATTCAGAGGATTGAAACGGAGACTCTTCATCCTCATCTTTCTCCTCTTCATGACGATGAGGATGAGAGCCTGTGAGCGGGAGACGAGAAAGGAAAGGAGACATGAAGAAGTCATAAAGGAAACATGAGTCCGGGCTTCAGTTCATCCTGGCTTTAATTTGTTTTATATTTCCTCTCAGTCGATGATGAAGATGCTGCTCCTCCTCTTCCTCTCTGTTTCCAGCTGCTGCCTCGACCTCACTTCTCCCTTCAGCCCAGGTGAGACCGAATTCCTCTGCTGACATCCCGTCATCTGCACACCGGAATGATTCATTCATTTGTATTTTCGTAATACCGTGTCCTTTACATGAAGGGGTTTTGATTCTACGTTAGTGACGTCACCTCCGTCATCTGCAGCTTTGATTTGATCAAATCGGAATTAAACTCCCTGGTTCTGTTGCTGTGCAGTTTAAAGGTGCAGTCTGTGCAGAAGGGAACGGAACCAAGAGTGATGGGATTATGGACGGATTACAGAGGAACAGAACTGATGAGTGGAGCGGGACTGATTTATTTATATTTTTATGCTGTGTGAGCAAAACAGGTGTCCAGCAGGTGTTTACCACTGGTACCGTTTAGACATCATATTTAGGCCAGATGTTACAGACCTTCAGGGAGTCCGAACCAGAGTAGAACCCTTACTTTAGAAAAAGACTTTTACCAGTTCAACAAAAACTGGTAAAACAAAAACACAGGTACATGTGTACCAGTACATATAATCGGTTCTGTTGGGTCCAAGAGGTACAAGTGCTTTTGAGCATCTGGGTCTTGGGTGATAGTGTGACAGGTTCTGTTGGCTGAGATTCTGTCACGTTTATCTTTTGGGTAAAAAAATAAATCTAGTCTCATCTAATCTAGTTCTAGACTAAGTATTTACAATATGGGCAACCAACACCAGCTAAAGCTATGGCTTAAAATTGCTGTAGATGTGGCCCATATTCTGGATGGTGGGTCAGATAACTAATTCTATTTTTTTAAAGGTTAGGGTCTTTTGGTTTTTTGTCCCTTCTTTGACTCTTTTTGGTGTTGATCTGCTTTTGAGTATCTGGTCCACATAGGCCAAACGCTGGACTTTATGTCTCCTGTTGTCCGCATTGTCCTCATTGTCTTCTGTTGAACAAATGGAATTTCCTTATAATTTACATTGACCAGACCACATAACCCAGATAAAGTCATTGTTTGCTGGCCTGGAGCGGCCTACATCTGATGTAATGTGGCCCAAATCAGGTGTTGCTATTGTGGGGTAAGATCCCAGAAAGTTTTCATGAAATCTGGTCCATATTCCTGGATCCGGTGTGGATCTATAAGGTGTCGACCAGACGTGTTTCATTAATGGCAGCACATGTGGTCCACGTTCATGAGCCACATCCCAGATGTGGTTCTTTGACATGAAACACACAAGCTATTGTTAACAAAAAAAACCCAGAAATGCTGCCTCACACATTTTTTAAGCTGAGAATTCTCGGGATGTGAAATGTTTTATTTAGAAGTTGCTGACATCTTCATCTTCATCATCATCACTTATATAAAACAGCTACATGTTTCCTGCTAAATCTGGACGCCATTTTCTGACAAGAGCTCTTCAAATACATCATGTTCCTGACAATAACACACACACACACACACACACACACACACAGAAGGCAACTAGACCCATATACTAAAACAGTTTCCATGGTAACCACACAAGGGCTCAGAGCAAGAGGGCTTCTGTGATTAAATATCTTCATCTTGACCTTCATCATCGTCATCTTCATCACCGTTTTTGTCTTAACCATCATCATCATCATCTTCATCCTTATCACGGCAAAAAGAAAACATTGTCTCTGATTAATATTTCAAACGGTGCTGAGTTCTGTTTTAGTCCTTGCAGAAAAGATGCCTTAAATAAACCTGACGCAGCAAAAACAAACCAGCACAGATGACGAGTACCTTTAGTTCTGCAGGTACAGAAATGGTCCCAGCACATTTGACAGGTTCTGTCAGACACCAGAACATTTAGTGACATTGGTTCCAGTGTATTTGACAGGTGCTGATGCGTTTTCTTTGTTCAGTTGAAGTCTTTAGTCTCTGTTGGATAAAAAAGTACCAACACACGTATTCTTCTAGATGAGAAACAGTACCAGTACCGGCTGGGTCACATGCTGTCCCATTTCTTATTGGGTCAGCAGTAAGTCCCAAATATCTGCAGTATATCAGATGCAGTACTGAAATCAGTTATATTTGAAAACAGTACTAGAAGAACTCAAATCAGAAGCAGTACCAGTATCAGTGAGGTAAGATGCAGTACCAGGACCTCTTGGTTTTAATTAGTTCTGCTCCTTTTGGGCCATCAACAGTTCTACAGTTACACAAAAAGTACTAGACGTATCTGAAATTTGTCCCATTTGGATCAAAGATGGTATCTGTATTAGTTGGTCAGAATCAGTACCAGTACCAGTACCAGTACCAGTGAGGAGCCAGTGCTGACTGTTCAGTGTTGTTCTGGTTTCTCTGTGTGAAGTGGGTCACTGCAGCAGAGCCATGAATCAGACACCAACACGTCCAAATGCAAACAGTTCCAGCTCTCTTATTGTTTCTGTCCTCCTGCTGTCCTGCAGATGGCGCTCCGCTGACTGAACTCTCCTGGTCCACATCTCTGGTGGTGGTGGGCGTGTCTTTCTCAGGACTCTTCACCTTCGTTCTCCTCATGTTGGCCTGTCTGTGCTGTAGGAGGAGGAGGAGGATCAGATTCAAGGTCTGTCCCTGTCTTCATGACCATGTCTGTCTCTCTGTCCGTCCTTCTCTGTCCCCATCAGCATCTAGTCAGGACAGGACAGGGCAGAGACTTAGAGAGACATAAAGAGTCAAACAGATAGATAGAGACAGAGACACTCGGAGACATAAATAGTCTGAGGAAGGTCAGACCCATGAGTCCTCAGTGTTTCCGGCCCCGAAGTCTCATGTGGAATTAGACACAGCCTTTTTCTCAGAGCAGGAATTTTGGGGAATTTTTGAGAGAGAAAAAAGAGATCACAGAAAAAAAAGAGAGCGAGTGAGTGAGAGAGAGAGTTGGGGGGGAAGACTGTGACCGTGGAGAACAACTCACTTCTGCCTGACACTGATAAAACATTCATAAACATCATTCCTGAAAATTAACTAAATAAGGTTTTATTTTTATTTGTGTACTTTGTCGCCCTCTGCTGACCCAAACGAGCATACAAAGCATTCACACTGTGCAGTAGCGAACTTAGCTTTAGCTTTAGACACACCGATTTTAAACAGTAGGAAAATAATGATTAAAGGTTGAGACGTATATTTTGTTCATTTCCACAAAGGCAGTTTAGCGTAGGGACACACTTTATGCTGAAATCGTTTTAAGAAATGCGGTCGGTTGTTCGATTTAGCTCAGCCAAAAGCAAGGTCCGGCCAATAGGTTGTGACTCGTTCTCCGGTGGCTCAAATGTTCCCGCCAAAACAAGATTTCATCATAAAAAGTGTCCCTACGATAAACTACCCATGTGGAACGTGAATAAAATAGATATCTTTCAAAAGAAGAAAAGCAAATTCAAAAATAAAATAACTATAATTATTATATATAACAATTCAAAAACACGTCTCAACCTTTAATTATTTCGCAATTAAATCTGTGCATCTAAGGCTAAAGCTAAGTTTACTATTGCACAGCGTGAATGTTGCGTTTATGTCTGTCATGACGATTGTCAATCGCAATCGGTTGGCCTCGTATATGTCAGCAGAAGTGCAAAAAGAAAAAGAAAAACAGCTTGCGACCTTTCACTTAGAAGACTAACTCTCTGACCACTAGATCAAGGACCACTGCTACAAAATTTACTCTTACGTTAATTTTCCACACAACTGGAACACTATTAATTATTGAATTAAACATTTTATTGTGTGACAGCCATTTTATATACATACAGTATGTGAATATGTATATATGTATGTATAAGCATAAATATACACACACTGCCCCCAAGGGGCAAAATGGAGGAATAATACTGAGCCTTGATTTCCTGCATGTTCTTTGTAGACTTCCACAATGTAATAATAATAATAATAATAATAATAATAATAATAATTTGGTGATGTCACAACACCTTTTAATCTTCCCACACGCTTTCTCACCCTGTGCATCACCCTTCTTAGAGCAATCACTACACCCCCCCATCAGTATCCAGGTCACCCCCTTCACTGAGTCACCTCCCTGACCATCCTCACCCTTCACTCTCATCCCCAACAGTGAGACTGAGTCTCAGAGTCTCAGCAGTTCCATGTTTGTCATTACACGTCCACAGTTTCTGAACAGATCTGGACACAGATGAGGAACAGAGAGAGGAAGACAACGAGAGAGAGAGAGAGAGAGAGAGAGAGTGATGTCACATGAAGACTATGTGTAACCCCTCACCCGCTCCTCCTCTTCCTCACCCTCTCACAGCAGCCCTGTTTTTCTGCTCTTCCTCCTGGGACAACCTAGAGGTCGAGGACGTCGTCCCCCATGGACCCCTCCTCTTCCTCTCTCTCCTTCGTCCCTCACCCCATCCCCACTAACATCCCCCTTAGCAGGCCCCACCCTCCTCCTTTCTATTTCCTCTCCCCTCACTCCTTCATCTGCAGCAGTTTGAGTTAGAGAGTCACAGATTCTTCCTCCTCTTCCTCTTCTCTGGACTCGAACATCTGACTATCTGCAGAGAGGAAGAGAGAGAGAGAGAGTGTGTGTGTGTGCGTGTGTGTGTAATTGAAGGTAAGACTCTTTACTTTTTTATTCATTTATATATAAATGTTTGAAACAGTTTCATCATCAAACTTTGTATTTTATCAAAGTTTTATTTTCTTTCTGTTATATTTTTTCTGTTTAACATTAAATTCACAGATTTGTGTCTAAAGTGTGTGTGTGTGTGTGTGTGTGTGTGCGTGCGTGTGTGTCCAGCTCTGAACCAAAGAGACTTTTCTTCTCACATCCGCTCTGCACAGACAGCTGCCCCCCCACCTTCCCCTCCTCAAACCTTTTTCATCCCCCATCCTCCTCACCCTGCCTCATTTTCTTACCTTCTCACTCTTATTCTCACCTTTCTCTCCTTCCTCGTGTTCCTTTATATTCTCACCCGCCTCACCCTCTCATCCTTTTACTCCCTCAATCCCTAAACCCTCCTAAACATCTGCTTTACCTTCCTCACCCTCACCCTTTTCTCCAGAGGTGTCACCATCTCTCTCATCTTGTCTCCCACCTTACTCTCTTCTTGAACTCCTCAACTCTCTCACCTCACATACGTTCTCCCTGTACTCACTCTCTGAATGGCTTCACCTTTTTGACCTCCTCACCCTTCACCTTTCTCTCTCTCTTTACTCTCTCACTGCTCAATCTCACCCTTCTCACCCTCTCAGTCAATTATCATACTCACCCCACATCATCTGAATTGTTGTCCTCACCCTATTTAATCACTCTCAAGTCTTACTCACCCTCTTCATCATCTTACTGCAAATTTCCAACCCTCCCCCACCTTCTCACCTTCTCCTCTCCCCACACTTTCACTCACTTCCTCACCCTCTTCCTCCTCCTGGAAACTTCACGTCTCCCATCATCATTGTCTCACCCTTTCTTCTTCTCTATCTCCTTCCACTTTGCTCTCCTCACCCCCCTGCCTCCCCCCAGGTTCCATATTTCTGCCGTTCTTCTTCCCCTGCTGCTTGTTTGTCAAACTTATTCTTTTTTTTTTTTTTTTGCTTTTTTTTTTAGGAATTCAAAAATGTTGACAGCGGTGACATGTCCACAATGGCGTCGCCGGCGTCAGGCAACGGCGACGTCTACGTCCTGCCCCTCACTGAGGTGTCGCTGCCTCTGGCCGTGCAGCCTGCACCGTCAGGTGAGTCACACTGAGAAACACACTGTTTTTATGTGTAGCTCTGGACCAGAACTACTGTCACTCTATGATGATCAGAGTGAAAAACACTCTCCATCCCTGGAGTGAGCTCCGCCCTGACACTGGCCTCAGAACAGCTGGGCCTCCACCTATCCCACAATCCCTCAGTGCTGCTCTCTGTTCACTCTCCCACACACACATCTGCATGTTGCGTAACAGCATCCAGGCGTCGGTATGCGAGGCATGTCAGAGAAAGACCCTCTGTGTCTGAGACCCTGTCCACTCCATCAACTTAAAGGGACAATGGTGGGTTTTTTCATGTGAGGAATAAAAGACTGAGCAGAAAAAAAGAGCCGTTTGATGAATGTCGTCAGATGAAGTCTCTGAAGAATCTGCTGCAGCGCTCTGTCTCAACAGGAAGTGGAAGTTTATGAGGCTCTCACTTTCCCACAGTTAAGAAAAAGCGTTCTCTTTTGTCAAACAGAAATGTTTGAAAACAACAGATTTATTATTTTTTGAAGTGCTGGGATTTTAGATGACGGTTCTTCACTGTGTGCTCTCACAGTTTTTCCTGTTGTTGTCCTAACTCAGTGCTTCTCAAATGGTGGGGCGGGCCCCCCTGGGGGGCACGGTGAGGTGCCGGGGGTGGCGTGAGGGGCCTTCTATGGAATATGGCACTCTGGACATAAGTGTACCATTGCTGTAATTCTTGAATGATAACAAGCCTCCAGTCACTAGGGGGCAGCAACTCATTCAGTGGTTTGTACAGATAAAAATATACAGGTTATCAGGTTCTCAATAGCGTTACAATTCGCAGTGGTGTGGGTCGTGGGGAGGGGCGTGAAAACATTTCTGTCCCCAGGGGGGGGGCAAAACAGAAAATAATTGAGAACCTCTGTCCTAACTGTAGCTGACAGGCAGGTTCAGAGCTAACCTCATATGAATGGATGTGTGAATGTATAAAGTTCATGTATATCCCAACGTTTGGCTTTGTTCCAATGGTAGTTAATTATTTTGCTTTATGAACTTTTGTGTTGGTAAATTAAAACATATTCAGGCGTTAAATGTGTAAGGTCCAAAAAACCAATACAATTGATTAAGGAAAGGAAAGGAAAGTGAACTCCTTGTCATTGTGACATACATCACTGCACACAGCCAAATGTGAGCTCTGTTTTTAACCCATCACCAAAGTGAACAGTGGGCAGCTTTAAGGGGAGCAGTGTGGGACGGTGCCATGATCAGAGCACCTCAGTGGTAACTGGGCAGCTGGTGGACTCAAGTCCCACTCCTTAACCACTAAGCCACCACTGCCCCTTTAACTTTGACCCTTTAAAAGAAAAGACCTTAGTTCTGCACTAATTCATTTTATTAATAATTATTAATTTGTATGAAATTGGAATTATAGTCACAGTGATGCAGTAATGCAGTGATGTAGTAATGCAGTGATGCAGTGATGCAGTGATGTAGTAATGCAGTGATGCAGTGATGTAGTAATGCAGTGATGCAGTGATGCAGTGATGTAGTAATGCAGTGATGTAGTAATGCAGTGATGCAGTGATGCAGTGATGTAGTAATGCAGTGATGCAGTGATGTAGTAATGCAGTGATGTAGTAATGCAGTGATGCAGTGATGCAGTGATGTAGTAATGCAGTGATGTAGTGATGCAGTTTTGCAGTGATGCAGTAATGTAGTGATTGTAGTGATGCAGTGATGTAGTAATGCAGTGATGTAGTAATGCAGTGATGTAGTGATGTAGTAATGCAGTGATGTAGTGATGCAGTGATGTAGTGATGTAGTGATGTAGTGATGTAGTGATGTAGTGATGTAGTGATGTAGTGATGTAGTGATGCAGTGATGTAGTAATCTAGTGATGTAATAATGCAGTGATGTAGTGATGTAGTGATGTAGTGATGTAGTGATGAAGTAATGCAGTGATGTAGTAATGCAGTGATGTAGCAATGCAGTGATGTAGTAATGCAGTGATGCAGTGATGTAGCAATGCAGTGATGTAGTAATGCAGTGATGTAGTGATGTAGTGATGTAGTGATGCAGTGATGTAGTGATGCAGTGATGTAGTGATGCAGTGATGTAGTGATGTAGTGATGTAGTGATGTAGTAATGCAGTGATGTAGTGATGTAGTGATGTAGTAATGCAGTGATGTAGTGATGCAGTGATGTAGTAATGCAGTGATGCAGTGATGTAGTAATGCAGTGATGTAGCAATGCAGTGATGTAGTAATGCAGTGATGTAGTGATGCAGTTTTGCAGTGATGCAGTAATGTAGTGATGCAGTAATGTAGTGATGCAGTGATGTAGTAATCTAGTGATGTAATAATGCAGTGATGTAGTGATGTAGTGATGTAGTGATGTAGTGATGTAGTAATGTAGTGATGTAGTAATGCAGTGATGTAGTGATGTAGTGATGTAGTGATGCAGTGATGTAGTAATCTAGTGATGTAATAATGCAGTGATGTAGTGATGTAGTGCACCTGAGGGTCTTTTGGAACAATTAAATCTGCAGCATATAGATCCAGAAACAGAGAACTCTGTTGAAAAGCACCTCGGCCAATCAGAGTCTTGTGTTTAACGAGCTGAGTGTTAACAGACTGGAGTTCTTCTGTGAATAATGAAAAGCACCAGCGGTCAGAGCCTCACCATGCGACATCATCATCATCATCATCATCATCATGATGAACCACATCCATCTTCATCCTCCTCTCCTCCTCCACAGACAGGAAGAGATGAAGGAGATTTGGGGATTTTTTTTTTTTCTTGGATATTTAAGAATTCCTGAAAGCAGAGGGAGATGAAGAACGTCTGGTGGCTGTTCAGCAAATGTTCTCATCTCCAAGTCATTCTGCTGAGGTGGAGCACTGGGACCAGTGGAGAACCTGGTCCAGGGCCCAGTCCCCAGCCCAGATACACCCTAATACAGCTGGGATAAGCTCGCTCGCTCGCTCTCTCTCTCTCTCTCTCTCTCACGCACACACACACACACACACACACACAAAGGTCTGTGCATCTATTCTTGTCAGGACCCTGATTTCCACACCTTTGTCCAGTTTAAGCATTCTCACCTCCTACCTTCTCTCACTTGGCCCATGTAGACAGGTGAACATGGCCCACATCTGGTGTCAAGAATGTGGACAAAATCCACTTCTAGAATAGAATGGATTAAATGACCAAATCTGTTAATCCAGCCCAAATCCCACGTTGTCTGACAAATATATGGGTGCTTTTTGTTTCTCTGTACCACATGGACCATATACTGAATGTAGACCATACAAATGTGTTTTGTATGGTCATCTAGGGACAAAAAGGTGGGTTAAATGTCACGTGTGGGCAATTTTGTATTTAGATTGGTGGTCCAATATTTTACAAATCTGTGTGGCCCACACCTCGTTCACAGTGTGAACAACATCTATGCTCAGCGTTGACCAGTGGCGGCCTACTGCTGGACCTGTAATGACCAGACAGACAGATCTGAACATAAGTACCAGCCCAACAACAACAACAACAACAACAACTTGTCCCAGCCTCCACCCTTCAGGAGAGACTGTTAGCATCAAGGTCAGGAGTGAACTTTAATGATGGTCCAAGGACGACGCTGATGCTGCTGATGCTGCTGATGCTGCTGCTACTGCTGCTGCTGCCCAGCACCAGCGCAGACGGTGGAGCAGGAAGCATTGTGATGGAAACAGGATAATGGGAATTCCATTTAGCTGCTGCTTGTCTCACTTAAGACTTCCTGTTAGTCTAGAGCCATTAGTCTGAAACCCGGCTAAAAAAGGAGCAGACGGTCAGATGGACAGAGTCAGTGTTCTGGTCGTAAAGACACCAGAGACGTCAGCACGGTAAACACAGGAGTTAAATTTGGAGCCAAGATCAGAATCTTAGATTCTTAAAAACATGGACAGAAGGAACTGTCTAACTAATCTCTCACACCAAAGTCCAGAGAGGAAATCTGCTTTTAGTGACTGAAACCAAGTTTTTAGTGGTAAAAGTGTCCAGTTGTTAAAGTACCGACCCTCTGTCCTGATTCTAACTCTTGTTTTAAAATCATCTGCTTATCCTGGTACGCCTCCAACTGGTCCTGCGGTGAAAAGTTGTTTTTTCCCCCTGTGCTTGCTAGAGTTCCCGCGGTACAATTCTTTTTCTAAGGAAAATAAATAGTACCAGGCTAAAGCATCTGCCATGGAAAAAGAAACTAATGTAAAACAAACTGCAGGGACATTCAAATATATCACTGATGGGGGCAGCAGTGAGCTGCACCGCCTTTGTGCCGTTATCTTAAATCAGTTCAGAGTGAGTGAGTTAGCAGTTCATGCAGCGTTAGCCTCAGTCAACACATAAGCTCACAGTCTGATAGACTGTTGCTGTAGCGCCACCATCAGCCTCTTTTTCTGGTGATCCTATTTGGCACTGACTGGACCAGTGTCTGATCTTTGATTTGTGTGGACAGACTGGTCCTAACTGGTGCACTGGACAGACGCACAATGGTGTCCATTTAACCAAGAATACGGTGGGCGTCCAATATGTCCCCAGGACACTGAACAAACTGTGTGGTGGTCAGAAGGGGGCAGCGCAGCACCACAAAGCCTCAGAGTGTCTGTCAGAATGGTGTGGGAGAAGAAACAAACAAAGAAGGAATAGATGGTGAGGACAGACGGACAGATGAGGTCAGTCAGGACAGATGTGGTAAATGTGGACGCTGTAGGACGACGGCGTCAGTGTCTTCAGCTTTGACAAACATGGACAACAGCGGACTTTTAATCCTCAATTCATCCATGGAGCGTGATGGTTCTCAATCTATGGTCTTTGTAGGTTCCTCTCATCATCATCATCATCGCCATCATCCTCCTGTTGCTGCTGTAATAACACAGACCAGAATGTGACTTTAATCCTGTGGTCAAACATCAACGCTGATCTTTTCTGTCCTCCAGTCCAGCTCCTTCAGCCCACGGACCTGGGCCGCCGCAATCTCTTCTACCTGAAGGAGATTGGAAATGGCTGGTTTGGTAAGGTAGGTCACTCCCTGTTCCTTCTGTGTTGGTCTTCAACCCATGTCTATGACTTCCTAACATACATGTGTCCCCCCTGGACTGTCCAAGGTCCTGCTGGGTGAAATCAACCCAGGTCTGACCTCCACTCAGGTGGTGGTGAAGGAGCTGAAGACCAGCGCCAGTGTCCACGAGCAGATGCACTTCCTGGAGGAAGCCCGGCCTTTTCGGTACTGTTTACCTCACTCACTCGTCTCAACATGTGCTAAAATAAAATAAAATGTAGTCAGATCCTGGACCAATCAAAACGGTTCAGTACTTCCTGTATTTTCTAAAGGTTCAGAGACCAATTATGGTTGAGGCTTGCCTGAGATGTGGCCTACAGATGTGGTCCACATTGTTGGCCACCTTGTGGTCTACTTAAGGGACATTATTCTCTGTGGTGTTCCTGTGTGAGACCACCTTCACTGGACCAGTCTTTGTCCACTCTGTCCTTCTGCTCTGCTGCAGTTTATTTTTAACTGGACATATATATTTTTAAGGGAACAGTTGGTGTTGAATTTCACAGTGTTGTTGTTCTGTATTTGTTTACCTGAGTATCCGTGTGTGTTCACTGCAGTACTCTGCAGCATCCTGCTCTGCTGCAGTGTTTGGTCCAGTGCACTGAGGTCTCTCCTTACCTGCTGGTCATGGAGTTCTGTCCACTGGTGAGTAAAAAGAGAGACAAATGTTTCACACATTCCTGTAGTTGACTTGATCTCACTGATGTCTGTCAACATGACATGTATTTATTAATGTGTATTAAAAATAACTATTTAAAAATTAAACCCTTTTCCCCTGTGGCTAAAACACATTTTAAAGCACAGTTAAGAACCTTCAGGAACCCGACAGTGTATAAAAATGACAATTGCAATTTCCCAGCCTGGGATCAGTAAAGTACATCTAGCTATCTGATGGTGCCCTCTAGTGGTCATATTTGTGACGCACAGGCGTATCTCCGTTCAGGGTGATGTGAAAGGTTACCTTCGAGGCTGCAGGAGAGGAGAGGTCGTGACCCCCGAACCGCTGGTTCTCCAGCAGATGGCCTGTGACATCACTGCGGGACTTTTACACCTGCACAAGCATGGCTTCACGCACAGGTAACATTAGCAGCAGCAGGAGGTGAAGTTTCTGGTATATATAACAGGCCCAGGAACAGTACTGGGAGCAGCAGCATTAGCAGCAGCAATAGTTATAGTTAAAACAGAGGCACTAGTTTTGGCAGCATCAGCAACATTTGCAATATTAACAACAACAGCAGCAGTAAAAATAGCATCAGCTGCAAGGACAGTACTCACAGGGGTAACAGGAAGAACGTTAGCAGCAGCAGTAGCATTTACAGCATCAACAACAACGGCTTCAGGACTATTAACACCAGCTCTACCTAAATTAGAAGCAGCAGCAGCAGCAGCAGGGTGTGCTGAGTCTCTCCCTGGAACAACATCCTGATGCTGCCTGAGTGTGGTCACAAACTCCAGCATCAGTGATTTTGTTGCAGGCGGTGACTCCTCATCATCATGGCATCATTCTTTCCACATGGTTCTGACATGGGTCAAAAGGTCAGCAGGTCAGGGATTACACCGTAGATCAAGATTTTTGGCTGCAATATTTCTGTGACAAAGATTTAAAGGAAGCTGACACTTCTTTAAATCCCGTCCCCTTTTTTCCCATCATTCTCTCTGGCTGCAGTGACCTGGCGTTGAGGAACTGTTTGCTGACCTCCGACCATTCAGTGAAGATTGGAGATTATGGTCTGTCTCAAACAAAGTACAAGGTGTGGTCATGAGAACTTTATTTATTTTATTATCCATTGGAGTAGACGCACCAAAAGGGTCTCTTTCAGAGATGACCTTTGACCTTTATGTCCCAGGAGGATTATTACCTGACCTCAGACCAGAGCTATGTGCCACTGCGCTGGATCGCTCCAGAACTTGTGGATGAAGTGCATGGAAACCTGCTGGTGTCTGAACACACACCTCAGAGCAACATTTGGTAACAAAAAAAAAATCTTCCTGGAGTATCATCATGTCACAGATTTGACCATAGTACAATAACAAAATCACTGCCTGACTTTTGATTTGATCAGATTTTTATTAAAACCTTAAAAAGGAAGCGTTTTTAAGTCAAAGTAAACGTCACATCTAGAACCATCTGATTTGAATTCTGAGACCGGACTAAAGAGCAGGTCATGGTGTCAACGGTGATTCTCTGATGGAAACACCAGTCCATGTTTTTAGAGAATTTGTCTTATATTTGCTGTGTTTGTGTTTCAGGTCTCTGGGCGTGACCATCTGGGAACTGTTTGAGTTTGGGAACCAGCCGTACAGGAACTACACGGACAGACAAGTCCTCGCCTACACAGTCAAAGAGCAGCAGCTGAGACTGAAGATCCCGCTGCTCAGAGTACCGTTAGCTGAGCGCTGGTAAGACGAGCACCACTCCACAGACACCAGTCATCTGAGAAACCCCACCTGGTTCACCTGTCTCTTCTTTGGTCCCCAGGTATGAGGTCATGCAGTTCTGTTGGCTGCAGCCAGAGCAGAGACCCACTGCGGAGGAGGTCCACCTGCTGCTCACCTACCTGTGTGCCAAAGGTGCCAGTGAGGCAGAGGAGGACTTTGAGAGACGCTGGAATTCAATGTGTCCCAACACTGGCCACCACAGACCTTCTGCTCTGTCTCAGGACCACCCGTCATTGTCCTCGTCCTCCTTCCCTCTCCTGGAGCAGTTTTCAGCTGGTGATGGATACCACTCTGGGGATGACGTACTCACTGTCACAGAAACCAGCCAAGGTTTAAACTTTGAGTACAAGTGGGAGCAAGCCAGAGCACAGCAGATCTGTAGACCCCCAGAGTCCTCTTGTAGTCTCGGCCAGGTAGACCATCGTTGTCCGGACACGTTTTACCCACCAGGTGGCATTATGGGAAGCTGTGCCCTGGAGAGCCTTAGCCACGGAGTCTCTTCTTCCTACTACGAACCAAAACATCTCCATGCTCCCGGTGTACTTCCTGTTCTCAGTGCCCACAGCCCCTCAGTGAACAGCGAGTACTACATCCGCATCGAAGAACCAGTCGGGTGTCCCATGGATCCTGACTACACCATTGGCTCCTACAGCCCAGAGTACCAGGGCAGTAGTGGCAGTTTCCTGACAGGAAGTGCAGACTCTGGTGAGTGCGTGTCTTGCCCGTCACTACCGACCACCAACATGGGCTCCTATTGGTCCGCTGAAATCCACAGGTCAGAGATCTACGACTCCAGTGACTCCAGTCCTGCCATTTCCCTGACCATGGAACCACTTCTAGGTCACGTGACACACAACAGCCCTCTGCGAGCCTGGGAGTCGAGCCACTACGTGTCGTACAAAGACAGAGACGGCGGTTACTACTTTGAGAACTCTCCACCTTTAGCAGTAGATCCTTATCTGATGGGAGACGAGCAGTCGAGCATCGAGCACCTTCAGGAGAGCTGGGGCTCAAGGAGCTTGCGTCAGGCCTTGGGTGAACTGGAACACCCATTGGGTCTAATGCCCTCTGTAGGGAGTCCACCTGACCTAGCCTACAGAGACCCCTATCTGGACACCGGTCAGACCTCTATTATTGGGAAGAACTTGACTGGAGGCTACTACGACATGATGGGCTCACTAAGGAAAACCATGCCGAGCCACACAAGGCACAACAGCCACTCTGTTAGCATAAACATGGAGACAGAGGGGGCGCTGTACATTGGACACAGAGACAGTGAGTCTGAAGAAGAAGATGTGGAGGATGTATTTGTGGAGAGACACACGTGCAACACTTGGCCTTCAAAACACCACCACAGCAGAAAAGGTCAGCACAGACGGACGAGCCACAGCTGCAGACAGGACACCTACGTGGACTTCCACTACACCATGCCAAGTACAGACATCGAGGATTCATGGCCTAAGGACCACAGCCTGGTGTACCACTCCCTGCCCAGACCGATCCACTATCCTGAGCCCCGTCATGCTAAGGACAACAGTGCCTGTCTTAATCTGAGCAAACACAGCTCCATGCCGTCCTCAGAAAACTTCCCCACCTACATCTACCTGTGCCATGAGGACGAACCTCCAGCCCCACCTCCTGGACAATGCTGCCACTCACATTTTGTCGACCCCCTTGCTGGACTGTTAGTTAGAAACAGCAGCTACACCCAGAGCAAACCTGTCAAAGACAAGATGGTTGACGTCCCATCCGGTGACGAAATGATCAATCTGTCTCCAGCTCCAGGCGGCCCTCATGTCCCTAAAACTACCGTGATAAAAACTGATGAGTACGGAGAGCAGTACATCGACCTGGGACCTGCTAGTACCAGATTTAGAGAAACAAAGGAAGACATCATTAAAGAGAATCCAATAATGCAGAAACCACCTGAACCTAAAGTGGAGGACGTGACACTGACCATGAACAAAATGATTGCGCCCCCTGCTGAAAACGTGCAGGTTATGATGGTTCTTGTAGATCCACAGTCAGAGGTTAGTCAGACTGGAGACAGTGGGCTGGGTCAAGACAGCTCCAGTACTGGTCTGGTTGACATCCTAGACTGCAGTGACGATGAAGAGGACGAGGACATTACAGAAGACATCACTGACGTTACCTCAGGAATCTTTGTCGACGACTCCAGTGAGCTGAACGCTTCTCCTGCCTTGAAGTCACTACAGAAGCAGGTCGGAACTCCTGACTCCATGGACTCCATCGATCTACCACCTGGAGTCTGTGAAGGCTTCAGCCCAGGCTCCTCCCACCCTTCGAGCTCTCCCAAAGCTCTGGACAGTGGCTACAACACCGAAAACAACCAGAGTCCCGAGTTTGTGCTCAAGGAGCCTCATGAAACCACTGAAGATTCTCAGGGAGCCCCAACCCCTGATCCAGGACATCAGGGGCCACATGAGGAGCCACAAGAGGAGCAGAAGGAGGAAAAAGAGGATCAGCCAGAGGTAGTAAGTGAGGAGGAACAACGGGAGAAAGTAGAGGAGGAAGAGCAGAAGAAAGAGAACAACCAGGAGGAGGAAGAAGAAGAGGACAAGCTTGGAGTTGATGCCACAGTTCTGAGTCATTCTTCTCTGTCATTGGATGAAGATGTGTCCCAGACAGGTGACCACATCTTCTTACCTCTCAGTGATAAAACTCCATACCGAGATTCCGCCTACTTTTCTGACTACGAGAATGAGAGGGTTTTGAAGGATGAAGGAGCAGAAGAGCAATCAGAAGTCACTGAGGAACAAATTAAAGAACCGGAAGGTGAACAAATGAACAACAAAAATGAGGAAAAGAGCGAAGAGCCCTCAGCAGCAGGGACCGAAGAGGCTGAGGATGAGGAAGGGTCTAAGTTTGCCCAAACTGCTTCTCCAATAGAGGAGGAGGACGATTGGCCGTCCCAGGAGGAGACGTCCTCTCTGGGAGACTGGGCCGCAGAGGTGGTGGTCGCCATGGAAGAAGCACTGGGAGCTCTTAATGAAGGAGGTTCTCTCAGTTCAGAGGTAGAAAAAAAGAAGGAAGGAGGTGCCAGGGCCGAGTCCAGTAAAACCTCAGCACCAACAAAGGAGACTGTGTCCAGGAGCAGTCATCACCGGACCTCAGCAGAAACTCTTCACGCTTTACCAAAAGATGAGGTGGCTCTGCAGCACTCCGCCAACGCTCGGCGCTTTTCCTCTTCCTCCTCTACACCTCCATCCACACCTCCTCCTCCACTTGGCGTCACTGACGGTCAAGGTCCTTCAGCTAACGGGGAGGAATGGAACGAGGAACAGCGTGCCAACTCTGATGACAGCGATGACTCTGACGAGGAGCTGCAGTCGTATGCTGTACAGGAGGAGAGCGAGGACGATGAGGAGTGCCACCTGGTGCCTATCGTGGTGAGCGATGACAGCCATGTCCACACACTCCGCAGCCTCCTCAAGACGCCGACCACACTGGTAGCAGACAGTCAGGAGGAGGCGCTGAAGAAGACGGTGTCTTTCTTTGATGACGTCACCGTCTATCTGTTCGATCAGGTGAGTAAAAACTACTAAAAGCCGTGAGTGATTTAAAGGAAGATTGTGGAACTTTAAATATGACTCACCAATCCAGATCTGACGTTTAGCTATTTTATTATTTTTTTCGTCACCAGGAAAGTCCGACGCAAGAGCTGACCGAAAACTGCTTTCTCTTGGAAACTGAGGGTCAAAGGTCAGAAAACAGTTCCAAAGAGAAGTTGAACACCTCCGATGACTCATCTGACGGGAACGTGTCAGAAGAGAGTAAGTCGAAGAACACCACACAGTTTCACAGCGCCGGGTTAAAGTCACGCCACGTCACCTCCTTCCCTCTCTTCCTTCTCAGGTGCAGGATACGAGTGGGAAGACGACTTTTCACTCCTGCCTTTACCAACTTCTGCTGTGACGTCCGATTCTCCTCCCAAAAATGTCATGGTGGACCCCCCCCACAGAGCTCCAGTAGCAAAGCAGGAGACAAAGATGTCGCGATTCACCGTTTCACGATTTTCCATCACTCATGTCTCTGACTCTGATGTGGAATCAGTCGGAGGTGAGTGATGAGTGGGCAGTTAAAATAAACTCAGTATATCGCCGTGCCTCTAGTATCACAGTATGTCACAATATACTGTCTCGTTGTCCTGTGGTGGTATATATCATATCACCAGATTCTTGCCGATACACATGGAGTAGTAATAAAACAAATGATGATGCCAGGCATTTTTACTCTGTGCTTTTCTTGTTCATAGTCTGTTTGTAAAAGGACTGAACTGGTTTTTAAGTAAACAAATGTCCTCTGATGTCCACAGGTAGCAGCGAGGACGGGGACAAAGAAGAATGACCGGACTTTGGGACTTCCCTCTGCATGATTTCCAGTCCATTTTTTTTTACGTCAGGTTTTAGACACAAAGACATTGTGTCTCTGACTGCTGTGGACACTTTCACCACGAGGACACACTGGAGTCTTTAGATAAAAACACTTCATATAGATCAGTAAGATTTTAAGATTATTCATGATACAAAATAAATGAACGCAGGTGGTTGGTTGATTTGAATTTTGCACATTATCTCAGACATGAAATTGTTGTGTTGCCTCGTGTTTGTCACTTTGTCCATAACTTGTTTTTTATGATGATGATGTGACGAAAACTTCTGGACAAACTGGAGCCATGTCAGGTCACTGGCTTTGGGGGGGAAAAAACATCAGGATTTTGGACAAAACTGCAAGTCTTTGTGTCTTCAAGACAAGTGTCTTGATAAAAAAAACCTCCCACAGAGAACGATGGTGTCATGTCAGAGAGAGAGGAAGATCTGAAGCTGAGGTTTCTGGAGTTTTGTTGTAAAACGAAGTACTTGACAGTGTCGTTTCACATAAAAAATATTATATATATATATATATATATATATATATATTCTGTGATTCAAACGTCACCACTAGAGACAAAAACAACAAACCAATAATTATTTTTTTTACCAGCTGTAGTGGACAATAACAGAATTGCAAGATTATATAAATATATACACGTATATATATAAATATATACACATATATATATATATATATATTCTGTGATTCTCACGTCACCACTAGAGACAAAAACAACAAACCAATAATTATATTATAAATTATATTTAAATATAGTCAGACGTGTTTTTTTTCTGTTTTGGTCTGAAAACATGTTTGAATGTTTGTTGTAAAACCACAGCAGTATCAAACCAGGGCGACGACCTCTTTGTTCTCTGTCAGTTTTGTTCTTTTTGTTGCCCAGATCTGGTACGTCATGGAACAACACCTTTTCCTTTTTATGTCCTTTGTCCAGCCACATCACCTGGTCCGTCTTCAGTTCTTCTTCTTCTTCTTCTTGGCTCAGTTAGTAGATTGTGAGTAAACTGACACTGGAAGATTATAATGTTTCATTATTCAAATATGATTATTTTGGTGCTGGGCCATGGGATTTTTCCAATGCCACATGTGTTGTGGCCCAAAGATGTTGGGAAACACTGTGTACTAATGTGGGCTGCTGCTGATGAAGTAGCCAACAGTGTTTTCTCTGCCTAAAATTTAAATGAGAGAAAATGTTGACATTTTGGTTGACATGAAACTGACACCAACGTGGGTTTTGTTGGAGTCCCTCTGCTGTGATTTCCATGTTGCTGGGAAAACAATTGCTGCAGTTACACTATTGACCAGCAGGGGCTCTATCCTAATTTTTTTCAAAACAGATGTAGCTATTATGGAGGTTTACTGATCCACAGACTTGGAGCTACATCCCACACAAGAACCATACAAGGTTTCATTTATTTATTTATACGTTCTTTTGGTTATTGTTATTTTTGTCCTCACAGCTTTGACACTGACCTTCTGCCAATTGCAACCCATGGTTTTTACAGTTAGAACAACTGCCCCAGTCAGTAGAAATATATATATATATATATATACATATATAAGTGTATATGTATATATGTGTGTGTGTGTGTGTCCTGGCCCAGCATTAATGGGATGTGTCATCATGTCATTATTTTCTTCTAAATTTTTGCATCATTTCATGGGTAAATGTGCACTGACGATAATTGTTTCTGTTTTCGTTCCAAATATATGAAATCTACTTTTAAAGAAAGAATCAACTTTTAAATAATTATAGAATATTTAAAGTTAAATATGAAGAATTTTTGAGATTTGTTGAGTCATGATGCGTTCAGGTTCCGTTCGGTGTTGGATCTGCTGTATGACTGGATGACCTGTTTGACAACTAACTAACGTGTGTATTTCTACAGACGTGTACTGAACTGGGAGGAGTTTTGATCAAATGTGGAGCAAATATATTTTCTGTTTGTTGCCAAAGAGACAACGTAGACTGTTCCATCGGGACAGCAGGGACAGGACGGACAGACAGATGGACGAGGGCCAGGACTGATCAGGTTTAAGAGATTTATGTCACACACACACACACACACACGTCATTACTTTCTGTATCTTCTTTAAAAAAATAAAGTCTTTTACTATCTTAAATTAATATTTCACTTTTTTCCCAGTTTTATTATGTGCTGACTCGACAGTTTGTCCAAACGCCACAGGCTGTGTTGTGTAACCGTGTTATCTAACACAACACATGTTCAAACAGATTAAGATCAGGAAAGGAAATGATGTTCTTATTTAACAGGGTCATGTGTTCTTTATTTTTATTTATACGTTTGTATTATTTCCTGTTGGATTTTGTAACTCATTTTGTAACTGACAAAAACACAGTGAACAGAGCTGACCACTGGCCAGTGGACTGTTCACTGTCATACTGTCAGTGTGACATCATATGTTTCCACTTTCAAGTTCACTGTGAGATCCAGTGAGCTGTGAGGAGAGAAACCGAAAGAGACGTCTCATGGTTTTTGATTGTTGTTTGTTTTTTTTTTTAACAGAGTGGATGTTTGAGTTTCAGAAGTGTTTCTGGAACATTCTCTCTGACCTCAAACACCCTCCGACTGTTTCCACTGCAGGAGCCAGATTTACAGACACCAAAAGAAGCTGAAGCTTTGTTTTTGTTTTACGAGGCAGAAGCTCCTGACAAGACCCATAAAACTGGGACTCTTCATGTCCTGCTACAGTTTGGGGCCGAGTTCAAACTAACCCAAGATGAAGAGTTTGACGTGACCGCAGTTTGCTTCAGTTCTCCCACCAGAACCACAGACCTACATGTCTCTGCAAAAAAGAAAAAAACAAGTCTGTTCAGAACCAGGTCTGGAAAAGACTGGTCTGAAACAACATCTCCAAAGTGATCGACTTTAAAGTTTAGGTGTGGCCCACATTCTGGATACATGCAGTTAGATGTGGGTCACAAATGACCAGTTGTCCCATGTTATTGGACTTTGAATGCTAGTGCATGAAGTCCCTTCACCCTCTGCTGAAAATCTGAGAAGGAAATTCCAGTTCTTTGACAGAACATGCTGATATTTTATTGATTTATTTTTCAGTTTTACTGACCAAAAGTTTGGTAAACAAAATGTACCTGCTGAAATAAATGATGTGGAGGTTAGAAAAAAGGTCTAACTGGCATCACCATCACCTTCATCGTCATCATCATCATCTTCCCTATTCTCCTTTTCCCCTCTCACGTCAAACACGTCACACATACGCGAACCAATCCCGTGCCGTGTTGTTACTTCAGCTGTTATAAATAAAGCAGGAGGAGCTGGAGTCTGTGATGAAGAGGAGTTCTGAGTCTTGATGCAGGTTCTGGTTCAGGACTTAGAACAGTTTTAAATTGGAACTGCAGGCTGTGGATCAGACCAGAGACCTGTTCTGAGTCTGACTTCAGAACACTGTCGGACTTCATCAGCCTGCCCGGTTCTGGTTCTGGACTTTTCCATCATGCGTTTCCTTTCCTTGCTGTGCGTCTCGATGCTGTTGCTGGTGCACGCGCGTGCACACAGACGCCGGTCCACCTCCAACTGTCCCCACAAGTGTGACAAGTCCTCGTGTCCTCCGATCCCGGCCGACTGTCTTTCTGGAGACACTCTGGACCGATGCGACTGCTGCCCGGTGTGCGCGTCCGGGGAGGGTGAGCGCTGCGGCGGCGCAGACGCGCAGGAGTGCGCGCAGGGTCTGGAGTGTGTGGTGAGCGGCGGCGTGCAGGTCTCGTCCACGGTGAGACAGAGGAGCGCGGCGGGCGTGTGCATGTGCAGCAGTTCGGAACCTGTGTGCGGCAGCGACGGCGTGACGTACCGGAACATCTGCGAGCTGAAAAGCGCAGGCGACAAAGCGACGAAGCTGCAGCTGCTGCAGCCAGTAGTGGTCCAGACAGGAGGCTGCACTACAGGTGTGTGTTGTGTGCGTGTGTGTGTGTGTGTCAGTCACTCCCTCAGGTACACCTGGGTTGCAGTATCTGACCCAGGAGGGCTGCAGCCTGACAGATAACTGTGGTCCAGTCCAGTTTTAGGGCTCCAGCCCAGACTGGACTCAGTCCCCAGTCGAATCTCTCACTAGTTTTTTTTCTAGAGTTTTCCTGTTTTTCATATTTTAGCCTCAAGTTGCAGCTTAACTCCACACCAAGTAACTTTACTGATGAAGTCTACGACAGATAAATCTAAAGCAGTGGTTCTCAAGCTATGGTGGTTTTAATGAGATGTAACTGTGGCTGTGATTGCTGAGAGCCTGGTTCGAGAAGGTCAGCAGGGTCACAGTTCTTCTTCACCTCCTCATTTCTCCATCTTTTGTCTTGCTCCTCAACATCACCTCCTCTTTTTCTCCTCTATTTAACTTTCTTCTCTCAACACTGTTTGATACTTGTCCTCCCTGAATTTCACTCTATTACTTGTTTTTTTCCCCTTGGATTTGGACGCGTCCTCTGCCATGGTCACAGTCTGTGCTGATGATTCATGGCTGCATCAAATCTCCAATCTGGGTCAAAAGCCCGATTTAACCCATATGTGAAGATGTTTTTGTTGCTTACAGTGCAGCCTTTGGCCTTGCCTTCACCACTCTCTACGTCGCTCCGACTT
>NC_024314.1:13913621-13941217 GCF_000523025.1 Cynoglossus semilaevis
TCCCAGAATGGCAGACTTAGATACAGTATCAACAAAACACAGTTGCAGTGCAGTGACTCAGTGCTGTCAGGAATTTTTCCCCGTTGAGACTCGTCCAGCTGCTGATGAGATTTCTCAGAAAATGTGTTTTTGGAGATTTGATCTGCAGGAAAAAAATTTTTTTAGTTCCAACTGAAAAAATAAGTATTTTTCCCATAAAAGTAATAACGTTGTGCATGATCTCTTCTTCACCAAAGTCCACGTAGGAAATCAGTGATTCTACCTCCCAGTGAACTGCTGTTGTTAGTCCCTCCACTGTCAGCAAGTCCAAATGTTTTTTAAATTCTTATTGACAGAAACTGCAAATCTAACACATGAGGTAGCAGAGGTCCAGCATCTCCTCTATCACTTTGAGCTAAAATCACCAATTTTCTCTATGGACCTTAAATTCTACAAATAATTAAGTCTACACTGTACCTAAAGTTGAAGGTTGGAAAATACTTGATTAATTCATAAAACTGAAATTTTGTTTTCTGATTGTATTGGTGTTTGAAATCCTTGACACAAACTGACCACAGGGAGCAGTGTTACACGAGCAGCTCTTTAGTCACTGTGAGCTAAAATCACTGACTTTTTTCCATGGACTTTGCTTCAGCAGCACTCTCATTAGTTTCTGTTGCTTATGACTGTGTCACAACAATAATAAAATGGTGAACGGATTTTCCAAAGTTTCTGCCGACCTGAGCTGACCTGGATTTTAGTGCTGACTCACCTTCTCTGACTTAACCATGAAAATGAGAACTTGTCTCTGTGTTTAATAGCTCTTTAACCATTCTCACTCAGTGACTCAGGAACCTCCACATCCTGCAGCTGCCACGGTGCCTTCAGGGACACAGAGTCTCAGTGAAAGTGTCCACATGTGAACTCGTATTCATCTTTGTGTGGTCTGTGGTTTCTTACACCTGCAGCGTGGTTCTTTGGTCACCTGACTGACTTCATTCAGATCCTTTCACTGGAGCTGCACACACCATGAACACACACACATACACACACACACACAGCTGCAGCTGAGCAGACAGGAAGTGGTTGATCTCCGTGGTGAAAATAATTAAGTTTTAGTTTGAGACTCGGTGCACATGAGTCCAGTTGGACAGTTACACTAACACGGGCCAGAGATGATTTTACTGACTCACACTGCAGCACACAGTCAGAAGAGCTGGGACAGGGTCAAGGTCACAGGGTCATGGGGTCACAGGCGGGGATGTTTGGGGTGAGTTATGTAACCTGACAAAGGTTTTTCATCCTGACTCAAGTCACTTCCTGCTGCAGACAATCAACAGCTGCTCCCACATCATTCCTTATCTGTTGAACATCTGGATCTGTTCAACACACACACACACACACACACACACACACACATGCACACTGATACTGCTATTCAACGGTCGACGGTGTAAGAGCCTGGACTGTTCCCTCCATTAGTCAGTGAGTTAGTGCATGTGCACGTGAGAGTGCATGTGTGTCACTGACCGTGTGTGTGTGTGTGTGTGTGTGTGTCACTGACCGTGTGTGTGTGTGTGCCTTCCTTCAGTTCAACAGAATCCCGACAGCCTTCGTTACAAATACAACTTCATCGCTGATGTGGTGGAAAAAATCGCCCCAGCTGTTGTTCACATTGAACTGTACCGCAAGTAAGAGACGCGACACGTGCACACTCACATGCATGTACACAGCTGTTGCTATTTTAGCAGCTAATTAAAACAATGGACACAAATAAGAAAGAAAGAACTGCACGAGTAATAATCTGTAAAATCCCAGATCGATTCATTTCCTGTTTTTTCCCTGCCGTGGCGTCTCAGGATGATCTTTACCAAGCGTGAAGTCGCTGTGGCCAGTGGCTCCGGCTTCGTGGTGTCAGAGGACGGACTCATCGTCACCAACGCTCACGTCGTAGCCAATAAGCACAGAGTGAAGGTGAGGGAAGATATGAAATCCACTCTAAACATTCACCCAGGTGTGGAGGCGAGTGGGGTGGGCTGAGCAGTGAGGGGAGGGGGGGCTTTCACATGTGTACAGAGACTTTTTGAGAATGAAAGCAATCTGGAATAATTAGAATTAAGAAGAAGAAGAAGAAAAATGAGGACTCATGGATAATTAATCCCTTGACCTGCAGGTGGAGCTGAAGAGTGGAGCCACATTTGATGCAAAGATCAGAGACGTGGACGAGAAAGCCGACATCGCTCTGATCAAGATCAATGCACCGGTGATTGATCCATCAGTCTACTGATTGGTTATTCCAGCATCAGGTGATCAGGTCAGCTGACCTCCCTGTTGGTTTGTTTCCCTGACATAGATGAAGCTTCCGGTGCTGCAGCTCGGACACTCTGCCGACCTTCGACCCGGGGAGTTTGTGGTTGCCATCGGTAGCCCCTTCTCGCTGCAGAACACCGTCACCACTGGTATCGTTAGCACCACCCAGAGGGGAGGAAAAGAACTGGGCCTCCGAAACTCCGACATGGAATACATTCAGACGGACGCCATCATCAATGTGAGTCTGTCAGTGGTCATGTGACTTCAGTGGTCATTTCAAGTAAATCCTGAAACCTAAAAAGTATTTATTTAGTTTTTCCTTTGTATTGGTCTAGAAATATATAAATATATATATAAAGTAATGCTACGTTTATGTGATTTTATTTCTTTTTGCTGAAGTATGGCAACTCAGGAGGACCACTAGTCAATCTGGTGAGTGAAAAACAAACTGTTAACAAACAAAAAAATGTTTGTTAAATCATGTATTCGAGGAACTCTTGATTGCCTGTGTTTGTGTGTGTGTTAAGGACGGAGAGGTCATCGGCATCAACACTCTGAAGGTCACGGCTGGGATCTCTTTTGCCATCCCTTCAGATAAGATCAGAGAGTTTCTGACGGAGTCACATGATCGTATGGTCAAAGGTGAAGAAAATCTAAAAAATACATTTACACATCTATCTCACAGATTTGTTTTAGTTGACATTTTGTAAACCACACGCTCTAACATTCTTGAGTCCACAGAGAAAACCAGTCATTCTGAATCTATTGGACCAAGTGGTGGTCAAATACCGGCTGCTTTTATTAGTCGTTTCAAAAGATTAGAGTTTGAAATCCACTGGATGCCTTTATGTCAGTGTCACAGTATGACCACACGAGGCAACAGACTCAGCAGCTCCTGTGTCCCTGTGAGCTAAAATCATTGATTTTCTCTATGAACTTTGGTGTGAGATATTAATTGCAGTTTAGTAATAGAAAGAAATAAAGTAATAAAAATATTTTAACTTGAACTTTTAAAAAATAGTTTTCTTTTTTAGGACAAACATCACCAAAGAAGAAATACATTGGTGTCAAGATGATGAGTCTCACCCCAACGTAAGTGTCCGACTCAGATGACGTTCTTCATCTTGTTGTTCCTACATCTAAAAGAGAGGCTCCAGTGAAGGGCGGTGATTGTGTTGGAGAAGTGACCTCAGCTTTAGAACACTACCAAATGACCGTTTCAAACAGGAATCTATGACAACGACACTAACGCCTGGAAACACAGCAGCTGGGAATCCATAAAACTGGTCCTTTCACTGGGTGAACTTTGTCATCGTTCTTTTAAAGGTTCCCGGTTCAGATCTGGGTTTGAATCACGTCAACCAAAGTTTCCAAAATGCCAATACTCAATTTTGCTACAGTGTAACTGATCTTTAATGAGTTACAGGCTGACTTTATGCTAAGCCTTTAGCTTAGCCAATGTGCCCAACATTTCCTGGTGTACTTATTTACTTTTTGGCTAAAGTGTAGCATTTTTGCTTATATTTCTGCCTAGGTTTTATTCATTTATGTTTTTCTCAGCATGAGCAGAGAGCTGAAGGAGCGACAGGCAGACTTTCCTGATCTCTCCTCTGGAGCTTACGTCTTTGAGGTCATCAAACGCACACCGGCTGAAAAGTACGTTTTCTTTATTCATCATCTGATAGAAGTTCTTGGACATGAACTCCACTTTAACCAACAACAAATTCATTTGTAACATTTTCCAAAAAGTCAAAGGTCTGGGACAAATGTTTTTACGCTGCCAGGTAATATTATTGTTAAATGATTTATGCGTGATGTTTTTGCTCTAGGGCGGGCCTAAAGGAAGGTGACATCATCATCAGCATAAATGGAGAGCCAATAACCTCAGCCACCGACGTCAGCAACATCATAAAGCGTGATGACACACTGAGAACTGTAGTGAGAAGAGGAAATGAGGACGTCATCCTAACTATTGTCCCCGAGGAGATCGAGCCTTGATGTCTCCGGTGACCTGGACCAATACCCAGCTGGCTCTGAGTGGTTCCTCCAATCGAGGAGACTCTGAAAAACTTGGTTAACAGTAGGGAGGGAGCGTTAGTGTCCAGGAGCATATTTTCTTCATCGTGCTATTACACACACTCGCCACTAGGGGGTCTAGGATGTGAACGGAACATTTTTGGCATTTTACTTTATATTTTTCGTTTTTTGTTTTACTTTTCCATCATGGTCTGAGTTTATACTCATTTTACACATGTTTATTGACAAAGCACTTGTAGAAAGTTACTGTATTTTTATTTCAAAGATATTTTTTATCTTTTCTGTTCAGAAAAAGGGTAATAAATTTTTTTTTGGAAACTTGTCTTGGATTTTACGTTTCTTAAATTGAACAACATTTAACAGTAGTGTTAATGAAGGTGTTTGACCCTTTTATAGTATCCTTTTTGAAAGAATGGAAAAATTTGGTCAGCAAATTCAAACAGTTCAGGGTCACATCAAGGTCACATTCATTTCTAACACAGTAACACAGTGAGAATCCCCGGCGACCCAGTTGTGGGTCTAACTATGCTAAAGAGAACAAGGTTCCAAGGGACACACTGCAGAGGAAATAACAGTGACAGCAGCAGTTGTAAAGGTTCTGTGTTCACTCTAATGTTTGCATGGTGACGACCAAACAGGACGTTTTCACATTAGTAAGGGAGTCGATCAGTCAATGCAGGACCTTAAAAAAAAACCACAACAACAAATCTCCAGGCTCTGAAAGGATCCAGACGAGTGAATCATCAGTCAGAGTTTTTCACCACATATAAATCAGTGACACGCCCACCACATACTGACAAGTCAGCGTCCAAACCCTTTCACAAGGACAGGCTGAACTCACACTTAAAAAATGTTTATTCCTTCAGCTCTGATCTGTGTGTATTAGTGTGTGTGTGTGAGTGTGTGTGAGTCCCTGGTTTAACAAAAATGTCATTTTTGGGGCATGAAATACTGCAGTTGTGCAGAAACTCACTGAGTGAGTGAATACCCCGAGGTGGAAGAGTCCATTTGGATTAAAGGTTAGAGGTAGAGTCAGGGTTAAGACAAAGTGTGTGTGGGATTATTGTGATGTGATGTCATTTTATTTTACAGTTTTCTTCAAATTTGACTTGGACATAAGTGAAATACCGCCAACATTGTTATCTTGGATTCTCAAAGTGGGGGGCGGGCCCCTGTAGTTGGCTCAAAGCTATTGCAGCGTGACTGCACAAGAAATTGTGTGTGTGTGTTATGTAACAAATGAATAATGTGAATCATGTGAAGTTGAATCCAGAGGAAAACAAAGATCTGAGTTCTGTTAGTCTCAGAGTTCAGCTGCTGGTTTTACCATCAGGTCCTAAATCACTGCAGTGGTCCAAGGACACGTCCTCTGGTACAGTTGGACACATCATCACTGATGAACTCTCTCCAGGGGCTGAGGTTTTTGAACATGACCCCTCCTCCCTCCCCCCATTCCAACCATTTTCTTCAGCCTTTGTGCCAAGTACTGTATGAAGGAGGCGCTCTGACGTCAGAACTTCTTTAATGGGGTCACAACGATCCTGACCGTGTCTAGGACTGTTGTCTGATTCTGCTGTTTGAACTGTTTGTTGGTTTGTGCAAATCTATGGGGTGCAAATCTATTATTTATTTTTTGATTAATTAATTAATTAATTCATTAGTATTATTATTTTCAATTCAACTATTTTTTTCCTAACAATAAAAATTTAAATTTTTCTAAAAAGGGACAAAATAAACAAATATACATATAACATTATGCAGGTTATAATAAAAATATTTTACAAATGTATTATATTTTAATCATCTAGACAAAACAAAGAGAGAGAGGCAGAGTGTTTCCGTTTCCAGTGCAGCAGCAGCAGACGTGGGTGTGGTTGACAACAGTCTGCAACAGTGGGCCTCGTTAATTAGCTGCTTAAGTAGTGGGCGTGGTCAGTAATCAGCTGCAGGAGAATGTGCATGTGAAGTCAGTCAAAGCTTAGTTGGTTTGAAGGTGAAATATTGTACAGAAACGTCCTCAGTTCGAGTGGCTCACCCCGCTGACTCACCCAGAACTCCACACTCAAGTCAGCCTAAGGTAAGAAAGTTTGTATTTCTATTTAATTTATTTATCGTAAAACTGTCAAATGTTCAGTGTCACCGCTAACAGTGACACAGAGGCTGCTGCTCTGCTGCCCCCTGGGGGTTGGAGACATAGAGTGACGTTTAAAAAAAGGATGAAACACCAAAGAAACACATGACTTTACTTTAGTCAGATCACTGCTGTGTTGGACACACAATTTATCGGTCAGTGTAGGAGAACGGGTCCAGAACTCTGTTTGACGTTCAGGACTTGGACCTGAACACTGACTTTGAGAAGATGGATTATCATCCAAGTAATCTATGCTGCTGACTCAGCATGGCTTTAGAATTTCTCTGAATCATTTCATGTGTGATGAGTCACAAGCCAGCAGGTTGTGGGTTCAACCACAAGAAGCCAGGCATGAATCAGCAGATCCTGGGCTCATCCACACAATCCAGTAATTCCCTCATAGTATAATGAATCCCACACATTCATCTGCGTAAATATATATTTATTTATTTAGTATTTACATGAGTACAGTTATTAAAAAAGACACGTTCACATCAGAGCTCAGATGTTACAGTTTAAACCGGCTCATGTGACAGGAAGTTGAAGAGTGGATTAAAAAAAGCCTCACCTAAATCAGTGCAGTCGCATGAGAACAGTAGGTCACAACACACACAGTTACACATCAGTACCAGTCACTGACTGGGTTCTTTCATCACTGGAACCATTTTCACTTTCTGGATTAAATTCCTGTCACTTTCCCTTTCAGATGTCACTCATTTCACATCTGAGTTTTTATAGTTAAACAAACACATGATATCTTGTAAATAATGGAGACACTGATTGACCTGCACCACCTAGTGGACTGGACTGGAACAGCGTCCATTAGGTGATGATGGTTTCTTTTCACCAAACAAATTCATATTATATTTTAGTGACACTAGTACTGTTTGTACCACAGGAACATGAAACAATTAACTTTTTTAAAACACTTTTTTTTTGTCTGTGCCTCTTGTGTTGATGGGTCAGTATCTGAAACAGTGCCGCCCATAGGTTATGTATATGTATTATACTAAACTGTAGTTTTTTTTTAGGGTCTTGAACTTCTCTACTGTTAACAGTAGAAATATTTGAAGCCCTACCACCTTCTGGTTAACTGTGGCATTCTCCCCTTTTTAGCCATTTGCAACATCACTGGCAGGAATTTGTGCAGTTGGTGCAATTCCTACACCATTGGTGGTAAGCAGTGGTAGAGCACTCATCAGCGCCCTCTCCAGTTTCTGCTCCAGAGCATCCAGGCGACGGTCCATGTGATCCTTCAGCCTGCGCTCCATCTCCTCAAGGCGGCGTTCCATGGCTGTGTCCAACTCCCTGTGGAGGGGGAAGAGGACATTAAAGGGACAGTTCAAACTTGTTGACGAGACAGGAGAGTACTGCAGGGAGAGTACACCTGCAGGAGAACTGCAGGAGCAGGGAGAGTACACCTGCAGGAGAACTTCTGAACCACCATCTTTCTTCTTTTTCCTGCTCCTCAAACATTTTCCTCTTCAGTTTGCCTTATTTTCTGCTGCGGGTACTCAGAAGTTTCCTGAATATTTATTTGTTCTTCGAACCGCTGTCATGATCCCACTGCAGCTGCAGTTTGAGGAAAGAAAAACATCCCGACCTCGGCAGTTTTCTCCCTCATTGACTGAGTCTTGTCTTTTATGAGGCAGCATGGCCTCATGTTAACGCTGTGACTCCATTCATCACTACTGTAAACATTAAGGGATGCAGTCATGTAGCAGCTACCTCAATATCCCAAGAAGCACTGTAGCAAGCAAACAGACAAGTTTTCTTTCCTATCACTCTTGAGTGACGGTGAAAAGTATGAAAAATGAGTTTTCTGTTTATGGGAAAAAGCTTCATCTTCACAACTGACACAACAATCATTTAAACAGTTCCACCTACTATGTTCTATTTCTTTTAAACAGTTCCACCTACTATGTTCTAAACATTTCCCACAGCTAAAGTTTTTTTTGTTTTGTTTTTTTACAAATTTAAAAATGAATGTGTGTGTGGCATACATACCACTGAGCTGAGCTGCAGCCCTCTGGTGGACGATGAGTCAAAGTCAGCTGACGCTGAACAAGAAGCTCTTTTATGAAACCAAACAATGAAGAGACCTCAGAGGGCGGTGTGTGTGCGCACGCGCATGTGTGTGTGCGTCAGGAGATTCTGCTGTGTTCTATTCAGAGTGGCTTATTTATATTTCTTTCTTGAGAGTTCTATCTGTCATGGAAACTGACCACAAGAGGCAGCATTGAGCCAGCATTTTTTCCTGTTGAATTTTGTTTGACTAAACTTATCATGAAAGCACAGAAATGTTTGTTACAAAAATGTTGCACAAAGAATTGTTTTTGTGAACACGTTGGGGTTTCTCACCATGAACCGTTTCTCATCGTCTCGCCTCTCTCCACAGTGGCTGCAGCGTTGTCCAGTCTCAGCTGCGTCACCTGACCACAGATGTTCTGGAGAATTGGCAGGAGCTCCACGTTGGAGCTGAGTGTGTGTCTCTGGTCGGACTTCAGGAAGTGTGACATAATTTCTGCTAAGTGGGTATGGTTTATGTGACGGCTGTTGTCTGCAGGTGGAGAAACAACAGAACTGTTTTACAGGTGTTTGTTCAGTTTATCTTTCCTAGTTTTTCTTTGCTGCATCTAGACCTTGAAAAAACTGCAGACTCTGAGACTAACTGCACAAGGTTCTGCCAATAAAAACAAAATAGTAACAGAGTAAAGTAATGGAGTACAGAGAAAAACACCCAAAGTTTGATCATCTAGTTTTGGGCCTCACCTGTGTTGTCAGTGTTTAAGTCTGACAGTGTAACAGATCCTGGAGAAGACGAAGGCGAAGAGGTTGAGCTTCTGGACATTGCTGCGTTATCAGTCGACAACATTTCATCAGCCGGGCTGAACTCCAGAGGTGGCTGAGTTAAAAAAAGAAAACCAGGATTTCACCTGCTAAACTCTCTATATATTTTACCTCAAAGTCTGAACATAACAATTGGTACCGATGATTCTGCAGACTGGCTCTGGTTTCGGGCAGCCGCAGGACTGAAAGCAGATAACGCTCCACTGCTCATCAGAAGTGGCAGGAACCCGGCCAGAGAGCTGTTCTGGTTCTGGAAGGAATCACCAACAGGTCTGTGTCAAATTTAGACCAAACTGCAGTGAGTGTTTCTGCTGCTCTGTGCTCACCTTCTGCTGAATGTGGACCATGTCCATGAGGTCCTGAGCTCCAGGTGAGAGGCTGGTTCCTATCTCTTCCACCAGAAACTGCACTGCCTGCATGTCGATTCCTGGGCCACGTGGTGGGCTGGGCTGAAGTTGCCTCAGACCTACCACGATTCGACCCACCATCACACTATTTCTACCTCCCAGGGAGAGAAGCTGAGAGGAAATGTGAGAAGCAGCTGAGGTCACTGACAGAACCCTTAACTTGGACCTGTGACGATAACACTGACCCTCACCTTGACTTCGCAGCCAGCACAGGGCTGATCCAGGTTCAGCTCTTTCCTATAAAAAGGCCCTCTGTCTTCACTGTGTGAAGAAAACAGGATCTGCTTTAACATGTCATAGAAGCAAACGTAATGCCTGAGAACCCATCATCTAATATTTCACTAATGTCGTCAACAAATCCAATGGGACTGACTACCTGTCTGTATGAACACTGTTGTCCCTTTGTCCGCGTGCCGTCCCACAGTAATCTCCTGATTGGTTGTATACCTCCGCTGTTCGAGCCTCACTGACAACCAGCAGGCGACCAATGAGGTTAGAGGAACCGAGGCTGCAGGACAGTGTCAAGACACAGGGAGAGTCTTCCTGTGTCTTCTGCAGCAGAACTGGGTCACATCTGGAAAACACATGTATTGATATTGAAATCCTGCAGTCGTTTTCAAATCACTGTAGGACATGTCACGTTCTACCTGTCTGTCTCCCCTCCCTTTGCCTGACACAGCTTTGCTTTATTGACTTCATCTTCTTCATCTCCCATGTGCACAGAAAGCAGAACGTCACCCAGGTGGCGTTCCCGAGCAGAGACTTCCCATGCGGCTCCACTTTTCACTGAGATGTCCACCATGATGCTCCTGGTGTCCGAACAGGAAGCACGAGACTAGTGAACACCAACAACACAGAACAAGTCAAGAAACTAAAAGTTTAAGGACAAGAAAAGTGACTTGAAAACTGTGATTAAAGGGACCCAAACTATGTGTATAAATCCATTTTACCATGTTAATACAGAAGGTTCTGGAAAGCTTTTGTGTCAAAGTCATTTTAATCTTTAGTAAATTCTACATTCACTAGTCCAAAGTTATGAAATTGTTATTCCGTTAGTCATGCAATACCCTTAAATTAAAAAAAGCTAAACAAAAACAGTGAATTATTAGTAGTGAAAATATATTTTAACGTATTTTCATTGCAACATTTATGTTGTTTAATACATGTAATGACAGTAATGACAAAACTATCATTAAACTAGCCCATACATACCTTAATGTAACTTCAGCTGAAGTGATTGTTATTTCGTTTACGTCCTGCGTTTCTGCCGTAGTTATTTACATTGTCTTCACGATTACGATTTCTTCCGATTAAAACCTCTCCTTTTATCATTTGAATAAATCAATTACAATTATGAAAGACCATCTATTAAGAAAATAATGGACTAATTCCGAAAGAAAATCATTGATTGTAATGGCAACAGAAACAGCAATGTCGCAGCGCAGATGACGCGATATTGTCGATTGACGTCATTAAACAGCGACTTCCAGTTTCTCGAACAATTGTTTATTAAAACGTAATTTACTGATCATGTCAGAGGTATCCTTAATTTTTTTTGATTGGTTTAAATACATTTATTGCTTGTTATTGACAACAACGATATATAATCACTCGTTCTGTTTTGTGGTAAGTCTTCGCTTTTGCGCATGCGAAAAACCACTCGTCACTAAAATAATGAAGTTTGTCCAATTGGATTTGCCGTTTTTTGCTGTCCAAGATGGCTACGCGGATCGGCAGTGAAAAGGTAAATAAACATTAAAACATGCTCAAACTGTAAAAATACAACGTCATTTTGGGATGGTTGTCATGTTTCTCTGTTGTAAAATAACATTCCTTTTAAGAAACAGAATTCCATTAATGATCTTGACCAAAGCACATTTGTTTATTATTATTACGTTTTTCACGATTGTCTTTAAATGCCAATTATTTTTGAATAAACCTTTTACAAGTTTTACATACAATAGTTTTGCAATTTTTGAGTCATAAAACATAATGACATATTACCAAACAATCTCATTTATTTTAAATCTGCATCATCAATTATTATCATCAATTATCGGCAGTTTTGTATTCTTATTTTGTTTAAATACATTCAAAAAGTGGGACAGACTGAAATTCTGACCTTTTCATGAAGAGGTGTCATTGTGTTGTCCTAAACTCAAATTTAAATTAAATCAGTGTTTTGCGGTGCAGGTGAAGACAGCAGACATGATGTCCGAAATGATTGAAGCAGCACGTTCAGGCAACAGGAAGTGCCTCAGGAAAATGATCCTCAGAGGCTGCAGTTTGCACTGTAGGGACAGTAGAGGTTGGACTCCTCTGCATGAGGCTGCAGCTGCGGGACATGCACAGTGTGTGCAAGAAATTTTATCAGCTGTCTGTGAGAAACACTACACTTTCATGCATTTGTTATTGTCAAATGTCAGATTACTGACAACATTCAACCATTATGAAACAACACTGATTTGATAAAAGTGTTTGACCCTTTACAGAACCAGGTTTTATAAAAAGCTGTGATCATTTCAGGCAACAGTTCATTGCAACGCCGCCGTGACTACGTCAATTCCATTACTAATAAAGGTGAATCAGCATGTTTCCTGGCTGCACAGCGTGGTCACGTGGATGTGCTCCGCCTCCTCCTGAATGCATGTGCCAACATTAACCTGCAGACAAAAGATGGTTCCTGTCCTTTGTTTGCAGGTACACACATATATTGAATTCTTCTTTAAATCTCCCAACCCATACGACTGACTTGGATTTGCATCCGTGTTCTCACAGCTGTAGATGAAGGACACATGGATGCTGTCAAACTGCTCATTGATAAAGATGCAGAACTTAAGGGGAGACACACAAGGTCCTGCCGGACCTGCCTGCACCAGGCAGTTTACAAGGTATGATACACATTCAAACATATTTCTCTGTAGGTCTATACTGAGTGGCAGGACAGAGGGAAAGAACAGCAGGACATTATGAGGATGACAGCTTGCAGTTTATATCATCATAAATGGCTCACACATTGTTCTGAGATGTGTATAACTTCTGACCTTTACACTCTAAGGGTCACAGTGACATTGTTCGGCTGCTGGTTAACCTTTGTGACGTGGAGGCTTCATCCACCATGGAGATTACTCCTTTGTATGTGGCTGCTCATTATGGACAAGTGGAGTGCCTGCAGATCCTCATTAATGCTGGTAATCTGCATCAGCTAAAACCAACAATATTTTTCACTAAAATCTTTATTGGGATTACTTAACAACAAAAGAAAATCAAAGCTGCTTGGATATTGCATATTACTTCATATTTTGGAGAATAGTTTCTCTGTCTGTGGATCTTTAATTTTGTATGGTATTCACTGCTGGCTCTTTTCAGATATGTGAACTGTTTCTTTTTTAAATTGTACAAAAATATTACAAAATAATATGACTTTACTGCTTTACCTAGATTTTCTAAATAAAATGTTGATGGAAAGAATTCTTTCACATTCTGTAGTCTAATTCTCTGTCACTCATGTGCTAGTATTCACTTTTGGTTTTTTTGACTGTAGGTGCAAATGTGAACGTTCAAGTGAATAGCATGGCCACACCCCTCTTCATTGCAACTCAGGAAGATCACCATCAGTGTGTGGATCTGCTGTTGGCCCACGGTGCAGATCCTAATATGGTCTGCGATTCTGAATCGCTCCGACTTCCTATTCATACTGCCTCTGAGTTTGGCCACATTCAGTACTGACTCATTAATCAGCCAATATTAAAAAATGTCATAGGATCATGACAGAGGGTAATGATTTGATGCTTTTTTTTACTTGCAGAGTCCTCAAGAGCCTGATCTCTGTCACCGATCGTGCCTGCGACCGTGGTGAGGACATGGAGAGTCCACTGTACATCGCCATTTACAATGATCAGAGTGCGTCCGTGGAGCTTCTGTTAAAGGAAGGTTTCAGCCCAGACGCTCAGCGCCTCACTGATCTGGAAATGAATTCACCCCTCGCTTTTGCACTGTCCGAGTGCACCAACATGAGGTCACTGAGTTAGAGTTCTTTTTGTGTAGTGTTCGGTTAAAATCAAGTTCTTTATTGAACGTTTAATAGGTTGCTGGTTCAAATCTTCACCACAGAGTCTGGGATGCAGCTGATTTATAACAATTTTACTAATTTGGTCAGGGTTCAGGTTTAATTTACATTGAGTTTATCTGTAAGGTGAGGTGTAAATATCAGGAAATGCACATAGTCTTCCAGTCTCTTTTAGTGGTTCTCTAATGATAAAAAGCAATGTATATTTAATATTAGTGTGTGTGAAGTAGGTTGTTTGTTTGAATCTTTCAGTGAGTGTGAGGTTGCTGGTTTAAATATGTTGAGGTTGTTGGTTTGACTCTTTCAGTGAGTGTGTGAGGTTGCTGGTGGCGGCTGGAGCGACCATATGTGAGGATGCCTGGCTCTCTGTCTTGGCCACAGAAAAAACAGAGCTTCTAGAGCTGATTCTGCAGCACAGATGGATCCCTTCACCAAAGACTTTGACGCAGGACTCCTCTCCTGCTCCACGTCGGAATGACAAAACTGCACTGAAGCTGCAGGAAGTGAGGGCAATGCTGTGTGTTGCCCTGAACCAGGTTCGTTTTGTGGCCTGTTGGCTTCCTCTACTCCTGAAGGCAGGACTGGAACCGTCTCTCCTGCTGCACAGCTGCATGTGAGAACCACCACAGTGCTGTTCACATCTGTGCCAGAATTATTTGACTCTCTGGGTTGTCTTCACTTCATCTAGACTTGACAAAGCAGACGGCGAGGCTCTGAATTATCTGCTGGAGTTTGTTAACTGGTCAACGTTGTCCACAGCTCTGAAACAAATTCTGGATCAAAGACGAGAAGAAAAGTCCTGGCAACCGCATCCACATTTTGGTACATTGGCTCCAGTCAGAGTTTCAGATTTGATTTCTAACATTTACCCCTAACTGCTACACAATAATCGGCGTTGTTCTCTTACAGAGCATGTTCCCAGTCTGTCTCATCTCTGCCGTCTGCAGCTGCGGACAATACTGGGACCAGATCTGCTGATGACGGGTGATGTGGTCCAGCAGCTTCCTGTACCCCGACCACTTCACCACTTCCTTCAGTTTAAGGACATCAGTGAAGCCTCCTTCCCTTTCCCACAATCACCAAGGATTAACCCCATGAGGCGAGGAAATCTTTCACACGAGCATGTCCATGTCCTATAATCTTCTCTTCTCCTTTTGTTGTTATTGTTAGCAGTGCTTTGAACAGTACATACCCAGTTGTCCGATGTTTTGATGTTAGCCTTCACAGGATAAAGTTCCATTCTGTACCTTTGGCCTTTAAATGTTGATTCCTCTGTTCTACAAGAATAAAGAAGTGTCAGTAACTAGTCCTATAACTTTTGACTAAAGTTTATTGTTAGTTTACAGTTTGTCAAATTATGGCATTGTTTTATACTGCACTAAAATTATCTATGCAATTTTTCTCTTTTGCTTAAGTTTTTTTTTTTCAAATTATTCAGCTAACATCAGCTGTTTTGTTACTGTGTTATGTGTGTTATTCTAAACTAACCACAAATGCTATTAGCTGTTATTTACCAATACTTGGTAATAAAACATATTATAAATATGATTAAAACTTTGTACTCTTCTTCATTTGGTCAAAATTAATTTTGTTCAAACTATTTTATTGCTGTTTAAATGCTTTAATTAGCTTTAATGGCAGCTTTAAGATTATTTGCTATGTTGTACGTCTGTCTGTTTTACGTTAATATTAAATGATTTTAATAAAATTCCAAATCAGAATTAGCAGTCGCTATGACGGGTGAGTAATCGTGACGTCATCAAACAGCGACTTTGGGCTGCGACTCAATAAGGTGAGAAAATATTTACTCCGATTAAAGCTACGACTAGTTTGGATTAAAAACCTGCAATTGTGTGTATTTTTCTTTTAAAATGTCGGTTGTTGAATTCTGAACAAAGTTTTTCGTTGATCGTTACTTACTGATCGATACTCACTTCTGTTATTTCACCGCACAAATAATCAAATAACGTATTTTTGATAGAACACTGATAGAGTCACAATATCGAGAATTGTATAAGTTTGTGAAGTATAAAATGTTTGTATTAATGTTTTGAATTGACACAAGCAAAAAAGTGCAGCCTTCAAATTAAGCTTTTCTTTTTAAACGGAGGATTGTTAGATTAAACATTTTACATGTGTTTTGAATGGAAATGTATTTAATTTCTGCCCTACGTTTTTCCCTTTTTACTGTAAATGTCTAAATAAATTCTTCCGATTCAAAGGCCCAGGGGAACATGGACTTCACTGAGTGTTACTCAGACACCGTGTCCAGAGTGGCTGCGGCTGCACGATCGGGGGACAGGAGGAGCCTCAGGAAGCTGATCCTAAGAGGCTGCAGCCTGGACTGTCGAGACAACAGAGGCTGGACCCCCCTGCACGAGGCTGCAGCTGCTGGAAGTGCTCGCTGTGTGCAAGACATTTTGTCTACTGTCGGTAAGAAACCACCGCTTTTTTGTCAGAATCACTCAGTCATTGGTTAAAGTTTAAACAACACGTCACAGTCAGTTGTTCCAGAGCTAGTTCTCATGTTCTTCCTGTGTCTCAGTGGGTTTTCCCCAGGAACTCCAGCTTCATCCAAGTACAAAATCCCAGGTTATTTGGATTCTCCTAATTGGCCAAAAATGTTAAAGTAACATTTTTATGTAAACTTTTGTGTCTGTATTTGTCCCTGCTGTGGATTAGTAAACTGACCAGGGTATGACCCCACCCTCGCCCCTTTGCTGCCGGGTGTGGCTCCAGCTTTTTCCGTGATCCTGAAAAACATTGAGCGGGAGATGAATGAGTGAATAAGCTTTGTTGACAAACTTTGTTTTTCAGTCAGAAGCTCAGGGCAGAGCAGTCATGACTTTGTCAACTTCCAAACCCATGAGGGCGAAACAGCATGTTTCCTGGCTGCACAGCGTGGACACGTGTCTGTGGTGCGTCTCCTTCTAAAGGCTGGTGCTGACATCAACAAACAGACCAACGACACTTCCTGTTCTCTGTTTGCAGGTACAAGACCTGAACCTCACCTCATTGTCTCTGTCCTCTGTGACCTCTGTGACCTCTCTGATCAAACTGTTTTTTTCACAGCTGTGGATGGAGGACACAGAGATGTTGTGAATTTCCTTTTAGGTGAAGGTGCAGAGGTCAACAGGTCACACACTGAGTCCTGCTGGACCTGCCTCCATCAAGCTGTTTATAAGGTGTAAAAGACAGAAGTTTTCAGCGTATCCTCAGTCATTTACACTATGTGACCCAAATCCTTTACTCTGTCAGGGGGACTGTGACATAGTGCAGCAGCTGGTCAAGGTTTGTAACGTTGAAGCTCCAGATGACCTGAAGATCACTCCTCTGTTTGTGGCTGCTCAGTACGGACGAGTGCAGTGTCTGCGGATTCTCATCGATGCTGGTAATTTTTTCTTTAGAGAATAATGGTGATATCAGCTCATGTCTATCTTCTCTAAAAGCATGTCCACTACTTTGTCTTAGTGTAAGCTTTTAAAAACCGCTCACTTTTCCATGGAGAAAATCAACAGTTTATCCCAGAAAAACACAGGAACTGTTGATGCACTGCTGCCTCGTGTGGTCAAGTTAAGTGATTGGTCCTTGTTTCGTTTTGACCTTAGGTGCCAATGTGAATGTGCAGGTGGGAGACTTGGCCACACCCCTCCTGATTGCTTCTCAGGAGGGTCACCATGAGTGTGTGGACCTGTTGTTGAACCACGGGGCAGATCCCAACAAGAACTGCAGTAATGAGTGGCCGCAGCTTCCCATCCACGCTGCTGCAGAGTTCGGCCATATTGAGTACTGACTTAGGTTTCTTCTGTATTGATCCATGATTGAGCAGGTCATCAGGTCGAAGGCTAATCATCTGATTCATTATGTCCTCACATGTAGAGTCCTCCGGAGCCTGATTCCTGTCACCGATCGTGCCTGTGACCATGAAGACGACACAGTGAGTCCCCTGTATTTGGCCATTTACGGTGGGAAGAGCCAGAGTGTTGAGCTACTGTTAAAGGAAGGATTCAGTCCAGATGCTCAGGACTGCAGTCAGTTGGACATGAGTTCACCGCTCGCCTTCGCTCTGTCCACGTCCACCACCGTACCATACAGGTGTGTAAGTTAACACACCTAAACACGTGTGCGTTCATGAGGTAGTTTTCAGTCCCAGCTAGTCTTTGCTCGAGGAATTTCCATGTCTCTTCTTCAGTCCAATTCTTTAATGTTGCTGGTTTGAAAACCTTTAATAAGGTGTTTGGATCAAACCTTTCCACATATTATCTCTAGTTACTGGTTACTTCAGCAGTGGATTATTGAATGTGTATTGTAACTAGTTTCAACCTTTTGAGGTTGTTGATTCATTGTCTTTCAGTGAGTGTGTGAAGTTGTTGGTTTGACTCTTTCAGTGAGTGTGTGAGGTTGCTGGTGGCGGCTGGAGCGACCATATGTGAGGATGCCTGGCTCTCTGTCTTGGCCACAGAAAAAACAGAGCTTCTAGAGCTGATTCTGCAGCACAGATGGATCCCTTCACCAAAGACTTTGACGCAGGACTCCTCTCCTGCTCCACGTCGGAATGACAAAACTGCACTGAAGCTGCAGGAAGTGAGGGCAATGCTGTGTGTTGCCCTGAACCAGGTTCGTTTTGTGGCCTGCTGGCTTCCTCTACTCCTGAAGGCAGGACTGGAACCGTCTTTGCTCCTTCATAGCCAGATGTGAGGAACGACGTCTAAATCCTCCTCCTGTAATATGAATATTCATGTCCAGTATGTCACTTAACAACTCTTGATCATCTCTCTCTACTTTGCTTTTTATAGGTTGGACAAGGTGGACGGTGAAGTGTTGAATTATCTGCTGGAGTTTGTAAACTGGTCAACTCTGCCTGCACCATTCAAACACATTCTGGATCAAAGACGAGCGGAAAAGACCTGGAAACCACATCCAGATTCAGGTAAGTAAACAACAAAGGTTTAGGTCTGTCTCACATACATTTCCTTCTCTAACCTTTATTCTTTTTGTTTTGTAGAAAACATTCCCAGTCTGTCTCATCTCTGCCGTCTGAACCTGCGGAATTTGCTGGGACCAGATCTGCTGATGACGGGTGATGTGGTCCAGCAGCTTCCTGTACCCCAACAACTTCACACCTTCCTTCAGTTTAAAGACATTCCACAAGCTTCCTACTCCTTTCCAGCATTGCTGTTTGTTAGTCAGAGAATTCTAGAATTCAACACTACACACAAGCACATCCATGTCCTCTGACTTTCCCATTTCTCTTTTGTTGTTCCAGTTTTTTCAATATTTTTGCACAGATCACTGCACATGCCTTAACTTTGTTGTTGATATTTGAATGTAAAATAAACATTGTGTGAAGTCTCTTGTCCCTTGGTGTCTCTAAAAATAATATTTTAAGCATTGGATTTTTTAAGTTTAGCTGTTTAGTAATACGCGGTGTAGTTGAGGGCCTTTGCCAGCAGAGGGCGTGCACCTAATTTAGGTATAGTCGGAGAAAAGAATGAAGTGGTATTGGCCGCTGATTGGTCAAACTCGTTGTTTTGTGTGACAGCAGGAAGTAGCGGTGTTAGCCTTCCAGCTAACTTCTTGGAGAGATACCTATTTAACTAAGGATGTTTCTGACGTCACACCCATGAGGAAATATCTTGATGTATTTTATACGTGAGTGTTCAACTGTTTGTTGTTATGACATTTATATTTGAAGATTGTTAGCAAGGCTAGCAGCAACCTGTTAGCATTGGATGAAGGTCCGGCGCTTTGTTCGCTCTCAAGCAGAATTATGGTTCAGTTATTGTTTTAATGAATAAAAATAGTTTTATGTTTTATATTGATAATCTTTTTCGGGGAATTGCGACATAACACACGTTATCTACAGATAAGCTTCGTTTAACATTACATTAGCTTAACACAATAAAAAACTATAGATGGTATCAAATTGAAATGCATTTATTTAGACTTTAGACAAAAATATTAAAATGTGCAAAGCGTCACTGTGTAATTTTTTAAGTAGAATGATTTATCATTTTGACGTATTTATTTGTACGTAAATTGGTTATAAATACATTCATCTTTGACGGTTTTGGAGAATGATTTTGTAAAAACAGAACCTACAGCCTTACGGATTAAATGGTAAAATGTTCAAGGATTGATTAGAGAATTCTCTTCTGGCTAACGTGGAAACGTCAACAAAACAAGTTATTCATATCTTTTGGAGCTGGCTGACACAAAAACAGCTGAGCAGGGTGTGACTTTTAAATCACTTAAAATGGCCTGTGACTGACAGCTGAGGCCAGTGTCGTCAGGGAGACTCATCCACAAGTCATACAGATGAGTGGAGTCACACGAACCACGATGCCCACAAACAGCAGGGATGCTGGTGTGTGGCACCAAACCAGGAGTCTGCTCTACAAGAACCTGCTGATCAAATGGAGGACCAAACAGCAGAGTTCCCAGGTGTGTTCAGGTGTTTCTGAGTTCAAGACTTCATGTCAGTGTATGGTCTGTCATCTCAACAGCCGTGTCTCCACAGGAGGTTTTCTTACCACTGCTCCTGCTGAGTCTTCTGATATTCATCAGTAAGTTGAACCCTCACGTTCATTATGAAGGGATCAGCACAAAAGAGCTGGAGGAGGAGGAGCACTCTATTAAAGGTCTGGGCTACACACCCATCACTAACATCACCAGCCACATCATGGAGGAGGTGGCCCAGGAAATGCGTGAGTTGCATGTTAAAAACCCACTCAACTCAACATGAGTTAGGGATCAAAGACAACACTTACGTACCTACATACATACATAAATACGTAATACGTTTTCATTGTACAACACTTACAGAACTCTGTGCTTTGTGTTTTCAGATATGCAGGACCGTCTGGAGATGTTTGCCAGTGAGGAGGATCTGGAGAATGCCAGCCTGTACGAGCCATCAAGCTTTGTTGGAGTTGTGTTTACTGACAGCTCTGCCATGTCCTACAGGCTGCGATTCCCCTACCACCGGCTGCCTCAGCCCAGTGATTACATAGAGTCTTTTGGTACGAAGTATCTGGTTTTACTGCCTTTAATCCGTCTGGTCTCCCCATTTGTTGACTATCGTTGTGTTTGTTTTCCTTCAGCTGACTGTTTGAGCAACTCAGTCAACTGCAGAGCAGCAAATTACTGGTACTCTGGCTTCATTCGGCTACAGTCTATGATAGATGCCTCCATCATCCAGGTGAGGACAGTAGCAGTTCAGGCGGTTGGTTAAAAAAGCTAAAAATGCAGTTTGCAAATGTATTCCACTTAAAATGCCAAAAGACTTTTTGTTTTGGGGTTTTGACCAATATTAACCAAAAAAAATACCAAAAAAGTGGAAAGTTAGCTAAAAATACTAAATTGTGTTTTAAAAAAACAGCTAGCTTACAATTAGCCATGATACCTTAGTGTTATCATGGCTAGTGCTGGAACATTTTGTAAATTTATAATTTTTTTAGGTGGACCTTGAATTAGTCTTTTAAAGTGAAGTTTGAAGCCCAACGATGCAGTGGAACAGGAAGTGATGTCACAACATTCTCTTGTCTGTGGTGCTCAGATGCAGACCAAGCGTGCGGTGCGTAGTGAGATGAACCTGGACGTGGTGATGATGGGTCAGTCTGCGTTTGTGGAGGTGCAAAAGTTCTCCCACGCTCTCATCTCCATTTACATGGTCTTGGCCTTCACGCCCTTCGTCACCTTCCTCATCGTCAACGTGGCAGCGGAGAAGGAGCAACGTCTCAAAGACACCATGACAATGATGGGACTCTACGACACCTCCTTCTGGTAAAAACAGGAAGCAGAAGAAGCGTTTGAGACGTTGTGGAAGAATTGAAGCATTGATGTGGTTTCCCCCTCAACCCACAGGTTGTCCTGGGGTCTTCTCTACGCCGCTCTGGTCACAGCCATGTCTGTCCTGATGTCCATCATCGCCACCTACACTGCTCTCTTCCCTAACAGTGACTTCTTTGTTATTTTCTTCCTCATCTTCCTCTATGGAATATCATCAGTGAGTGCAGCTCTGTTATGGACGCCAAGAACAAGAAGACAATCCTGGTCTGTCTTCTCACTGTCCTTCTCTGCTCTGTCTCTCCTTCAGATCTTCTTCTCCTTTATGCTGACTCCATTATTTAAAAAACCCAAGTTTGCCAGCACCGTGGGCTCCCTGCTGACCGTGGTGTTTGGCTGCCTGTCTCTCTTCACCGTGCTGATGACGGACTTCCCTCAACCCCTGGTCTGGCTCCTCTGTCTGCTGTCTCCTACCGCCTTCTCCATGGGCATCGCCCAGGTCACTAGACTAGTCCTGACTGTGTGTGTGGTCCAACGGCTGGTAGCTCCGTGCTGAGACTTGCTGTTGTTTGTGTCCTTCTTGGAAAGGTGGTGTACCTGGAGGCTCAGGGAGACGGTGCAGTATTCTCCACCCTGACCAGTGGTCCTCATCCTCTGTATGCGCCTCTGCTCATGCTGCTCCTGGACTGTGTCCTCTATTTGCTGCTGGCCGTTTATCTGGAACAGGTGCTGCCCGGTCAGTCCGACGGTTAAACCTGGGTTATTGCCCTCCTTGATTACTGCTTTTTTGTTTAACAAACTATGAACTTTGACCTCAGCTTTGCTTGAATTTCTAAAAAACCAATACTCCATCTGCAGGTGAGTTTGGAATGAGACGGTCTTTGGTCTACTTCCTGAAACCGTCCTATTGGTCCAAACGGACAAAGCGCTATGTGGAAGTGAGCTCGGTGTACGACGCAGAGGTGAACGGTGGAGGAGCGTCAGGAGGAGACGCCTGTGTGGAGCCGGTTTCACCTGAGTTCAGAGGAAAGGAGGCGATACGGTAAAAAATCAAGTGTTTACATTTATAGTCTGGAGGCCTGACGGACTGGGTGAAAGAGTGATTGGCTGATGATGATGATGATGATGATGCTCACATCTTGAACACTTCTCTCTTTGTTCTTTGTTCCATCCTTGATTCAACATCTGCAGCATCCAGAATATCCAGAAAACGTACAGAGAAAAGGACAACGTGGTGGTGGAGTCTCTGAGGGGTGAGTCAAAACCGTCATCTCCCGTCTCCCCTGCTTTATCACAAACTTATTACTATATAGTAGTAGCTCTGTTCTCTTTGTTGGAACGAATGTCAATATTTTTGTGTTGAATGTGTGTGCTCTACCATGGTTTGGCCTCGAATGTTTGGCTAACGAGAGCCTTTTTGGCTAAACATCCTCCCCCGACAGGTTTGACATTTGACATCTATGAAGGTCAGATCACGGCTCTGCTGGGACACAGCGGTGCAGGGAAGTCCACTCTCATGAACATCCTGTGTGGCATCTGTCCGCCCAGCAGCGGCTCGGCCTCCATCTTTGGCTCGTCTGTGGCAGAGATGGCAGACGGTCCTGAAATGAAGCAGCTGGTGGGAATCTGTCCGCAGTTCAACATCATCTTTGACGTCCTGACGGTGGAGGAACATCTGAGGATCTTTGCCGCCATCAAAGGAATCCGTCCGACCGATACTGACGCAGAGGTACGTGAGAATAGTCCCCGGGTTTCAAAGGGAATTCCTCAGAGAAAATCCTCTTTAGTCCAGATGTTTATGGTTTGTCATGAATAGGTCACCAGAGTGCTGAAGGACTTGGACCTGGAGAAGATCAAGACGGCCCAGGCTAAGAATCTGAGTGCAGGACAGAAGAGGAAGCTCTCTGTGGGCATCGCCATTCTTGGAGACCCTAAGGTCTGACCACGTCCCACGTTATTTCACCATGTTTCATTTGTGCTGCTTCATACTTCTCATCCTGAACGTGTCGGGTTCTAGATCCTGCTCCTGGACGAGCCCACAGCTGGTATGGACCTGTGCACCAGACACCAGGTGTGGACGCTGCTGAGGAGCCTTAGAGCAGGAAGAGTGATCGTCCTCAGCACGCACTACATGGACGAGGCCGACATCCTGGCTGGTGTGACTCCACCTGACACCTACACTGACACAGACAGTGACACTTAGACATTAGTGACTATTTTCTAACCCAGCTTAACTAACCCGGGTTAGCTTCCCTAGGTTAGATCAACACAGGTGTTCAAAAACGTTTTTGTTTCCTTACAGATCGTAAAGCAGTGATTTCTCAGGGTCGGCTGAAATGTGTGGGCTCCTCCATGTTTTTGAAGACCAAGTGTGGTGTTGGATATCATCTCAGGTGAGCACACTTTCACCTCCTGATGTTTGTGTTTTATATAAAAACATAAATAAAAACCCACAAACCCTTTATACCTTAAATAAAAAGGAGGCGCTGTCTCATAGGAAACGACATTACATTTTAGAAATGTTGACAGTTCACAGGGACGAGAGTATTTTGACTTTTCTGCAGGATGTCGGTGAGTGAGACGTGTGAAGCTGAGAAAATCACGTCACTGGTGAAAAGACATGTTCCAAAGGTCCAAGTGTCTCAGCATCACGAGACTGAGTTGACCTTCATGGTGCCCTTTGAGTCCATGGAAGCTTTCCCAGGTCTGAGACCAAACAACACTTTCAAACAGGCAGCTCACAGGTCACTAATGTCACGTTGCCTTTTCTTTATAGGTTTGTTCTCAGAGCTCGACCTCCAACATGACCTGGGGGTCATCAACTATGGAGTTTCCATGACAACACTAGAGGATGTCTTTCTTCGCCTGGAGGCAGAAAATGAAGTAGATCAAGCAGGTGAGTTCAATCACTCTCTTCTCCTGTCCATATCCTCCTCTTTCTTCAGCTCCTCCTCCTTCACCTCTGCGGTGTCTTCTGTTTCTTAATTTCTTCTTTTTTCTTGTTCTTCTCCTTCTCAGCTCCCCTTCCTTCATCTTCTCTCTCTCTCTCTCTCTCTCTACTGTTACTTTTCCTTTCTACTTGTCTCATACTCCTCCTCATTAAACTTCTTTTTCTTCATTGTTGTTGTTGTTGTTGTTGTTGTTTGTCAGACTACAGCGTGTTCAATAGCAGACAACAGCCGGAGGACGAGTGCGACAGCTCATCTGTGGACGACATAGACCAGCGTCTGCTGAACTTCTCGGACCAGAGCCGGTCCGACCTGGTGTCAGGTCAAGCCCTGTGGAGGCAGCAGTTCAGCAGCGTGGCCTGGCTCCACATGTTGAACATGTACAGAGAGAGGAAGGCTTTTGTTTACACGTGAGTCCATGCAAATTCCAGAGTGAAAGTTCAGAGAAAACACAGAATCTGATCCAGAACCCATGTCCTCTTCCACAGTCTGGCCCTGTTCCTGGTCTTTGTGGTGTCCATGCTGGGTCTGTCTCACGCCACTGGAAACATCCAGATGCACGCACCACAACGTCAGTTCCTCCCCATTTACCTCCTGAGGAGAAACGAGGCTCCTCGGAGATACGCCACCAGCCTCCTGGTCCAGAACGCCTCAGGTGAGAGTTCTCAGGTTCTAGTTTGTAAAGGTAAAGTTCTCCTGGTTAATAAAAATCAGCTACTTTGTCATTAACTGATGATTTCAGTCATTCTTCATTGAACAAAGATTTTTGTCATTTCTTTAGTGACATAAATTCAGACATTGTTGTCACAGTTTTGTACATTTCAAATTTTGACTTTTTTTAACTTTAACATTTTTGTCAATAAATTTCCTGACTGGTTTGTTTAACAGAATTTTAGAGACTGACAAGATGCCTGATGAGTGGAGGAAAAGTGTTCTGGTGCCAATTCATAAGAAGGGTGATGCACAGAGTTGTAACAACTACAGAGGGATAAAGTTGATGAGCCATACAATGAAGATTTGGGAAAGTGTAGTTGAAGCTAGGTTGAGGCAGGAAGTGGAGATTTGTGAACAACAGTATGGTTTCATGCCTAGGAAGAGTACCACAGATGCAATATTTGCCTTGAGGATGTTGATGGAGAAGTACAGAGAAGGTCAGAAGGAGCTACATTGTGTATTTGTAGATCTAGAAAAGGCATATGACAAAGTGCCAAGGGAGGAATTGTGGTTTTGTATGAGGAAGTCAGGAGTGGCAGAGAAGTATGGTAGTTTGGTGCAGGACATGTATGAGAATAGTACAACAGTAGTGAGGTGTGCTGTTGGGAGGACAGAAGACTTCAAAGTGGAGGTGGGACTACATCAAGGATCGGCCCTGAGCCCCTTCTTGTTTGCTGTGGTGATGGACAGATTGACAGATGAGGTCAGACAGGAGTCCCCATGGACTATGTTGTTTGCAGATGACATTGTGATCTGTAGTGAGAGTAGGCAGCAGCTAGAAGAGAACCTAGAGAGGTGGAGGTTTGCACTAGAGAGAAGAGGAATGAAGGTCAGTCGCAGCAAGACAGAGTACGTGTGTGTAAACGAAAGGCAGAACAGTGAAATAGTGAGGCTACAAGGAGCAGAGGTGGTGAAGGTGCAGGAGTTTAGGTACTTAGGATCAACTGTTCAGAGCAGCGGAGACTGTGGAAGAGAGGTGAAGAATAGAGTACAGGCAGGATGGAACAGCTGGAGAAAAGTGTCAGGAGTGATCTGTGACAGAAGAGTGTCAGCTAAGGTGAAGGGAAAGGTTTACAGGACGGTGGTGAGACCAGCCATGATGTATGGTTTAGAGACGGTAGCAATAGGCAGAAGACAGGAGGTGGAGCTGGAGGTGGCAGAGTTAAAGATGCTAAGATTCTCTTTAGGAGTGACAAGAATGGACAGGATCAGGAATGAGGTCATTAGAGGGACAACACAGACAGGAAGGTTTGGAGAAAAAGACGGAGAAGCCAGATTGAGATGGTTTGGACATGTGCAGAGGAGGGACAGTGGATACATCGGTAGAAGAATGTTAGAGATGGAGCCACCAGGAGACAAAGAGAAGGTACAGTATATGGATGCAGTGAGGGAGGACATGCAGATAGTTGGAGTCAGAGTAGAAGATACAGAGAACAGGGAGAGATGGAAATCAATGATCTGCTGTGGCAACCCCTGAAAAAAAAAGGGACAAAGCCAAAAGGAAAAAAAAAAAAAGAAAAAGAACATTTTTGTCAATTCAGTCATTGGTATTTTTGCTTAGTATTGTTTTAAATGATATTGTTTTTTTATTTTGCTATTTCTGCTCCATTAGGTTCAGGTTATAACTTGTATGTTGTCACGTGACCATAGATCTTTCTGCTTTGTCATGTTTAACCAGCTGTTGATCTTTCTGCTTTGTCATGCCTGCACAGACTCCGACATCTCTGACTTCCTCCACCACCTTGAGTCTCAGGACATCAAGGTGGAAATGATGAGACACAGTGACTACATGTCTGCAGCTCCACACAGCGCCGCCATCAACGTAACAGGATCCAGCAAGGTCTCATCACTGTCAGATGATGATGATGTCACAGACACTGATGATGTCACCTTCACTGTCACCCCAATTACCCTCTCATTTCTACACACAGGGGTTCAGGTACAGCGTGGCATTCAACAGCACCACGGTCCACTCTTTACCAATGACTGTCAACATCCTGAGCAACGCTCTGCTACGAGGTCTGAATGGGTCGGGTCAGATCAGAACCTGGACCAAACCTTTTGACTTTGTGAGTGTTGGACATTTGCAGAACAGTGTCTTTTTTACAGTGTGGTATTAAAATGTAAAACTTTTGCTTTTCTTTCAGCTTCTCCCAGACTCCACCACCTACGCCCTGATCCTCATCGAAGCCATCATCCTGGGAATGCTGGCAGTTGGGATGCCGGCCTATTTTGCTATGGATCACATTCGAGATCAAGAGGTAACAGTTCGGCTTCTTTTAAAACTGTTTGTACTCTGACCTGTACATATATATATACATATATATATATATATATATATATATATATCCTGTCCTCCATAT
>NC_024314.1:13941283-13990004 GCF_000523025.1 Cynoglossus semilaevis
GCAGCAGGAAATGTGAGAAGAGAAAGAAGGTCACGACCTACGACAGAGGAAATGTTAGATGAGGGATTGGGTGACAGCAGAACTTAGAACAGACCAGAATGTTCCTGTGGAAAAAGCACTTTGTTTTCTTTCCTCCCTGATTGGTTCAGGTTGTGAGCAGGATCTCCAAAGTCTGGTCTCTGACCCGTTATCCTTCTGCTTCATTGTCAGATCCAGTGTCGATCCACGCTGCGTATCTCTGGTCTGGTACCATCGGCGTACTGGTGCGGTCAGGCAGCGGTGGACATTCCCTTCTACTACCTCATCCTGTCCTCCATGACCCTCATCCTCTTCTCCTTCCACACTGGGAGCCTGCTCACTTCCAGCAACCTGACAGCTCTGGTCTGTGGCCTTCACACTGTACAACTGAAGGTCCAGTGAAATGTTGTTCCTCATCCTCTCATCCTCCTCCTCCTCCCCCTCCTTGTCTCCTTTAGGTCCTGTGCATCATTGGCTTTGGTCCATCAATGATCCTCTTCACTTACGTCTTCTCCTTTGGTTTTGCTCGAGTCCAGAGCAGCAGAGATTTCTTCTCTGTCATCTGTATGATGGTGAGACATGAAGCTTCTGAGCTTCATCTTCTTTGTCATTTTTTTAACTTTTCCTCTCCTGACGTGTGGACCTGTTCCTCAGGTCAGTGTGGTGTCAGCTGTTCTGATCCAGCTCTCTAATTTAACCGACAACACGGGTCTGGTCCGGAACCTGCACAACATTCTGTGTTTCTTCAACCCTGTCTATCCTCTGATGGGCTGCTTCAACTGTGTCACTAAAGTGAGACCATCCACACGTGCTAAAGCTCAACATTAGCTAACTGTTAGCTATCCAAAGGCTGACATTCAGCCACTGATGTAAAGTAGAAGTCTGATGTTTTCTTCATTCTCAGACCACGTTCCTGCCTTCCGACTATGAGGAGACCCTTCTGTGGAAGAATCTGCTCATTGCAGTTATAGCTGTAGGTTGCAACATTTTTATGCACCATCTGGTGGCGCCGTTGTACTGAAGGTATTTTGACCAGTGCTTGTGTTTGTTCAGCCTTACCTCCAGATCATCCTGCTGCTTTGCCTTCTCCGGTGGCTGGAGGTTCGTTATGGAGGGAGGACCATGAAAGACGACCAGTTCTGCAGGTGATAAACTGATATGGTGCTGTGTGGGTCTGTCCACAAGGGGGCGTACATTTCGAGACAATCACTTTCTGTAGCTCCTAGCTTTTGTATGCCCTCTAGTCAAATTTATAACCAATGTGTGAGAGGACAGTGGATAAAAACCAGGAAACAAGGAGCCTTCTCCCTGTGGCCCCGCCCATGCCCCGCCCCCACATTACTGTTCCAAAGTTTGATGTTTGTATTAAAATGTTCACAGAATTTCCTCCAAGTCAAAGTCCAAAGTGGAGAAGTTTCCAGTGGAAGAGCAGAATGAAGACGAAGACATTGTGATGGAGAAAGCGCGCGTTAAGGAGGCTCTGACCTGTCAGTCATGTGACCTGGTGAGTTCACCACTTCATCAGTTATTGTTGTAAATCCACTGTGTATTTTTAGGAACTTCAAACATTTGTCTCTCTGTAGAAACCAGCCCTGGTGGTCAATAACCTGAGGAAACAGTACAAGAGCAGAGGAGAAGGTTTGTCCATGAACAAGAGCAAAAACGTCGCCACCAAGAACATTTCCTTCTGTGTGCGCAAAGGTAACGGACCACAAACTACCACACAGACTACAGCCCACATAGACCACGGCCCACACAGACTACAGCCCACACAGACTACAGCCCACACAGACTACAGTCCACACAGACAACGGCCCACACGGACTACGGCCCACACAGACTATGGCCCACACAGACTATGGCCCACACGTACTACGGCCCACACGACAGACTACAGCCCACACAGACTATAGCCCACACAGACAACAACCCACACACACTACAGCCCACACAGACAACAGCCCACACAAAGCAAAAACTACAATCAAACTACAGTTACGCACCGTCTGATGTTTACTCAGGTGAAGTTCTGGGACTTTTGGGACCAAATGGAGCAGGAAAAAGTACCATCATGCACATGTTGTCAGGTGACACCGACCCAACTTCTGGCCAGGTACCACAGAAGTGACTTAAGTAGGAAATAAAATCTGTTTCAATGAAGAGTCATGATTGTTTTTTTTTCCCAGGTGCTGATGGGAGATTACAGCACCACCTTTAATCCTGTCGACCACCCACTGGAGCATGTGGGCTACTGTCCACAGATGAGCCCTCTGTGGCCCAGAATCACACTGCAGGAACATCTGGAGATCTACGCTGCCATCAAAGGCATGACAGAACAGGAAGTTCCGGGCATCATCAGACGGTGAGTCTCAAGCTGTGCTTTAATGATCTCTGGTTTAGGTCTGCAGAGGACAGATCAGGGCCTAATGTTCGTCCTCTCTGTGTCAGTGTGGTCAGCGCTCTGGAGCTGAAGGACCATCTGGACAAACAAGCCAAGACTCTGTCTGCAGGAGTCAAGAGGAAGGTGAGACCTGGGCCACAGAAGTGGCCCAGCTCAGATTGCTGAGTCAACGTAAAGATGAAGCTAATGATAACTGTGTTTGTTTACAGCTGTGCTTTGCCCTGAGCATGATTGGAAATCCACAGATTGTTTTATTGGACGAGCCGTCGTCAGGGATGGACCCAAAGTCCAAACAGCGCATGTGGTGAGTACAGTCAAAGTCCCTTTATGTCTTTAGGTCTGGTACATAAATTCTTACCACTGTTAGTTTTAAATAAATGGGCCCAAAGTTGGTAACATTTGTTGATAGGTAATCAAAAATTAGGCAAAATTTCCAAAAGCAAAATAGTAAAACGAAAAATTCAAAAGCAAAAAATGTCTTTAATACCTATAAAGTTAGCCAAGAGTGTCTGTGTAAGCCTAGATCTGAAAAATGCAAAAATTAGCAAAGATGCAATAAAGGTTTGCCCAGAAATGATTTTTACGTTAAGTCCAGAAATGGTTGAAGGCTAGTTTGTAAATCTATCATAGATATGATGTTGAATTAAGTATTGCTTGTTGTCACTCTTTTCCAGGCGAGCCATACGGGCTGCGTTCAAGAACAACCAGCGCGGCGCCGTCCTCACCACCCACTACATGGAGGAGGCGGAGGCTGTGTGCGACCGCGTGGCCATCATGGTGTCGGGTCAGCTGCGCTGCATCGGTTCCATCCAACACCTGAAGGCAAAGTACGGCCAAGGATACAGCCTGGAGGTAAAGCTCCGAGACGGGCTGACAGGGCGCCAGCAGGAGGCGCTGCTGCACAAGGAGGTGCAGGAGATATTTCCTCACGCCATCCGCCAGGAGAGGTGAGATGCCGCAGAGACAGAGAGGCACGTGGTCTACTGTGATAGGAGGACGATTTCAGAGCAGTTCTAATGTCTGTCACTGCTGTGTTTGTAGTTTTAACACTCTGATGGTTTACAAGATCCCAATGGAGGACGTGACGTCACTGTCCAGGTCTTTCTCTGAGTTAGAGAGAGGTGATGCACACACATACACATACACATACACATACACACACACACACACACACTGTTACTCATGATAATGTGTTTTTGTTTTCAGCCAAACAAACGTTCAACTTTGAAGAGTACAACTTCTCCCAGTGCACGTTAGAGCAGGTCAGTGTCATAAACACTCTTTTAGTACTGCTGTTAGCACCTGTTAGCACCTCCATGTGCCTCGTGTGGTTATTGTGTGTCACTGAAGGAAACAAACGTCCATGATTTGAAAAACAAAGCTAAGGTGAGTCCCATGTGGCCTGATGGTAAACGGACTGTTTTCTCTCTGAACTCTGGTTCTTGAAGCACAGACGTTTACAGACCTCACTTTTGTTTTTTTCTTTTTTAACCATCCTGCTTCTTCCAACTTAGGTTTTCCTGGAGTTTGTAAAAGAGCAGGAAAACGAGGAAGACGATGTGGGTTCCCTGAGCACCACCTTCCAGTGGCAGCGTCTCCAACAGGACGCCTCCGTCTCGTTGGCCAATCAGGGGGACAGTATCGTACACCAGCTTTAGACTCCACCAGAGGGAGCAAGACCAAATACATCCTGCTGGGAATCGCATGTCAACTGCAAGCCTGGTGGACAGAAGTGGGTGAGCACCACTGGCTGTTAATGGTCACAACACTGCCCCCTCTCTGAGGCTCTGAGGTTAGCGTGCATTTGACCTCCCTCACTGGTGCTGCGTTGGTTTTTGACAACCGCTCGACTTTTTAACCTTTACCAATATCATTATAAGCGTTGACGTTCGTTGGCCTAAAGAGGGCGCCGTAAACAAGCACACAGGTCTAATCAGTTTTGATATTTTTGTCTGTTAAAGGTGGTGGTGGTTTTCTCAAATGTAGCATCTTCGCAGCACAGGTCTCTATGAAGTCCTGAAGCCCCGCCCAAACCTCCAGCCCCATCACAGGCTGCGGAGTTGTGCTTTATTGGAATGTCTTTAAAAAATTGTCTTTATGCAAACAGTGGATAAAAGTGGGATGAAATACAGTACCTTAAAGTACTTCAGTTCTGTGTCCTGAGCAATGCTCTGGACTCATCTATCACTACTTTTCTCCCTCACCTCCTCTGGACCACCGGTCTTCACTGACCTTCTGGAGGGATCTTCTCCTTCCAGTCCTCCACACATGGAAACATTTTTTCTCCAGCCTTATGAGCATCAACTGGATTGAGGGAGGAGGCGGAGCCTAAGGCAAGCCCTTCCTAAGAAAGTGAGTCTGAACTGAGACACGGCAGAAGAGGGCAGTGACTGTGGGCCTGTGGCCTTCCTCTCACACACAAACACAAATATGTAGCACATTTTGACCTCACCTACAGGGGGCAGTGTTCAAGAACGTGGCCTGGGTTCATGTTTTTTTGAATAGTTGGTGTTGGGGCTTGTGACATACAGCCCTCTGTTTGTGAACTAATCGATAAATTGTAATTTTTCAGGCAAACATAAAATCAATTTTCACACTGTATTGTAATGTATTTTGAAACATTAAAGGAGGTTTTTATTTTCAGATAAAAAATAAAGATTATGTTAAGTAGGAAAGTAAAAAAGTATGATATTGATTTATTTATTCTGAATAAAGATGGCAGGGACTTTTAATTTATGTCTGATTTTCTCTTAGTTTATCTTTTGTTTGGAAACATCAGTCCACATCAAGAATTTTTTCATGCAAAAAACTACAGTTATTGTTGATATTTCCTTTTGAATGTTATTTATTTTTTTTGCTTTGTACATATGTAGCCTCAGTCTGTCTGACATTTTGTTTCACTTACACACACCCACTGTCAAACATCTGTACGTGTCACAGTCGTATGTAGCCGTGGGAAAATAAAAGTCCAGGAGATTTGCTGGTGTATAGTTTTTTCTTCTTCCAAAATTAAAAGTATTTCACAGGGGAAAAAATACAAAGTAAAACCAAAATATTTTCTTTAGTGTCAATTTCTTTAGTTTTTATTTCTGGTCGTGTTGCACAAATGGAAATATTTGAACCTTTCTTTACCTTATGCAATTTTCTTGAAATGATCTGTGCAACCGATGATCGGTTCCATAGTGTAGCGGTTAGCACGCCTGCCTCTGAAGAGCAGAGAGTCCTGGGTTCCCAGAGAAACCACATGATTGGCACTTGCTGAGGGAAGCCTATTAACAGCATATCTGCTGCTAACACAGCAATCTGGGATATATGGGTACTATTTATTTATTTTATTTTTTACTGAGTTTATTTTTAATACTGTGGTTTCAGTTGTGTGGTTTGTTTTCTGGTGATGTAAATAAAACTTGTGTGGTTGGTTGAGTGAGAGAAACCTTGAAATAAATAAATGTGCTTCTAAATATTTACGACTGTTTATTATTACTTCAATCGGTCTTGATTTTTTATTTACTAATAACTTAAAAAGGAAAAAATTTAATAAAATTCAATCGATATATATTTATATATATCGATATTTATTTTTTTCAACCTATTATTAAAGGTTTACTGGTAAAAAGAAATACCAGAAAAGAGTGAAAATCCAGCTCGGCCTTAACCAATTATTATAGCGGTCTTCACTGCCCTCTTGTGGTCTTGAAGAAAAGTGGCAGCCTTCGCTGTAGATCAGGGGTGTGAAACTCATTTTCACAGGGGGCCACATCAGCAATACAGTTCCAATTGAAGGGCCGGTTGTAACTGGAAGACTGTATAGATCAGGGGTACCCAACCCCCGGTCCGCGGACCAGTACCAGTCCATAGGTCATTTGGTACCGGGCCACAGTGGGACACAATGGAAAAATGTACTTAATCTTTACTAATTTACTTCATTCAAAGTAAATCATGTCAGATCCATTTATTTTCTTTATTTAAAGATAATCTGGCAAAAGATAATCTAAATTTAAAATAATAAGTCATTCAGACTCTGATACGAACAGAATTGAAGTCTAAAAGGTGTTTTATTTTGACAATTTAATGATCCTTCGATGCTCAGTACCTTGCTACTGGTCTGTAGTAACTGGTAGTACTGGCTGACCAGTCCTTGGAACAGAAAAGGTTGGGGACCACTGGTATAGACTCCATAACAGACGTGACAGACATGTTTCTGCAATTGATTATTATTTAATTGATTATATAAGCTTTTTAATTTCTCAGGTTAAGAAATCAGGTTGGACTTTACTAAATGCTTTTTAAGCTCCCCTGAGCCACACAATGACATTAAGTTGATATAGATATAGATATATATATATACAGAATACATATATATATATATATATATATATATATATATACACACACATATATATACACACATTTATATTTGCTACAACGTTTGTAACATTGTGTGGCTACAATGGCACAACTTTCTCTCAAGCGAAGGCTGCCACTTTTATGCAAGACCACAAGAGGGCACTGAAGACCGCTATAATAATTGGTTATGAACAACATGAACACATTTTACCAGTAAACCTTTATATATATGTGTGTGTGTTACACTTAATTATTTGTGTTTTGTAGCGGGCGGGTGTAAATAAGGTGAAAACGCCGGTTTAATTAGTAGCTTTTTAAATCACCTTGTTTATTTTGAAAGGGTACCGAAAATAATTTTAACATTAAAGTGAACTTAACGTTCATTTTCCTGTAGTGTCGGACTGCGGCCACAGGATAGCAGTGCGTCACCATATACGTCATAGCGCTGACATGACGTTCTACACTAATAAACTGTATTTATTTTGACTCGGTGTGTGACGTAGTTTGCTTTTTAATATTAAAATACAACATTCATAAAGCAGCGTTTTTTCTTTGTCACTGCTTGTGTGTTGGTTCTCGGCTCCCGTTCTTCCGCCCGAATGTGGGTGTGGTCAACTCGCAGCAAAAATGGAGGAGAGGTTTCTGTTGTAGCTGCTTAAAGTTTGAAGATTGATGTAAAAATAATCACAGAAATCGCGGTCGTTGTTCTTGTTTTCTTTTCTGGTGGCAGACCGGGGCTGTGATGCTTTATCACCATGGGAAATATATTTGGAAAAAAGAAACAGTCGCGTGTGACGGAACAAGACAAAGCGATTCTGGTGAGTGACACAGCTCTTAGCTAACGTTAGCGAAACTGTCAAAGCCCTGACGCTGAAACCTCACTGAGGAAACTATCATTTCAAACAAACAGTGGCTCTGTAACTGCTGGGAACACAACAAGAACAACCAACCGTGGACTGATGTTTAGTTTAAGAAGCTCAATTTCAGTTCGGCATAAATATTTTTGACATTCTCAATGGTCAGTGGTTTTCGTCGTTTTGGGATATATTTTGAAAAAGTGTTTGGCCCTGAGCTGCAACAGGTTAAGTCCTACTGCCTCCGCCGATATTAGTGATGAAACCACTTGGAAGTCGACTGATAGTCACTTCAGGGAAATATGCAAACCCTGATGTTAGATGATTATTAGTCTTTTTGAAAAGTCTTTACACTGAGCTCTGTTTACGTTGACGCCTCTCTTGGATCTTCTGCAGCAACTGAAACAACAGCGAGATAAACTGCGACAGTATCAGAAGAAGATCAACCTGCAGCAGGACAAGGAGAGAGTTTTAGCCAAACAGCTGCTGAAGGATGGAAAGAAAGAGTGAGAAAATCAACTTTGTCTTTATTGTTAATTAAATATGGCCGTCGACCTTAACATTTAAACAGTGTCAAATACTAAGCACATAAACACAATTATTTGTTTTTTTATCTACTGTTTTAAAAACAACCATTTTCCTGCAGCAAAGCTCTGCTGCTGTTGAAGAAGAAACGTTACAGGGATCAACTCCTGGACAAGACCGAGAACCAGATCAGTAACCTGGAGCATCTGGTGAGCCCAGATCTGACCGCTGCCGCCATCATTACAGTCAGTCCCACTGTTGTTGTGGTTCAACCTGAGGCTCTGCTCTGCTCCCGTTTCAGGTCCAGGATCTGGAGTTTGTTCAGATTGAGAAGAAAGTCATTGATGGCCTGAAGGTCGGAAACGAGTGTCTGAAGAAGATGCATGAGGTTAGTGAGCGTCATGTGACTGATGAGCTCAGGTTTACGACTGTGATGTCACTAATGTTGTCTGACCTCTGCTGCCCCGTCAGGTCATGTCCATTGAAGAAGTGGAGCGGATCATGGATGAGACTCACGATGCCGTTGAATATCAGCGGGTGAGTGGCACACGCTGCAGTTACACCTGAACTCTGTGAAGTTCTTCTGGGACTGGTACTGTTGAATGGTCACTGATGGGAATGTAACAATGCTGCCTGATCTCTAAAAGTCACCATGACACTACACTCTCTGGTCCAGTAGGTGGCAGCAGTGTTGAAGCCTCACCTTTGGTAACTTCAGTCTAAGTGTGTCAGTTTCCTTTTTTCTCAGCAAATCGATGAGATTCTCGCCGGCTCCTTGACGCCAGAGGATGAAGAGGCCGTTCTGGCCGAGCTGGAGGCCATCACTCAGGTCAGTGTGGTCATGTGACCAGCAGCCTGGCACCTCACGCTCCCTCTCTTTTCTTATCTACGTTACATTTTTGAATGAATTATTATTTTTTGTTTATTCAGGGAGAGATGGAGCTTCCTGATGTTCCTGCAGAGGAACTGCCCGAAGTCCCCGAAAAAGAACCAGGTTGGTTCTCTTTGACTCTTCAGTACCGGCCTCCTGTCTTTAACATTTGACCTCTGATGGCGTCTTCATGCTCAGAATGGTCTTCTCTCATCACCTTTGATCAGATGTCCTCAATAATTTGATTATTTCACTCTGTGGATCAAACCTTTGACATCGTTACCGTTAATTAGAACGGGTTCTTTCTAAATCTCTGATTGATTGATTGATTGATCAGTGGTTGATCGGTATCAGCCCTCCAGTCTGCTGCTGCTCACCGTGAAGCTCAACATGTTTGTGTTTCAGAGAGAGAACGTCCCAGGAAGAAGGCTCAACCGGAGATGCTCGCTGCGTGATCACATGACCATCCTGCAGGATCTGGACTCTGATCTGCTGCTGCTGCTGCTGCTGCTGCTGCTGCTGTGATGTTTGATACACAACCACCAACAGACTCAGTGACCGACAAACACAGTTCAACTGCAGCCTGAGGAGACAGCAGGATGTCCTTCCTCCTCCTCCTCCTCATCTGCTGCCAAGTCCAAACCTGAAGGAGCAGAGCTAAACAAACCTGCAGCTGCGGAGGAGAAACACACCCATACTGTACAGAATGAGTACTAACATCTCATATATTAAAGGGATAGTTTTACTTTTTTTAAATGTGTTTGTGTGAGAAAACTGTCACTGAAGCTGCACTGCAGTGTCCACAGCCCACAGGAAGTTTGATTGAAGGTGGAGGGCAGAGACCAGGTTTACAGTTTTGTGTGTGTTTTGATATTTGTCAACCTTTTTCTACACAGAATCTCATAGAGAAAACCACAGGTTTTACATTACAGCCCACAGCAGTTGTTGATACACTGCTGCCTCCATCACTACGTTCTAAAGTGTTACTCTGTGACCTCTGTTTGGAATTCTGTTTTCAGATTCACTTCAGTTACACAAACTGACCACACGAGGCAGCAGTAGACCAGCAGCTTCTGTTTCCCACTGAGTTAAACATCTGTAGTTTTCTCTATGGACTTCAGTATGGGAGGGTGAGCAGTTTCATTCAACACTCCAGTTTGTAGATGACGTTTCAGTGTCACATCTCATACAAACTTTTTAAAAAATCCAAACTATCACTTTTATTTCTTTGACATTTGTCACTAATCATTTTTACAGACACAGACTTTAATGTGTTCACTTTGGTTAAAAGAAAGTTAGAAGAAAATTAGTCACATTTATTTTATCAACAAAACACCACTAAACTTGTATTTACTTTCTTTTTCTACTAAATACAAATGTAACATTTTAATGATGAATATTTAAGGTGAACTCTGTCGTCATCATCATCATCATCATCATCATAAATGATCACTGACATTTATTGTTTCAAAAAAATGTCCCCATTTTGCATCACTGTAGTCAGTGCCCCCTGTTGTTCTAGGACTAGCCGCAGGGGGGCAGTAGGGGACAATCAGCGAAGTGGCCAAAAGTAAAAGGACATTATGTTTTCAGTGTGGGAGAGTTCTGTTGGAAACATTGATTGTTCTTTTGAATATAATTATTTTCTTTTTTACGACTTAAACTCAAACCCAGGTGTGAGTCTGCCATGGTTTTATACAGACTCTGGTTTCTGTCAGTTCAGGTTTAAAATGTGGATTTAATTTAAAAATCAGTTCTCATTTTAATCTTTGAAAATAAAACAAAATCAACATCTGAACTCAGTTCCTGTTCCTGTGCCATTGGTTCTGGAACCTTCTCAGGGTCCACTTCATGGACCGGTTCAATTTCAGACCAGTTCAGCTGGGCTCTGCAGGCCTGTGGGCACAGAGTGGGAGTGAGGCGGCAGAGTCAGAGTGTGGCGCTGATGAGTCACGGATCTGAAGAGGATGATGATGAGTGGGCAGGATGTCAGGGACAGCTGTGTGTGTGTGTGTGTGTGTGTGTGTGTAAAGCAGCTTCTTTCCTGCACCAAAGTCCATGTTTTTCCAAGTCCCAGGTTTTTACACCTGAACACAGCGACTGTTGATCTCTGCTGCTTCATCACTAAGTTTCTTAGACAGACTACAAAACCTAGATATAGATAGACAGATTAATAAAGTGCTGTCTGTCTATCTATCTGGGTTTCATCAGATTTCATCTGTGACTTCACCGTTTGAAACCTGATTCAACTTAGTGAGACAAACTGACCACAGGAGGCAGCAGAGGACCAGCAGCCATTGGGTACCTACACTGCAATATTTTTACATTTTTCTTTACGGACTTTTGTATTGTGGAGAGATCATATTTGCAGATTTAATATTGTTTGTTTTTGTTTTCTAACAGTCAATGCTCCAAAGTTCGTGAAGAAATTACATTTTAAAAAGTTTATAATTATTATATTATATATATAATATTATAATTATATTATAAAATGTTCAAACTCCACTGTTACAGAATCGCACTTTTAAAGTGACTGTAGTGAATTTCCTGAGTCGTCGATGAATGAACAGCTGCGATGGTCGTCGTCTTAAATCACCGCTCCGTTCCACGGACTTCTCTGTGGGGATGTGGAGACCTGAATAACGCTCTACTTTTAAAAATATATCGTTTATGATAAAAATATCAGACACAGCGATGTTGTGTCTAAATTTGAAAAGTGTGAATGAAAGCGTGTCACTGTGCGTGTGCGTGGTTGAATGATTGGAGCGGAGGAGGCGGCGTGGGAAGCGCGTGGCGCAACGGAGGTGGCGCGGACCTGGAAAACACCGCTGCGTTCAAGGACCCTCTGCTGTGGGAAAGTACAGTTTCAACGAAGGCTTTTCAGTGATGTGATGGTGATAATTATGATTGGTCGACAGTTTGTCTGATGGAATGGTGGTAATGACAACAATGTTAATGAGAACGACTGCTGCTGCTAATGATGCTAACAATGATTTCAATAAGGATGATGATGATGACGTTTATTGATTGATTGATTATGACGCTAATGCTGACTTTGGTAATAATAATCATAATCATCATAATGACGTTAAAGACAAATCTGATGCAAAAGTATTTTTTTCCCACCGGCCCTGAAGCTAACACGGCTCCTCCTCTGTCCTCAGCCGCAGCGTCGGCGACTTCGCGCGTGCATGTGAATGCGCACGCACGCGAACGCGCGTCTGTGGGCGCAGGCGCGCAGGACTGTGGTATAAAGCCAGAGAAGTGGCGGAATCTCGCGCTTGTTCCTGTCAGTCACGCACCGACTCAGAGCCTGACCTGCGGTTTCCCCCGTCAGTCTGAGGAATCACGCCAGGTCTGCACAGCGGAATTTCGGTTTATGGTTGTGACAGACCCCGGAGCAAACATGTCCCGGACCGACGAGGTGCACCGGATCACCGAGAATGTCTACAAGGTAAGAGAGCCGACCGCTGAGCCGTGACTCAGTCCACGGGTGTCGATGGTTCACACCTGTGGTTCTCCTGCAGCAGCGGAGGGATGCCCCGGCTTTACACCGGCTTTGGATGCTCTGTGCGGATAACTCTGACTCAGTTTACCGGTCTTTTACTCCGGTTCTTACCTATGGTTGTTATACAACTGCCGAGCGATGGTTCTGTTGGTGCCGGGGTCCAGAGCTCTCGGTGCGGTCACAGTGAGTCTGTTCTCCGGTTCCTCACACCTGTGTGCAGCTGTGCAGAGAATTTCAGCTTTTTCTTAGGATTTCATAACTTGGACTAGTAACAGACCTGCTGTGGATTTTTATCTTACCATTAAAATACAATTATATAATTTTAGACGAATGCTGTTTTTTTTTTTCTTCAACCTTTGACTCATTGTTTTTTTTTTTCTTCAACCTTTGACTCATTTTTACAATTTTACAATCAAAATGAAAATTTCCTCCAAAGGTGAGAGCATGCGGTAAAATCTCCATCATTTTAATATACATTTTAGTGATATTTGAGTGACTTTGATTAATAAAGAAGCTTTACCCTGTCTTTATCACCTGACTGTCACTGTGACGACCAGTGGGAACCAGTGAGGTGATGGGTGTGGTGACAGGTGGATGTTCAGGTGAGGAACAGGAAGTAACAATACGACATGGCAGCATCAGAGTGAATCTTGGGAAATCTCAGCCTTGACTGGCAAAAGACCCTCTTGATACCCCAGAGTGAAATCTGAGGAAGGCTGAGTGTTTCTCCCACAATGCTCTCTGTTCAGATAGGAGAGTGGAGGAGGAGGAGGAGGAGGAGGAGGAGGAGGAAAGGTGTTACTCCCTCTTCTCACTCCTCTCTTGAGGAGGTAGATATTGGCTGAGGCATGGATGAGAATGTCAGGAAACCTGTCACTGTGAAAACACTGAGTCAAAGGGTTGCGGAGGAGGAAGGAGGTAGTGGAGGAGGTAGTGGAGGAGGAGGCGAAGGCGTAGGAGGAGGAGTAGGAGGGCAGAGTGACAGGTGAAGAAACTTCAGAGTGAACTTTTAACTCTTTCCTCTGCTACTCCTGTCTGTATCAGAAAAGTTCATGGAAATCGTTGGTCTTGTTGGCATCAGTAACACAAGCTGACCACAGGAGGCAGCAGTTGACGGGTAGCTCTGAGTTCCCACGGGTTAAAGAGTCAGAGTTTCTCATTCCTTTAAAATGAGCTGCAGTCAAACTGATCTGGATTTACTGTAACTGTGTTTTTAAATCTAAGTGTGAACAGTTCTCAGTCCCCTGGTGGTACTGTTGTGGTTCCTCTGTCTGTAGCTCCTCTGTCTGTAGCTCTGATGGTTCTCTCCATGTTCTGTGTGAATGAACACGTTCCTGTGAGAACATATGTTCCATATGTAACATTCATAAAAAAAGGTTGCATAAACACCCTGCTTACGTCACAGTGATGGTGATGATGTAGGAGGCTCCTTCTCTGGCTCCTTCTCTCCCTCCCCCCCTCTAACCCTCCCCCCCTTCTCCCCCCCCCCCCCCCCTCCCCCGCCTTCCCCCCCCCCCCCCCTCCCCCGCCTTCCCCCCCCCCCCCCCTCCCCCCCCTCCCCCCCCTCCCCCCCCTCCCCCCCCTCCCCCCCCTCCCCCCCCCCCCTCCCCCCCCCCCCTCCATCCCTCCCTTCCCTCCTTCTCTCCCTCTCCTCCATCTCTGTCTATCTCCTCACCTCCTCTTCTCCCGCTCGCCCGCCGCTGCCTCATCTTCTTTGCGGCCTGAGCTCGATGTGAGCTGAATAGTGATGGGTCGCCCCGACACAGGGGGGAATTCCTGTACGACCATATATGGTGCAGGAAGTGCACCCCCCCACACACACCACCGCCTCCATCTACAACTTAATGCTGTGTGTGTGGAATAGACTGCTGAGTCCGCCTCTGCCCAAACATAAGAGCTGAAGTGGAAAGGGGAATATTGGACACACAGACACAGACACACAGACACAGTGGAGTGTTGGAGCGGTGCAGCTCTGCTGCAGTGATTTTCCTCCTGACTGAGCAAAAGAAACAATGAGAGCAGCAGTGAGACATTCAGGATCTTCATCCTCTCTTCGCTTTAGCTCTTTCACCTCGACAACACGTCCTCTGTCTCAGTCTCTGTCTGTCCTCTGTCTCCGTCTCAGTCTGTCTTGTCGTCTGTTGCACAAACCAGCTCCAAATCCTTCTCCCCTACGTTCATGAATCGTCTTTCGATCGATTTCCTTATTTTTCTCTTACCTGGCTGTTGTCTAGTACCTGTATAGTTGTGCTGCTGTTATTATTTCAGCTGAATCTAAAATATCACCATTTTTTAACAAACTGCTGGTTGAACATTTTAATGCCTCTGTGCCTGCATGAGTGTGGAGCTGAGGACACACAGGCATTGACCAATGGAACGTGATGGCTGACTCCTGTTTTAAAAGGGACATGTGACCTATTAGATTTCTTGAAACCCTTCAAGTTTGAAGTTGTTTGTGGTTCGAGGAAAGGTCACGACCCCAGTGTTTGTTTCTGCGCTGAGCCCTTGAGCAGCGCAGCAGGTTCCGATGGAGTCAGTTCACAGTCGACTCCACTGTAATTTACAGCTCCACAGGATACGAGAGTGAGAGCTGCTGCTGGTGCACAAACAGAGGCACGTGCACACGCACATGCACGCTCTTCTGAGGCAGAGCCAGGTCACGGCGTTCCTCCCGCTGCTTGTTTTCTTGTTTTGGTAGAGCGGAGGCGTCGGTGCAGACGACGAGCGCAGGATCACGGCTTCGTTTCTGTCACTGATGAGCACTTCACTCGTGCTACGTTAGCTAATGTTTTCATTTGCAGTAGTTGAGTCCCTTAATTGTCAGTTAATTCACAGTGTGAGTCTCTGCAACTGCCACAGGCTGCCACTGGAGGCACCATTAGGGATAAGTGGCTCCTCTGGGAATCAAACCCAAACCGCTACACTATGGAACCACTTATACAAAGACAGAGGGATGTTTTAAATAACTGCTTTTGATCAGAAATAGCGCCACCTGCTGTCTGTCTCACAAGCAGCATCTGGACTTTTCTTGGCTTAAATGTGTCACTTAGGTCCACTGACCTCGTATTTGAACCGTGCAGTAGAATTCTTGATGTTTTTAATACTGTTCTGGAGAAGACAGTTGGAGAGGTCAGTATTTGGCTGCACAGACACAAAGCCATTATATTCATTATACAACACAAGGAGGTGTTGTACTTCAGTACTTTAAAAAAAACTTTTACACACACACCCGTGTACCACGTATATTCAGACTAATGTTAATTTCACAACTCTGGTCGGTGTAGCTGGGATTGGCTGCAGCTCCACCTACCAGCGGGAACAGGATCAGCAGGTTGAAGGTGGATGGTTAAATTAATTAAATGCTTAAGATCCAGGGGTTGAAGGAACGACTCTGAGGACCACCTGGAGAACACTAGATTCACCAGAACCTCAGAAGGTCCTCAAAGTACAAGAGGAATTAATTGATTACAAATATTTTGTAGTACAGAGTTCTGTGTATTTTGGATACTGTTATATTGAAGTACACACAGATGTGACACGTGTTACTGTTTAGTGTCCTGTGACTGCTGTCATTCAGGTTGAACCTCATGGGTCGCATTCCTGTTCCAAACTGTGGTATTTTGCTGTGGAGTCAAACACACACACACACACACACACACACAGCTGTCATCTGTCAGATGAGGCATTAGAAACACACAGTTTATACAGAGAGCGGACTGAGTGATGTGATTATCAGATGAAGTGTTTACTCTCACGCTCCAGAGTCTGGAGCTTCTTCTTATCTCCTCACATCAGTCAGCTGCTGTAGTACCAGGGAGTATCTGAACCTTCTGGTACTACAGCCGCTGGTGCTGTTGTAGTTGTTCACTCAATAGGAGTGTGTGTTGTGCTTAATAGCAACAAAATGACGTGGTGTCACTGTCTTCTTTCACTGAGCTGGTGAGGAGGTGTTCCACTTCTGGAATCTAGATCTAAATCTACTCCAGTGGCCAGTGTTCTGGGTTTGAGTCCAACAATCCTGTCTCTTACTGTACCTGAATGAAGGACAGCGTGGAGAAGACGAAACACTGTACTATTACCAGCACCGCTCGACACAGCCCAAGTACCACCAGTGGAACGCCTACCATAGCTTTGGAACCACAGAGTATTTTGGGTCCCATTTTAATTTTTCTCACCACAGGACACACACACACCCACACACACACACACACACACACACGTGTCTGTCATGACCCGGTTGATGTTAACCTGTCTAACTGACCCGTCTCTGTCTCCATCAGTCCATCATGGAACAGTTCAATCCATGTCTGAAGAACTTCATCGCCATGGGGAAGAGCTACGAGAAGGCCCTGACCAGTGAGTCCAACTGTCCTCGTCCGTTTCTCTCTCTCTCTCTCTCTCTCTCTCTCTCTCTCTCCCCGTCTCCTCATCTGAGTCTTTGTACCATTGTACCCACATGTCAGTGGTTGTCCACTTCTGATGTCCACATGGCTGTCTCTGTCTTTTTTCCCCTCCATTTGCTTCATCTTTGTCTCTGTTATGTATTTTATTTTTATCTCTGTTTTTAGTCCTCTCCTTCACTCCTTGTCCTCCTGTCTCTTTCCTTTCTTCCACTGTCTATACTCGTCTTGTTTTATATTCTGTCCACTACTTTATTGTCATCTCTTCATCGTCTTCATCAGTCAAATCATCTTTTCTGTCCACCTGTCTTTACCTGACCCTGTATCCAGGCTCCTTGACATTTTCTGTCCGCGCATCTTACCCCGCCCCTGTCATATCCTGTCCACTCTTAAGTCCTTGACTCTTCTCTCTGTCTGTCCATCCTTTTCCACTCATTTGTCATTGTTTCTGTCTTTCTCTGTCCCCTCATCAGCCCTTTTTATTTTAGGATGTTATTAGTCTTTGTTCTATAATGCTTTAATCGTTTCGTCCTCCATTTTTGTCCACTCATCTGTTCTTATCCTGCCTTTGTCTTTTTCTTCTGTCACTCATTAATCCTCGTCCATGTCGTCCTCTCTTTTGCAATCTCATTTTCTGTTGTCCTCTATCCACATTTCCTGTCCAATGCCCAGGTTTGTTTGGTTGGGTGTGATGACAGTGCTGTTGTCTCTCTAGCGCCCTCTGTCTCATCACCATGTCTTTTATTTGCAGATTTAAACGAGATTTGATTGCGCCCAAAATGTTTTGAAGTCTGTTTGCTGTATTTGCTGGGCTTTGTCTCTTTATCTCTCTGTCCCTTTGACTCTCTATCCCTTTGTCCCTTTGTCTTTTTGTCCCTTGTCTTTGCTTTTTTGTACGTCAAACTCTTTGGGTCGTACAGTAAATAGCATGAGCAGCGTGCATGTGCACGTGCGCCACCTGCTCAAGGTCAGAAACAAAAAGCTAGTGAAATTTCATGTGGTGAAAAGTAGAGCAAGAGGAGGAGGAGGAGGTGGGGAGGAGGACAGCACTGGGTCCTGCGGGAGACAGGAAATAGGACAGACGACGCTGGAATCCAGGACAAAAAGAAAACAATAGAACATTTAAAGGAAAAGTCCAGAAAACATCATCAAAGCTGTTAATGTTTCGTTGCTTTACAGACAGGTGATCCGCAGCTGTTGACCTTTTACATTTCTAAAGTAAAGCAGGTCGTCATCAGCATCGGTGCATATACACTGTTATATATGCTGTACTTCATCATTGACATGTGGCTGCAAACCCACAGTGAGATGCTCCTGAGAATGCTCTTGTGTTTTGTGCTGTTGACTCTGTGGTTTGTGACCCGTGGTCACGTTCAAGCTCCAGGTTGTTGAGTTGAGGCTAAGGCTGCGCAATGCTAGGCTAAATGCTGATAAAATGTTGTCATCTGATGGGGAAAAAACTGGAATTGTACCTTTACCACGTGTATCTGGGACATTCACTGTTTAATTAGCTTTCAAACATTATGTATTTTTCTTTTCTTTCTTTTTCTTTAGCTCATCACCGTTAGCATTCACATTAACATTTACCTTTTTCATTGTTTACTTTAACTCATACTCATCGTCAGTCCTCCGGTCACAACCTCAGACTTTATTCAAACCTTTTCCCCTGACTCACCAAGACTCAGTCCACTCAGCCCACTCAGTCCATCCAGACCACAGATGGACTCTACGCTGCTGTTACTACGAGAGTTTGTCCACGTGACAGGTGCCAATCTGAACCGACCAGAATAGACCGCAAACATAACTGTGGAAAAAATGATGCGCCTCAGGTTCTGTTGACACTTGTACAAAAATATATCAACAACAAACAGCCAAACCAACATCCAGTTGGCTTTGTGTATTTTTACATCTGAACCATTCAGTACTGTGATAAGTACTTGACGTTTGATTGATCACAGGTTTCAGAGAATTCACTGATTAATTAAATGGGCTCAAGAGAAGTTTAGTATTTAAGTAGAACTAGCTTCTTTTAAATGTTCACATGCTGCTTTGTTAAAGCATTTGAATCTTTGTTTATGTTAAAGAGTAGCTGCTACTGCAGTTCCATCTGCTTCCTGTAGTGGCCTCTATCGAGCTTTTTCTTTTCTTGCCTGGTTTCCATTTCCACCTGCTGCTCTTTATTTGCCTTGCTCACCTTCACCTCTGGGGGTGCTGCAGTTTGGGGGGACCTGGTAGACACAGTTTTAACTCCGCCCACTGCTTCATGTTTCCAGGTGTCACACACGCTGCCAAGGGCTACTTCGATGCTCTGGTGCGGATGGGCGAGATGGCCAGCGAAAGTCACGGCTCTAAGGATCTTGGTGAGTCCTTGTAGAGACCGTAGCACCCCCTGTTGGGGAGAAGGAGGGTAAGATGAGCAGGTGGTGGATGGGATGGCAGATGTTACTTCTGGATCACTACGTCCTAATAGAACTCTGGAGTAGGACTGCGCCGGCTGTTGAGCACCAACTACTCCCTGTTTAAATCCAGCAGTCCTGCTGATGATGTCACCTTTTACCCATCATCCATCTGTGCATCACTACGTCTGTCATCAGAATAGCTGTCATTGCTTTTGTCATGTTCATGTTCTGTCTGTGACTCAGCAGCAACTCTACAGTGGGCCGGGAAGATGTGGCCCATATTATAGTTCACCAGAATCCCCAAGCTGGTTTTGCTTCTTCTGGATCAGTGTTTTCCAAAGTGTGGGGTGGGGCACCATCGGGGGCACAGAGCTCTAGTGGTCTTGTGTGGAAGGAAGAGAAAGGCAGATGAATTTGAGCAGTACCTGAAGTCTGGATCTGAGGAGGAACTCGACTGTTGTCTTATCTAAAGGGGGGACACGGGGGGGGGGGGGGGGGGGGTGAGGAGGAGGTGTGATGGTGCTGAAGAAAATATTGTGAACTTCTGTGTTGCAGCCTCAGCTAAGTTACCTGGAACTGTTTCAGCTTCTGGCTGTGGAGCCTCTTTGTTGGTGTCATTAGCATCATGTCAGTAACAGAGTGTTAAAGCAAGTGCTAATGCTAATGGAGTGACATTCATTAGCGATAGGTATGGAGATTTAGCAGGTGTGAGTTATCTCATTAAAATAAACTGAATCTGGTAAAGACCTCGCTTCTGTGGGGGGGGGGGGTATGATGATGATGATGGTGATGATGATGATGATTTCTGACTTTATTTGCTGATGATAGACGGACAATTGGTGTCCGTATGTCTCTCTCTCACTGCCTATCTATCTAACTCTCTCTTCTCTCTCTAGGTCTCCCCTCTTTCGAGTGTCTTTGGTTCTCTCCCTCTGTCTCCCTTTTCTCTGCCTTTATTAATTTTTTTTCTCTCTCTCCCCTTTCTCTGTGGCTCCCCCTTTGTCTCCCACCGTGCATCTCCCCCGCTCTCTTTCTCTCTGTCTCCTGGTCGTCTCGGGGAGAACACACCGACTGTGCACTCGTTCTAAAAATAACCCCACATCTCTGCTGCTGAACACCGAGTCCAAACATGGGGCGATGGTGATGTCGGTGCGGATGAAGAAACACATCGTCTCTCTTCCGTATACTAAATATGGATATGGGGGCGGGGCCATCAATAAATGTAGACAGGAAACTCCTGCAGTTCCTGTTTCCTCCTCTGACCATATATGGAGAAGCTCGTTCATCCAGACAGTGGTGGAATCTCTCAGCCCTGTCTCAGCCTCTTCCACAGAACAGCAGACGCGTTAAAATCAATCTGTTTTTAATATTCTCAGCGTGGCTCCATATGGAGGTCAGACCTGTTGGTGACCTCTGACCTTCAGATCTGTTGACGCGGCGTTAGATTCCGTTATTTAGTTTTCTGAGGGTAAAGGTTTTCTTCAGTAAAAAATGACTAGCTCTTCGTAGCTCTTCCCCACGGCGATGAAGTTCTACATTCACATGTGAGATTTCAACTAGCAACCCAGCTGCCAGAGATTTAAACAAACACAACAACTCTGCAAACTGAAATACCAGCTGCCAGAGATTTAAACAAACACAGAATGATCACATCTCTGCAAACTTTCTATAAAATACTAAAACTAAAACTACTGCAGTATAATATTCTCTCAACAGTGCCCCTACTGGACATCGACAGATCTACAGTCACTGCTCTCGTATTTTCTGACGTCACGTTTTTAATGTGCAACGAATGTGCAAGGTGCAACGATGGTCCTCTGTTAGAAATGTTTCTTTGTCATTGTCAGTGTACGCTGTGTCCTGTAGATGGCGTCTGTTATCTCTTCCCTTCGCTGCCTTTGATCTGTCTCTGTTGCTCTAACCTGCTGTTTTTCCTCTTTCCTTCTTTACACTGCGTCTCCAGAAGAGGCAGCGTGTAGGTATCTGACCACATCACGTCACGTCGCTGTCATTTGTCCAGTCACACGGTTGATTCAAAAATACATTCACAGGTGTTTAGTCATGTTCTCAGTCAAAGTTTTTTTTATTATTATTCCATCTGCATTTTTCTGGAGTTTTCTTTGATTTGACCCCGTCCTTGTCTGCTGTTTGTTGTCTTCACCGGCTGGACCTCAGCCCCTTGGTCTCATTGGCTGCTTTTTTTCCCTCTCCAGGGGACGTCCTCTTCCAGATGGCTGAAGTTCACAGACAGATCCAGATCCAGCTGGAGGAGATGGTGAGCTTGTTGGTGCCGAAAGCAGCAGGAGCTTTCTTCACAGTTTCTCCGTCAACATTTTCATATTTGAATATTTGAATATCTTCACACCGTGGTAGAAAAATAAACACTTAGGTTCATTTAAAGCTGGGCTCAGTAAGTCTGACTCACGCCTCCATATCCTTTAAAATCCTCTCAGGTTTCTCCTAGTCGTAACTGGTTGTGATGTCACGTCCTGTCTGTGTTGTCTGTAAAGGTCGACTAATTTTTTTTTCATAATTGTTGCTTTACTTACAGTTAATCTACAGTTTTCTGTTTTGCTAACTGTCCTTATGATTGAACTAACTTTAGCTGTGATGTCACCCACGTTTCAACAGTTTTCTGCCAAAATTATGTTTAAACTTTTTTTTCTATTTAGTAGACTAACTTTTAGCGGTTTAGGCTAACTAGTGGCTATTTAGTGGCTAACTTGAAGTGGTGCTTCATTGTTTGTATGTGTGCTGCAGCTGAAGTCCTTTCACTATGAGCTGCTCACAGAGCTGGAGAAGAAGGTGGAGCTGGACGCCCGCTACCTCAACGTGAGACTTCCTGATTTTTTTTTTTTTTACATTTGAAAAATTGAGAAGATAGCAGGTTTTGATCATGCTGACACACATGTCTCCGTTGCCCTCTGCAGGCAGCGTTAAAGAAGTACCAGATGGAGCACAAGGGCAAAGGAGAGAGTCTGGAGAAATGTCAGGCGGAGCTGAAGAAACTGAGGCGTAAAAGTCAAGGCAGCAAACAGCCGACCAAGTACGGAGACAAGGAGACGCAGGTGAGTGGGTGGGAGAGAGAGAGACACGCTACGTCCAGGTGAAGGTGAGGCCCAGGCACACAGACGGGTGACGTTGTGTCTGTGTCTTCTGTGCTCAGTACATGGAGGCCATCAGTAACAAACAGAGCGACATGGACGTCTTCGTGACCGACGGCTACAGGAACGCAGTAGCCGAGGAGAGGAGGAGGTTCTGTTTCCTGGTGGATCGTCAGTGCAACGCTGCCAAGAACAGCAGCAGCTTCCACAGCAAGGTCAGCAAGACACCTGGTCAACGTTCTCATGAATGTTCCTCTGAATGTTCCTGCATCGGTCTCCTGAGCAAATTTATATTTTCTTTCCATCCCGCCGTGTTCTTACCTCTTGTTCCTTCCTTCTTCTCCTTCACTCCAGAGCAAAGAGCTTCTATCTCAGAAGATTCCAGTTTGGCAGCAGGCCAGTTCTGATCCCAACAAAATTCCAGAACGGGCCATGTTCTTAAACCAGCAGATGATCGGACCAGCAGGACCAGAGTCTAAAGCTCTGCCAGAGGGGGCAGTAGTGTTCAGAGGCAGCCCCGGAATGCCTCAGCAGGTATGTGACAACACTGGGCCGACAGTATTGCAGAAAGTTATCCAAAAACAAACTCTCAGTTTGAATGAATCTGATCCAGAAATTACCACCGTATGCCGACGACTCCACCGTGCATTCGAGAGCTTGTTTATTTAATAAATTCTTCTTCCTCTCAGAGGCTGATGGGAGTTGTGGATGGAGGGCTGATGAATGGAGTGGGTGGAGCTAATGTGGCAGGAGGAGGCGACTACCAACAGTGGATGGAGGAAAAGGAGGTGCAGGGCAAAGTTTCACCACAGACCCAGAGGCACGGAGGAGAAGTTTTCTCCAACACACTTCCTGTACGCAAGGCTGCACCTGCCAAGAGCAAGACCACACTGAGTAGGTAGACAGAACATGAACTGCACCTAGAGCGCCCCCTGTGTATAGAAGCAAATGTGAAATATTTAAAAAGGAGATGCATTTAGACTCAGCCATTGGAGACCAGTTCAAATCTGTGACTTCTGACGACTTTTCTCTGCTGCTGCTTCAGGTTTGATGAATGTTGACTTTAAATGTTTGTTTATATTCCTGTCACTGACACAAACTGACCACAAGAGGAACCAGTGGACCAGCAGCACCTCAGTTATTGTCTTTCTGTGTAAGCCCGTGCAGATGTTTTGAGTAAATATCCAGGCTGATGAAGTCAAAGTTGTCAGATCAGAATTAAAGTCCCCGTGGTTACACCAGAGCGTCCTGTTAAACCTCTGCTGTTCTTCCACCAGCGGAGACTCGGACGTTGCCTCGCTCCAGCTCCATGGCTGCAGGACTGGAGAAGAACGGCAGAACCAGAGTCCAGGCCATATTCTCCCATGCAGCTGGAGACAACAGCACCCTGCTGAGCTTCTCTGAGGGGGACACCATCACGCTGCTGGTCCCCGAGGCCAGGGACGGGTGGCACTATGGAGAGAACGAGAAGACCAGGATGTGAGTGGAACCTCCGAGAACACTCTAGTACCTGTGAAGTACAGTGCAAAACAAGTATATTTACTAGTCTCTAATGAACTCTTGGTTTTTTTAATGAAGGCAAACTTTAGAATGAGGTTGTTGCAGCGCCCCCATGTGTCAACTTTATGAATATCTTGCATGTTTTTATAGGCGTGGCTGGTTTCCCTTCTCCTACACGAGGATGATTTCTGAAGGAGAATCCATGAAGCATCTTCCTGTTCACAAGTACGTTTTTTTTTTTAACTCAATTGAACATGCTAAAGCCAATTTAGTGTAAAACAGTTACTGTATGAATGTACAATAACCATGCATTCAACTGTAGAGGGCGCTACTGCCTCAAAGTCATTATTTCATTTCATTTTTTGTGTCGGTCAGCCTCCGCCACGGGAAGAGCATCAGCACTGGGAACCTGGTGGAGAGAGAAAATATTGCATTTCCTGTTCCTGATTACACCGTACACTCCCACATGGGGGCGCCGCACGGCAGACAACAACAGCAACAACGGCCCTACAGCGTGGCAGTGCCAGGTTTCCCACAGGTTGGGGTAAGTGAGATGTTTGGGATTTTTTAAACTTTTACTCTAGCACATGTGTATTGTTAGTTATCACAATATCAATGTCACTTTAACACCTGTCACCACTAAGAGGCGCTCTGTATTTTTGACGGATAGGATAGTTTTAGCATTTTTGGTGAACATTATACAGATCCATATTAACTTAAAATGTATAGACATATGTATGTTTTATTGATCTTTATTCATTTTTTCTGTTTGTTTTTTTTTAGCAGGGAGTTGAAGAGTATGAGTCTCGCTTCTCTACAAGGTAATTTATTTATTTTTTTACAATATGGGGAGTTGAAGAGTATGAGTCTCGCTTCCCTACAAGGTAATTTATTTATTTTTTTTACAATATGAAGTTGTTGTGTTTTTTTTTTTTTTTTGCTATTCATCAATTTAAACATTTCCTCAGCTGCACGGTGTTGCTTTTAAAAATGTCGATCAGAGGATGTTTGTTTCTTCCTTCCATTGTTGTAACTCTCTTCTCCATCTGTGTCCACAGTTCCACAGATGGAAAACTCATTTCCACAGTGTGAAGACACACACCGTGCTCTTCTCTTTAATCCTGCTGCGTTCGTTGTCGCAGAACAACACGAAGACGACTGGAGCCACGAGGAGCCTGGATGTTTGGCTGCTCTTTGTCGTGCATGAACTGAACGATTCCTTCAGTAATCACCAGGATCATGACGTGAGGCATTTAGTAAAACCACAAATGTTATCTTTGGTGATCCAAAACACGATTTTAATGCTGTAAAAAGAACAACTCTAATTTTAATCTTCTCTTGCGTCGTTGCTGTTCTCTCCTGCTCCTCTGACGTTAGAGGAACTGTACCACGAGACGAGAACGGCCAATCATAAAACAGGCCGAAATATTAACGATGAGAATGTTTACTCTACAAACACCTGAGTGTGCAGCCTCACTCACTCTGAGATTTTATCCATCAACCCATTTTATTATTGTTGTTCATGTGTTCATAGGAGCAGGTCTTCAAAACTGCCACCTGTCTCCCAGGACCACCAGTCTGACCAACATTAACTACAGCAGCACAGACCCTCACGCTTTACAATTTGCTGACAGTATCAGTCAAAGATGCACAGTACAATGAAGTACAGTAGTACTACATAGTACTTAATTCTAATTCTGGAAAGACACTCACAAGCAGCCACAAAATACATGTTCCCACACTCACCACAGGAGGGAGCTATATTGAGACTAGTGGTACAGGTACTACAGTTTGAGGAGAGTAAGAACAAGATTTTCCAAAGTAGTATTTAGAACTATATTAGCACAGTGGAAACATTGCACTTCAGAATTAAATTTAAAATAAAGTTGAACTCCTCACATTCAACAGCAAAATCAACCCTACGGCTCAAGCACTGTAAGTATTTAAATTCAGGTCTTTTTTTTTTTCTTTTTTTAACCAAATCCTGTAAATAGTATCCTGTATGATAAACAACACTGTAACATAATGTGTAAAGTATTAATGGAAGTATTATATGAACAACAGGCTTTTGTTTTAAATAGTTTTACTGTGAGGAGACAAAATGAATACGTTGATGTGCATGATAAGAAGAAAGTATAAACATGTACGTGTTAAGTCATGAACTCTCAAAATGTATGTTAGCTTTAAAAAACATTAAAAGTACAAAATAAACCCACTTAAATGTACATTTCAGTTTGTTTCATGTTTTTTAAAAATAAATCTGCTACACATCCAAACATCAATAAACGTCAATAGTTTTTTAAAAAGGAGGCTGAATGTAACAATGTCTTGTTTTTCTAACGACTTTAGCTTTTCTCACCTTACATTAAAAAGTTAAATAATGTACAAAATGTGTTGACACTTCCACATGCCAAGCTCTGTGTAAACCTTGTCAAAGTCGCCAACTAGAGCTTAAATTTAAAATATTATATTAGCTTTGTGTATTTGTCTTAACTAAAATACTATTGTGTGCTAATCAAGTCAGTTGAAGCTAAAATTCTCGCACAATTTCTAACTGTGATGACATTGATGGAAATTTGGCCCAAATCAACTTTAGGCAAGACAACGTCATGTTTATGCTACAACAGGAAGAAAAAACGAAAAAGTTAAAAAATAAAGTGTTAATGCCTGTTTGCCTTGGTCACATCAGGGTCATGTGAAGGTCAGAGTTCTCTGTTGAGAGGTGATGGTGCTCCAACCCCTCTTCCTGAGCTTCACCCTCCATCACTTGGAATACGGTAGCGCCTCCTGCAGAGACAGGCGTGAACGCGGCGGGGGGAGGCACAGGAAGCTGCGAAGAGGGGGCGTGTCCGGCAAAAGGCTGAGTGTTCCCTGTGGAGGATTCTGGGTAGTGTGAATCCTGGTGGAAAGGGAGGTAGAAGATGGAGGAAGATGTCGGGGAGGAGGATTCCTACAGCAGGACATAGGACGCAGTGAGTGAGTGAGTGAGGACAAGAAGTGAAGGGGTGAGGGTTATAAGAGGTGGAGAGGTGAATAAATGACACAGTAATGGATGAGACATCATGAAGATGTCAGGTGAAAAAACACACAGTGTCACGTTCCCACACCAAAGTCCATACAGATATACAGTGATTTTAACGTCCATGGACAACGGACCATCTAGTCTTTTACTCCCTCTTGTGGTCAAATTGTGTCACTCACGTTAAGCTCGTGTGTGCTGCGATAATAAACAGCTGATTTTCTCTATAGGCTCTGGTGTGGCAGACTTGGTGGTTTGACAACTTCCTGTTTCCTGTTACATAAGGCCTCTAGTCTGACATTATTAAAAACTCGTTTAGTCCTTTGACACGAAGCTAAAATAACTGTTTCACAGTCAGGCAGCCAAGTTGGTCCAGGTTGATAAACAAACCTTGTTTTAAAAATGTTCTAAAGCAGCAATGGTCACGAGAGAATCAGGAGATTTTTTTGTGAGATGATCTTTGTTTATGCAAGAAAAGATGACGTTTAGCTGTTAAAGGGTGATTCTGCAGTTTTAGCAGCGGGGGATGGGGATGAATGACGGGGAGGTTACAGGGTAGCGGGCGGGGTCACATACGTGCTGCTGAGCGGGGTGTACGTCTGTAAACATGGGCTGGACAGACGTCGACTCTGACGGACCTGAAAGTAACATTTGACACCCAGATGAAGAATCGCTACAGACGTCATCACACTGAGGAGCACAACCCTTACCCTACTTTCCTCCAGGCTAACCAGTAGTCTTTTAAGGTCATTTCTTCACCGCTAGTCAAGATTTTAGCATTTTCTCAGCTAACTTTAAGTTTAGTTTAGTTAAGGCTTTTTTAGCAAATATTTTAGTTTTTTTTTTTTTACCTCACTTGTGTTTTTCTGTTGATAGATGGATGTTTTATAATCTGCACTGTTGTACTGCAGTGTGTCCTGATGCCACCAGAGGGCGATTCTTCAAATGAAAAGAGGGAACTGCAAGAATTGGTTTTCTCATAGAGACTGAAGAGGTGAGAACTCCCTGTGACTGAGTGTCGTGTTCAACAAATAATAAACGATACAAAGTCTGCATTTTCCAAGTACGAAATATTCTCCTGCTTTCCTGACAGGAAGTCATAAAAAACTCTTTTGTCTCACAGCCCACTGCCAAGTGTAAACAAATGTATTATTCTTTTAATCTATTTACACAAAAGAATGAAAAATCTGAGGTGTAAATATGTTTTTAAGCTCCTAGCGCCGGTGATTTAGAAGATTATGGTGTTTAAATTTCATTTCCTACACAGTTAATCAGATGAAATAATTATAGGAAAAATGAACTAAAACCTACAGAGTTCATGGAGCGTCCAGACCCACGCTGAGACACTATGGCTCCTGAGATGGCTCTAATCCAGCTGTGCATGTCCTCTGGACTGTCGGCCTGAGGGACAGACAGGCGGAGACACAGACAAAGACAAAGACAGAGAGAGATGTGGACATTTTCACAGTCAGAGACGCTGAGGTTAAAATTCTCTGTGTTGTGTTTGTGTTTCTTCTCTACCTGTATGAAGAAGGTTCTGGAGCTGGTGACCATCTGAAACAGGTTGTCCCTCATCATCAGTTCACTGTATGACACACACACACACACACACACACACACACACAGCACATTAGTCACATAGTTATCTAGTCACATGACTGCCCTGCTCTCACAGGAACAGGAAGTGATCCCACCTCTGTTTACACTCCTGAACTTTGTGGATCTCCTTCAAGGAGATGACTCTGAGCGGCTCACGGTCCTGACGGAACAAGATGGAGACGAGGTCAAAGGTGAATCCACAAAATAACAGAGATGATGATGATGATGATGATGTGCTGTGACTGAGTTCTTCAACTTTTATTAGGCCACCCAAATTGGCAGCAGCACAGAGCACGGGCTATGTTCCTTGTATTGACCACATGGGGGCAGGAGTGGACCAGCAGCTCCCTTGTCACGGTGAGATCAGTATGGGAGATTGTGTGGGTCACAGACCCCGTTGACCTGTTAAAACTGTGATGTTTTCACTGAGACTCTGTCCCTCAAGCTGGTTTTGGGTGCAGGGATAAGAATCAGCTCAGGTTTTGTGTCAGCTCCTTAAACTGAAGGCTTTAGTTGACAGTAGTTGATACTTAAATGGTACAAACACACACACACACACACACACACACTGACTGACAAACTAGGTGTGTCCACACATGTAAGGAATTCAGAAACTATGCTGGTGTTTGTAGACACATAACACCCTGAAGGCAAAACTCTTTTCCTTCTCCTCCTATGTGTGTGTGTTGTGTGTTGTGTGTTGTGTGTGTGTGTGTGTGTGTTCCTTGTCCTCACCAGGTCAGATTTGTAGTAACTAAGTGCATTTTCATCCAACACAAAGTATCTTCTCTTCCATGTTTTCATCTGTGAAGGACAAGTGAAGGTCAGACTTGTGTCAAACTTGTCTCACTGTGGACGTGTCCACACAGTACGTGCCCTCTCCCTGTCTCACCACAGCTCCCTGTTTGACACAGTATCCAGTCTTGATGACCGTCTGGTCCTGAGCTCCTCTAGACAGATAGTAGGGCAGCTGATTGTGGCTCCGCTTCAGTCCTCCATGACCAGCTCCATTCTGCCCGTCTGCCTGCTCCTGAAGTAGACACACACACACACACACACACACACACACACACACACAGACAGACTTTGTGTCATTGTCTGGTTCTTTCTCTCAACCACCTGTTAGGTAATGTTCATCTCCACATGGACAACACCATAGAGAAGCTAGATGATTAAAAATGCTAAAATGCTAACAAGGTAAACCTCCTATATAGTCTTCAGACCTGAGGGCAAAAAAATAATTAAATCCTAACAGATTAGAGAAAAAAGAGATGCTTAAAAACCACACAAATATTTGGAAGGACTAAAAAAAAAAAGCTAAAATATCAAACACGCTAAAAGAGACAAGTAGAGGATGAGATTTGCTGAAACAGCTAAGAGAAGCTAACAGAATGTTCTGTGGCTGCTAACACAGACCGTCATCATTTCAAGACTGTCCTATTACTTGACCTGAATTTAATCAAACCAATTGTTACAACCTTAGTTCTTCAGTTTTAAGACCAGCCTTCACTTGTCTTTTCTGCAGCCCCAGTGGTTGTGGCTGCATTCCATTTTGGACAGGACTGAACGTGCTCTGTGTGTGTGTGTGTGTGTGTGTGAGAGAGACCTGTGTAGCAGTAATGATGGCGACTCCTCCAATGATCTCAGTCTTGTAGGAAACCTGCTTCATGGCGCCGAGAACATCCTGTGGGGTCTCGGCGTGCACAGCAGTGTGACTATTACCTGATTTTGGAACCTACCAAGACAAACACAGAACCGTTTTTAAAAAACGTCAGAGACGCCATTACATATATTTTTGCTATTGGCTAACATCTGTGTGTGTGTGTGTCTTACAGTAATTTTGGTGGCACTATTGAGAACATTGATCCATTCCACCAAATCCTGCTGGTCATTGGCCTGAAGGTAAAACTTCCTCATTCCTGCATTTATGACTGGGGGAGAAAGAGAAAGAGAAAGAGAGAGAGGGGGGGAAGGGGTTGGGGTACAGGGAGTGAGAAATTGGTAGAGGGTGACTTGGTCATGTGACGAACAGGAACGTCACACACAAAACTTCCTGAAGAGGAAACTCGTGTGTGATGCAAATCCAGATCTAAAATAAGCAAGAGGAAGTAAACAAACTCTCCCTCACACACACACACACGCAAATGTGCGCTAGGTCAAGGTTATTGTACAGTTTCCTCCTATTGAGTGGCCAAAAGCTACTGTTAGTCACCAGAGGAAGAAGACCAGGCAGTAAGTGACAAAAGAGAGGAAGTAACATTAACGAGGGGGGAAAGGAAGTAAAAAAGGAGGTGGAAGAAAGAAAAGGAGGTATGGAAGAAGGAGAGAAAAAAAGTGACAAGGAAGCACAAGGAGAGCTACAGGTACGGCATGCTGATGCCACCTGGATGGCCCACATGTAAATGTGCCATGTGAATATGAGAGATGCTCATGATAATGTGTAAGTTTTAGTTGTAGCGCCCCCACCAGGATTGTAACTTCACCTCACTAACTTAAATAGTTCACAATTCAAAATGGTGTGTGTGTGTGTGAGAGAGAGAGAGGGAGCTGAAGGTATACTTACCAAAGCAAAACTCTGCTTTTGGTCTAAGTTTTGTGGCATTACTGACCTTAAAGACAAAATGATGATTTTTTTTAAAAATGTGAATAAAATCAATCATAAATCACCACACACCAATGCTAACAGGCTAATAGACCTGTGATAGCATAAAATCACATTGTAAAGATATTAAAGTCTAATCCAGACAACACCTGTTTTGTATTGTAGGAGCGGCAGCCAATCCAAACAAACGGCTGGAGTCAACACAGACTTTCAGAGGTGAGCAGCCAATCATGAGGCAATAAGTCAAACAACCACTCATTGCTAGATACAAATTATTGGTAAGGTACCAGAGTTACCCACTGCTCCACCGTCCAGTGTTTAGGCTGACTCACCATGGATATATAGGAGAGCTTCAGAGCCCCAACCTCAGCAGACCCTTTTGGCAAATTCTTTAGGACAAAAAAAAAAAAGATATATTATATATGCAATATTTTTGTCTATAGAGATTAGTGCAGTTCAAAATAAAGGTTAATTCAATACAACGTATTTAAAACATGGTACAATCAGAAGTTAAAATAAAAATGCAGCGCCACCTGTGGGTTGTCCATGTACCACAGCAGGCTACCCTGCTGTGTGTCCAGAATGAAGTATCGCCGCAGAAAACGACCACTGTTTTCGTCCTCCTCAATGTCTAGGAAACCGCAGATGCGACTCTCTCGGTCCACGTACGGCATCGTGACTCGCAGCGAGTCGGGCTGCTTTGAATCATCACAGGAACGATGACTAAAACAAACTTGCTCTAGGTTAAAAAAAAGAAGTTTTTACATCAATTTCATAGTTAAATTGTTCTCGTGTTTAATAAAAGTTCAGAAAATGTCATTCCGATTTTAGTGTGAGATTTAGTTTATTCAGAGGTTAATTTGTTTCACAAGAGAGTGAAAAGTTCAATTTGTTTTAACATTATTTATTTTTAAACAAAGGTATAACTTGATCCAGTTAAGAGTGAAAGTAAAAACTAGAGTAAACCTTACACCAATGTTAAATTAAGATTAGTTCCAGCGAACGATAAAAACTTATTTTTGCTACAGTTAACGTTAGAATTAGCATAATTCCTGTTGAGTTTGAGTGTGGTTTGTTCTAGTTTACAGTCAAAGATAACTACACGTTACATAAAAGCACTGTTCTAAAGTGAAATCTTACTTAATTACAAACGAAAGTGAAATATAAGTTAATTCCGAAGGTAATTTTTCCAACAAAGTAACATTTAAGATTTTATGTTAGCATTAAAAGTTGATTTGTCAGTTACCTTGATGCCAGACTTACACGAAAGTAAGTTTGTTTCAGTTTAGTGTTACATTCTGGTTGAAACTGGTTTTAAGTGGAAGAAACCAAGCAAAAGCAAAACGGCAACAAATAAATAGCAAATACATCTATAACATGTATTTAACGTTGCATTTGTCGCGTTAGGTAGATTTTACGCACCGTTTTAAAAACAGTAAACCTAAAATACTACAAACTAAAAGTTAAACTCATTTGACCTTAAATTGATATTTATACTACCAGTATGGTACTGATAATATTATAAATGATATTAAACATGATAATAAGGCGATAATCAACAGAACCACGAACATCGTCATGGTTTCCTCTCCCTCCCTTCTTCCTCTCTCTGTCAATTTTCTTCCTCTCTTCTTCTCACTTTCTTCAGATTTTAATTCTTGTTTATAAATGAACACGACTAAGTGGTTAAGTTGATAAACAGAAAAAACAATCAGAGAGAATCTTTCTTTACTCACACTCTTCAGCTCGGTCCGACTCCGGTTTCAGTGTCAGAGTGAAAGTAGCGTTTGCACAAACCCACAGAACTTCTGCTCACATTTTTCAGAATAAAGGCACATCATTTTCCCGTAAAATGAGGCAAAGCGGAAATCTAAATCTATGTAACAAAATACAACATCATCCTCAACAACAGAATCACAACCTCCATAAGTGTCATTACAATAAACTAAATTTAGGGTAAAATAAATTATATATATCTAGTGCATATTATATAATCTAATTGACATCCTAACATGAAAAAAATGCAGTATGTGGGACTTAAGGAACCTGCGGGAGGCGCTGCTGCTCCTGTGGCTGTAATTATGCAAAAACAGGATATAAAGGAGAGATTTGTGTCAAACACACACTCAGAGTGACAGTCGGAGTGATGAGCTGCTGATTGAAGAGGCACTGAGTGGACACATACACACCCACACACATCTGAGAAGAGGTATGAAATGGTTTTCAGTCATATCAGTGGATTTAAAAGACACTCTTCACTTTCATCCTCTACTTCGTCACCACCTCCTCATTTCTGCTCATCTCTTCTTGTTCGTCTACATAAACATGTCTTAGACTGACATTGGCTGTTTTGCTATATTTCTGGCTAACCTCTCGTTACAGTTGAACTCTTTTAGCTACATTTCATAATACCTAGCTTTATCCATACCATGTCAACTGAATCATTATATTAACAGTAATTTCATTACATACTAAATTCATATTCTATACTTCCAAGGTATTTGGAATATATAATAGCATTTATATATCTTGGCCATTTTTAATCCATTTTAGCTAACGTTCATTATTTCTAGGCTGGTTTTTAGCAATAGTTGGGTTACTTCTTTCTTTTTCTGCTGTGTTATGGTGAGCATATTTATCACAATGTTTTTGCTGTTTAGGCCAAACCCACTGTTTTCCCTCAGCTAACCATTTCTAGGTTAAATTTAAGGCATCTTTAATGTTTAACAGACTAACTTCACTCTTGATACTTTTGGGAACACGTTTTCCAAATCATGTGATGGTGCCTAGTTATAATTTCTTGTTCACTGAATTGGCTTCTTATCCCTTGTGCTACACTTCTTATTTCCTGAAGGATTAATGAAGTTCTATCACTTCAGCTCATCAAAGAAATGTTTTGCCGTGTGGTCAGTGAATGTTTCCTGTACAAATGAGTCTCACATTCAGTTGTTTCAACATTTTTAGTTGTATCTCTTAGTGCTGGTGTGATGGTGAATTCCTGCCACCTTATGGTTCCTGTGAAGCAGCTTCAACCTCTGAACTTGTTGCACCTCCGTTCTCTGAAGCAGTGAGCTCTGATTGGACATGTAATGTCCGCTCATGAGAGCCTCTTCAGGCACCCACATGAGAAAGGCATCGAGTCCAGCAATCAGAGGAAAATTACAGCAGCATTCATATTCACACAGCAGACGTGAGTAGAATCATTTCCCTTCCTCTCAATTCTTTCCTACAGAATTCAAATATTCTTAAGAAATGTGGAGGACAGATTTACCAACCATGAAAGCAAAGTAAATATTGTGGCTTTGTACAAATTCAATGGTGATAAATTATCAGTTAGACCCTGAACAAGACAGCTGTGCAACCTGAAAATATAGGAGAGAAAAAAAATATATATACACACATAGTCTACTCAGTAGCAATTTAAACATTTTTTATTATTATTATTCAGAATCACAAGTTCCTGCATTTCCAACAAAGTCAAAGGTCACCCTGTGAGGAGACAGGAAATGTTAGAGTTTGAACATTAAATTTCAGCTGCTAGGACTTCAACTTCAATTACCTTCCATTCTCCTCTATGGAGTTCCTTTCACATCAGGAGTAGCTTTACTGGAGGGGTCAGCAGGAGGGAGGACTGGTGGTTCACTGTCAACTGGAATGTAGTAGTCTGGAGTGTACTTTGTGTGGGAGAGGAACTCTCGTAGCCGCTGGTAACCACTGTTGGACTGGATGATGTAGGATGAAGGTAGAGGAGGAGACGTCTCACTCACAAACTCTGCTGCTCCTACAGGACTGGAATCCCAAACTGTGAAGTCCGGGAAGGGACGAGACAGAAACCAGCTGTTCACGTCAACAACTCCAGCCCCACCTTCATCCTGTGGCTGCTGGACTTCAGGAGATGCTGGTTCTGCGCTGTCTGTGTTCTCAGCAGCGTCAGGTTCAGGTTGACCACCGTCAGGGGCTGCAGCATAGTGGGAGCCATAGTTGTAACCAACGTACACCGAAGCAGAATCTGCAGGCTGAGGAACACCTGGAGAACCTTCATTGGAGGTAGAACCAGACTGAACCTCTGGTGTCTTCCCTGGGCTGGGTGGAGGCTGAACTTGACCTACACCTTTGGATGGGACACCAGGAAGATAGAAGACAGCAGGTGGAGGATTCTGGCCAACAGCAGAGCCTGGTTGACTCAGGCCATCAGACGGTGAATTAGTGCCACCTGAGAACCAGCTCCGTGCTTGAGGATGATTGAAGGCTGAAGGAAACAACGAGAGTTCTTCAGAATGTAGTTTTAGACAGTTCTAAAGAGAACTGAAAACTGTTTTCTAAAAGTTTTACCACCATGGCCAGGACTCCAAGGGGGGCTGACAGCAGAGCTAGGTGGTCCATGAGGGTCTTCTGCATGCTGTTGCCTTCTAGTAGGAAGCACTAAAGGCTGTTGATCAGTATCCACACCAGAACTCCAACTTCTTGCTTGAGAATAATCAAAGACTAACAGAAAAAAACAGTTCAAAACACACTTTATCATTTTGAATTTGAGTCAATTTTGAAGTATTAAACCATCATCAAGTCAGAATGGCTTACCTTGGCCTGCAGGATAACATGAAGCTGTGCTGAAGAACATCAGAGAGAGCCAAGAAACCCTAGAAAAGTGAAGTGAAACGTTTCAGTTTTTTTCCCAGAGAATTGAAAAATTACAACAATAAAAAATAAATAAATAAATAAAAAAATTCACTGACCTGAAGAAAACCATCAGCAACATGTTTGGCTAAAGAAGGAGCTAATGAGGCTAAGACCCTCTGCACTGTTTTTAAACTGATGTGCTAATCTCGCTCACATAATTACTTACACCTGAGCAAAAAGCAATGCCATTGAACCTCACCTGGAGAACAGGGCGGAGATTCCAACCACGCCTGAACAAGAGGGTGGAGCCAATTACCTCTCATGGTTAAGAGCGTGGAGGTTTAACCACACATTTGAATCTGGTGTGAATGGAGGCTCCGCCCTCTTGACCAGGTGTCGACGATGTTAATCAGAGTATAAAAGCAAACTGAACAGCAGCATCATCATCTCCTCCAGTCTCCTCCTGTCATGTTGCTGAAAGGGTGTGTAAGGTAAAGGCAGTTTGTTTTTACATATATAACAGTGTTTGTTAAGAGTAATGTTTCTCTGTCCTTTGTTTGGTCAGGGTTTCTTGGGTCTGTCTGCTGTTCTTCAGCACAGCTTCATGTTATCCTGTGAACCAAGCAGGTAAATGCTGTGATTTTCATGGTGGTTTAAAAAAAAACTTGTGATTTTCATGGTGGTTTAAAAAAAAAACTTAAAGAAATGGTTTCAGTTCTCTTTAGAACTGTCTAAAACTACATTCTGAAGAACTCTCGTTGTTTCCTTCAGCCTTCAATCATCCTCAAGCACGGAGCTGGTTCTCAGGTGGCACTAATTCACCGTCTGATGGCCTGAGTCAACCAGGCTCTGCTGTTGGCCAGAATCCTCCACCTGCTGTCTTCTATCTTCCTGGTGTCCCATCCAAAGGTGTAGGTCAAGTTCAGCCTCCACCCAGCCCAGGGAAGACACCAGAGGTTCAGTCTGGTTCTACCTCCAATGAAGGTTCTCCAGGTGTTCCTCAGCCTGCAGATTCTGCTTCGGTGTACGTTGGTTACAACTATGGCTCCCACTATGCTGCAGCCCCTGACGGTGGTCAACCTGAACCTGACGCTGCTGAGAACACAGACAGTGCAGAACCAGCATCTCCTGAAGTCCAGCAGCCACAGGATGAAGGTGGGGCTGGAGTTGTTGACGTGAACAGCTGGTTTCTGTCTCGTCCCTTCCCGGACTTCACAGTTTGGGATTCCAGTCCTGTAGGAGCAGCAGAGTTTGTGAGTGAGACGTCTCCTCCTCTACCTTCATCCTACATCATCCAGTCCAACAGTGGTTACCAGCGGCTACGAGAGTTCCTCTCCCACACAAAGTACACTCCAGACTACTACATTCCAGTTGACAGTGAACCACCAGTCCTCCCTCCTGCTGACCCCTCCAGTAAAGCTACTCCTGATGTGAAAGGAACTCCATAGAGGAGAATGGAAGGTAATTGAAGTTGAAGTCCTAGCAGCTGAAATTTAATGTTCAAACTCTAACATTTCCTGTCTCCTCACAGGGTGACCTTTGACTTTTTTGGCACCATGTGATTCAGAAATAAAAGCTTAAACAGAAGTGTTTCTCAGTATCCACTTTATTGGAACATTTAGGAACTAAACAGTTTAATTGTCTACTGTTAGGAGTGTTCTTGGTCACTTAAGTTAATGATCAGTGGACCACTGTGGTGAGCTTGATGTTCAGAGCCAGAACATTAGACTTAACGTTGGTCTGTAGGCAATTTGAAGTTGCAAAAGTTCTGCATGAACATTAACGGTTACCTAGAACACATGCTTTAATCAACAGTCACTGACACTAACAGACCAAGGGACAGTGCAGCAGTTAATCAACAGTCACTGACACTAACAGACAGCAGCGCCTGTGTTCAGTGTGGCCTGGCTGACCTGATTCCTTTTCACCCTTCCTATAAATTACTACATTTTGCTTTACATGTTTGTCTCAAAAGTATGGATCTACTTAAATTCAGGTTCAAGTCAAATAGTTTAAATGGGTTATTTTAGATTAGAGCTAAAGGAGTCTCCTCAACCTCAAACAAGAGAACCCCTGGTTCCATCAGCAGCGGCAGGGTTCTGTTGGTCTGTCTTCCCACTGCAGCCTGGCTGTTTACTGTAGACGTCCACCTATATCCCACTGTTTGAAGCTTTTGTTCCAGAATGCATCTGTTACTGCTGCTGCAGCCTGAGGTCAGAGGTTGGGAGGATCCAAATGAACCAACAAACGGAGGCAGCTTCAGTGATGTGGAGTGTGATGTGATGCACTCTGCTTTGATGTAGTGGGGAAGAAACCTCTTTGATTCCCTCTGTGAAGTCAAGTCTGCTGAATGTGACAGCAGTGTCGAAACAACTGTGCTGATTAACCTTTACTAAAATCTACCTTTGTCTTATGTGGGAGTGTGTTAATGTGGCACACCTTGAATTGTTTTAAACTCTACTTCACTTACTGTAGGAAATCCCCTGTACATGAACTTTTTTTCTTACATGATTTAAATGTACTATCCATCTAAGTCATTATCTGGCTGAAAGGTATAATTATCATTTTTAATTTTCCACTTTCTTAACAGACACCTGAAGGTTCAATGGAAAATGTCTTTCTACTGTGATTAAAGTCCTAGATCAAACACACAGGCCTACTAGGCTATCTGGCTAACCTGTTAGCTATCCATCTCCATTGACTTTTGTAATTGTTTGACCTTGAACATTTAACATGTATTTGGCTCCAGTGTTGCACAGTGGAACCATGTCCAGTCTGACAGAACTCCCCTGCTGGAAGTTGCACATCAGGTCTAAAGTGAAGCTTTTTGTTTACTGATGGTGAAACGACAGAACTGCTGGCAATTATTTGAAGGGGCAATTAGGCACTCGTGGCAACGATATAATTGTTATTACTGAGCTGCCCTCGTTGTGTCAGCCATCTTTATTACATCAAAGGGAAAGTCTAGTGAGAGGATGCTTTGATCCAATGAGGCAGTGACTCTTCATTTAAATCAATCACAGACAGAGTAGGCAACAAAAAGGAAAGGCTAAGAAACCGAATTTGATATGACCCTCGTCTCCACTAAAGTTCTACATATTGGCACAAATCTCCAAACATTTGCTGAAAGCCATTAGCACCATCGTGAAAGCTCCTAACATTTACTACACTAATACCAGCTCGGGTGTGCTAAAATTCACATTTGTTATTAAAACTATGTGCATATATAAGTTTAAACTGTTTGATAAACAAGAACACCTTGGTTACAAAGAAGCAACTTTCAATTTATTTACAATAAAAATAGAAGTGTAAACATTATAAATTTGTAATTAAAAATATATATTGTAAAACCTAGAATTAGTTAACCCTTAATCGTTTGTCTGTACCAACACTGTAAATATGGTGTCTGGACCTAAAATCTGTGGACTGTTGCTGGCCAACCTAATAAGAAATTAAAGTCCAGCTCCATTACAAGTCCTGGATCTGGCCCGGGATGTTGTAACATTCATTTGGTCCAGAGGAGTTGAAGGGCATCATGTCTAATGAAATCTCTGCCTCGTACTGAAGGATGTCAGGAAGCAGCAACAATGAGTTCCTCTGGTTCCGTGATTCATCTGAAACCACAGAGACGTTGTCAAAGTTCTGCTCATCTCCTGTGTTGGGTAGAGGAGCAGGAGCAGCTGTTATGAATCTCTGAACTCCAGGCCCCTGCGCCTCCTTTTGCAGGGTGGTGTCATGCTGATATGACACCAGCTCGTTGCTCAGGTCCAGGGCCTCCACCGTGGATGAGGAGCAGCATCTGTTGCAGCCCAGTATGGTGGAGAAGGCTTTTCGGAAATCTGCGTTGAAGGCGTATATTACTGGGTTCAGGGAAGAGTTGGCCCAGCCGAACCAGAAAAATATGCTGAAGGTGGTGTCACTGACACATGGGGGCTCTCCAACCTTTTCAGGGTCACAGAAAGGTACCACACAGTTAAGGACAAAGAATGGTAGCCAGCAGAACACAAACACTCCCACAATAATAGACAAAGTCTTCAGGACCTTTGTTTCTCTCTTGAAGGAGGTTTTAAGCGAACTTTCGTCGTGTGTTGATCCCCGGTGCAGTCTTTGATTTTGAACACGAGGTCCCCCAGCCCTCTCTAATGATGAAATCCTTCTGATTTGAGTTTGTGCAATGCGGAAGATACGAGTGTACGTTCCCACCATGATAAGGACAGGAATATAAAAGCTAATGAGAGACGAGGAGATGGCATAGGTCCGATTAAGGCTAGCATTGCAGTCATCCAAGTTGTCCGTGGTCAGGTTGTCTACATGTGCACGATGCCAGTTGAGCTGAACAGGGATGAAGGATATGAGGATGGAGACAGTCCAGGCCACGCCAATCATAAGGAAGGCAAATCTGCGGGTCATCCTGCGCTCATACCTGAAGGGACTGGAGATGGCCCAGTAACGGTCCAGGCTGATGACACACAGATTAAGGATGGAAGCTGTGGAGCACATGATGTCAAAGGCCACCCAAGTGTCACAGAAGTCTCCAAAGAGCCATATGCCGGCCACCTCTGACACGGCTCTCCATGGCATCACCAGAACTGCCACAAACAGATCTGACACCGCAAGAGAAATAACAAAGGAGTTGGTGACTTTGGAACGCAGGTGTCGAAACTTGATGACAGCAACACAAACTAAAGTGTTCCCCAGCAGCGTAGAGACAATCAGGACACAGAGGACGCATCCAGTGAGAGCACGGAGACTCAGACGTCCTCCATCATCAATACCATCGTCACTTTCATCTTCAACAGGCAACAAAGGACCACTCTCTGCTCCTGCTGTAACCTGGACCCTCAGCTCATGTGAATCCTCCTGCTGCTCCTTCTGGTTCAGGAGCTCCATGATGTTCAGACGTGTTCTATGTCCAGCTACGGCAACAGCAACTATCACTAAACTGAGTGTCAGCTCCACACCGACTTTCCCTGTGCTCCGCCCCTGACCACTTCATCATCATCAGTCATCATCATCATCACCATCACCGTCATTGTCTTCACTGTCACAGATGATTATCAATTACGTATTCAGTATCAGACTGAAAGTTAAAAAACATGATCAGATTTTATAAATCAGCATAAAAGATTTAGGGTTACTGGCTTTTAATAATTGATCATAAGGATATGGATCTGCCTCTTTTATAGAGTAAGAACGTAATGCAATACAGCAGCAACTAAAAAACAAAAAAGACATTTTAGATCTTATAAATGTATCTAGTTTTTTTCAATATGGTTCAAACACATTTTGTCTTAAGAAATATTTTGGTCAAAATAAATCTATGTAACCACTTGTAAGGACATAGTGAAGCGAGTCACACGTGCCCTCTTGTGGACAAATGTTCAAAGCACCAAAGTATACCGAGGCATGTTAGATCTTATTAAATGAGATTAGATTAGAAATCATATCAATTATATAGATTCTTGAGGTGTAAGTACTTTCAATTGAATTAAATTAAATAACGGGAGAAAAATCCACTCCAATGCCTTTAAAATATAATAATATATAGCAAGAGAGTGAAGCGTGTCACTTCTGCCCTCTTGTGGACAAATGTTCAAAGCACCAAAGTATACTAAGATGTTAGATCTTAAAGACATTAAAAATCATATCGATTATATAGATTTTTGAGGTGTAAGTAGTTTCAACTGAATTATAGTAGGGAACGCCTTTAATATATATATATATATATATACATCCAAACAGCCAAAGGAATTTGAAAAGAAGAAATAAACCTGCTCTGTATATTATGTAAAACGTATGACGTAAGACCAAAGCAACGACGTAAGCCACAATTAAAACGTTGTACAATTTAATCTTTCATTTGTTAAAATAGACTCGTTAACTATTTACCGCTTTATATTTGTTACTAGTAAGTAATGGGTTATGGTTTCAAGAAGTTATGACGTCATTGTCATCTGTGTGCGTGAGTGTGCGTGCGCGCGCGTAGATGATTCAGCAGTCGCTCCTCCTCCTCTGGGCATGCGCAGCAGCCGCACGAGCGGCTCTTATTTTGACATTAAGTGAAACAGGGTCGTGTTTTCTAGAGGTAACCCGTGCAGGTAACCGACAGAGACCCCGTGTCTCTGCTGTGACTTGTGGAACAGGGGACCGAATCTCGGGCCTTAACAGAGACAGACCGAGGACGGGAGGACGGGATTACGGCAGCGAAATCACCGGAGGGCTGTAACCGCTGTTGTATGCCCTTTTCTGTCCTCTCCTCCTCAAAGCTCCACTGCTCCTGTTTTATTTATTTTAAATAACCGTCTTTTTCCCATCCCCGCTTATTTCTTTGTCGGATTTAACCAGAACCAGTGAGTGTAAAAACCCAGAAGCAGGTTCCGTTGGATTCGTTGGATTCATTGGCTTCAACCGCCGTAGTGCTTCCGCCGTCAGCCTCTGATGCTCCATCCACCCGGCAGGTGAGTTGAAAAAATGCCAAAAACACCCTTAAACTAAATATTATGGTGGCTTAGCACTTTAACCAAATAAAATAAAAACACACCCACAAGTTTTATTAACATCGATGTCATCTGGCTCGTCTAACGCTCCTTTCGACAGGCAGGTGACTTCGTACAAAACCAACACACCTATAATCGATAACCGACGGATAGATTTCATGATATGTTTATGTTGTCATGGCCTTGATTCGATTTCCCTCGTGTTTAGAGTGGAAACAGAGCTCTAACTGTAAACTACACCTAACCACAGTTGACATGTCGACCCTGACTTCAGTTACAACCCACATCTTAAAGGTGCACTGTGTCATTTTATAGAAAAATGATTTCCATCAGCGAAAATGTGAAATGTAAATGATTTATTGATGCCACGCATGTTCAGATATTCGTTGTCATTTTTCAATATCTTTTATTAGGCCCCTTATTTATTTGTTATTATTATTTATGTATTCATGAATTATATCTGATTTTTCTATATGTTAGGACACAAACGATGTCTGAAAGATGTTGGCTGTTTGACTGAGAGAGAACCAAAACAGAACCCAAGTTTGGCGGCTGGTCCTGAAAGTTTGTTTTTTTTCAGTGTAGTGTTTCGTTACATTAACATTATGAATTAATAGAGACATTCTAAATACTTTAGGGTTTTAGCTAAGTACCTCTGCACAAATGCATTATGTGCTTGAAGCAGTCATTGCTGCTAGGATTCCGAGGAGCTAAGAAGGAATGAGAGTATAATGATTCTAAAGAATGTAAACAATGGGGACAAGGACATGAGGAATGTTGTTGTTTCATGATGAATGTCCAACTACTTACTAATTTTCTTCTTTTATTTAGAAATAAAATGCTGCCACAGAGGGATTTTTATTCATGACTTTTTTTTCTTTCTTATTTTAATAAGCTACGTCAGTCATAATGGTGTGGACTTTTTCTCCTGCTCTTCGAACCTCACTCCTTGTTCATTCTCTTTCCCAGCTGGAAGTCTGAGAGACATTTAAAACCAGGCTCCTCCACAGTTTGATGATGGTGCCACCCATCTTTGTCCTTGGTGTGGGTTGTGTTTTATACTCCAAATGGGGCTGAAGCTGTGGCAGAGACAGGGTTCATGCTGGTGCTTAAAATCCCCGATGGTGTGTTTGGAAGTTGTTTTGATGTTGGATGAAGTATTTGAAGACTGGTGGTTTAACTGTTCATTTTTAGTCACAGCAGTTGTTGAAAAAACATCATCATAATTCCATTAATACAGAAAAGTTAGACAAACTATCCAGGATTTTCAAGGTGAGAAAGGTCATGGGATAGGGTTGGTAGTGGGGGGGTCTTGAAAGTTTTGGAAAAGAGAAAACATGATTTTCAGCTTTCTGATATTTGAGGAGGTCTATCAATTTACAGACTTTTACACATAAACACCACTTAAAGATTACCAGGCTAGACGTGTGTGTGAAAAGATGTGTGAGGGGCATGTGTGAAACGCTAAACTGATGCCAGTTTATTATCAAACAAAAAAAAAACATGGCTGTAAATGTGCAGGTGAAACTGTTAAGAGTCTGTCTCTGCAAACACAGAATTATGGGAGTTATGAGCCCGGTCTGAGAGTTTGGTGTTACAGAGTTGTTTAACCAGACACCTGAGTGTGTATGTAGCTCCACAGATCAGTTAGTTTCAGGTGTGAGTCTTGTGTTTTTTTTTCTTTGTGAACCTGAAGCCCAACCAAGTTAAACTATCACAATCAATCCAACCCTACCTTGGTCCCTCCCAGGAGTCTGACCTTCAGGTATGGACACTCCTTTAAACGGTAACAGTGACTCAGACCTGCTGCTGGGACTTTGTCTTTCTGTGGTTCATTACCGTGAAGCTCTTGGCCGTGACTTTAACAACCATGGTTTAAAGTGCAATCATCACTCAGCCTCCCGGAGAGTGTTCTCTTTTCTATATAAATTTTCCTCTGTTGCTGATTCACTGTCTCTGTCAGAACAGCTACTCTGTTATCGTTCTGTCTGGTCTTCACTGGGTTAAGTCCCCAGCGGGATCTGCCTTTGAGCAAAGCCCCAAATCTCAGGGTTGGTTGTCATACAAACCACAATACAGTGATAAAGTCAACTTTTCTAAAGGCAGCACACTATCTGAGGAACACGGCTTGTTTCATATTGTTTTTACTTTAGCTTAATTTTCCTATCAGCTGCTGTTCACAATGACTTAAATAAAGATCTCTACCATCTTCTGTTTACAAGAGCGAGAGGGTTTTAAACTCTAGTTTCCTGCTGCCCAGCCTGTGTGCTAAAGCAGTGTGTCTATGTGTGTGTGTGTTATATCAGAGGCCACTTTTTCTCATCAGACCGCCTTTGCAGCAGAAGCAGCAGCCACGGCAGCAGCAGAGAAAGAGCTGCTTTGTGGCAGATTAATGGAGGTGCATTAGAGGCAGTGAAGCTGCTGCACAACACTGAGGCCGTCTCTGCCAAGTTGTTAAAGGACCTATAGAAGACGAAGGGTCCTGGCAGTAAAGAGCCCTCTGGCTTCAAACCCCTGCTCTCTGCTGAGAGAAGTGAAACCGCTGAGAAGCTGAAATTAAAAAGTGTTTGATCTGGAGACTGGTGAACTGTGTGTGTATGTACAAGTGTGTGTACGAGTGTGTGTTATTAGAGTCAGCCAGTGTCTAGGCCTCAGCCAGTTTGTCTCCTTCTTATATTTAGAAAAGCCACTTATAGATGGTGTGATAATGTTACTGCAGTGTGACATCATCATCTTCATCGTTTGGTTTCCTCTCTGTCTGAGACAGCCAGTAAAAAAAATAATAACAATATAATAATAATAACAAGAATGGAAACAAAAGCTCAATGATGAAGGTGTAGGAAATTAAAGAGAGGAGGAGGTCACGTTCCTCTGCCACTACTAAATGGCTTCATCCTGTCATAATGAGCATGAAAGAGAGGCCACAGAGGTCACTACAAAAGAGCAGAACGAGGACGTGATGAAGAACAAGGTCATTCATCCACAGTCTCCCAGAATTCTTTATTGTTGTTCTATGGAGGATGAACTTTCCGCCACTCAGATGGCATGTTAAAATAATGGATTCAAAGCTCGCGCACGCACCCACACACGCGCTCACACAGTCTGAATGGTGTACAGTTCAGGCTAAATGAATATGAACAAATTATCCACAACCGAAGGAGATGGAATCGCTTCATGTTTGACAGGAGCTCTTGGTCACCTGGTGGACCTGTAGCTGTGACCTTACTTTGACCTCTCACCTAATAAAATGTTGTTGTTTTTGTTTTTGTTTTTTTCTTTTGGGCATGTTCCTTCTTTTAAAATGTTGTGATTTTGAAGGAAAAGCCCAGAAAACAGTTTCCAACAGTACCTGTCACTAACACAAAGGTGTGGTGACTGGTGCATCAGTTATTTCACAGTTTGATGTCAATGCTGTCACTCACGCAGCTGTTCAGGCCAAGACATTAAAGCTAAACTAAAACAATAGAACAGAGGTCAAATAAACTGAACTAATCTTTCAAAAACAGGCGTGTTTGCTGTCATGAGTCTGGTTACATCACTGACCTTTAAACACTGCTTTATCCTGAGGCCTGGACACGGTGTTGATTCGGCTGTTTACACCTCATATCTTCAATTATATAACAACACACAGACACACACTGATATTATTTAAGGCAGGGATCATCATTCCCTCCTGTTCTTATTTATTGGCTCATGTGTGAGTCTTATTTAACTCATGTTAATACTGCAATCCATTCAACACAGTTACTGTGACAGTGATTTATGAAAGCTAACTCACTGCGGCTAATGTTTTTACTGTCCTTTATTCAATGAACAGACAGTATTATATTATAGGCCTGTGTTTTGACAATACTCTGGCAATGTGATAGGATATATATTGCAGTATACTGTGATACTTTAAGCATGTCAGCATAGTAAACACACAATGCTGTTCCATCCTCACATCAGGTTACTAACATTGGATATACATCTGTAATCACGAGAGAAGAAATATGAAGTTCTTTACAGCTGTTGATAATTTATCACCTTCTTATGCCGACAGAAAGGACAGACCATTTAGAGTAAATGAAGACTCAGTGATGCTGTGCAGCAGCAGCTCCTGTGGGTCAGCCTGAGCTCAGGTTACTATTGATTCATTTATCACCTGGCCAGGATGGAGGAAGATCATGTTGCATAGCTTTGACTTGTTTTGATTTTAACCTGTTTTTCATTTATCAAAAATTTAAGCCAAACATTTCCCTGCAGAGTCAGCCATCACTGGTGTAATAGTGACACCAGTGATGTCAGAGCTGTGATGTCACACAGGTACAGCCCAAGGTCTCCCTTCCTTGGTATTTTCTTTTCTTTTCTTTTTCCAGCCTATTAACTGAAACTTGAGCTGGCTGAATGGAAAGACTGAGCAGAGAGTCATCAGCTGTTTGTTGTCACTGAGAGACAAACCTGAGAGTCTGACATGAGACACATCTGAGAGAGACATAAGAGAACGGGCCTGAAGAGTTCACATGTTATTTAAGCTTCAAATTTTTAAATGGTGGAAATCTGTCAGGCTACGCTTGGCTAATGGTTCAAGTCTTGTAGTTTTTCCTTCAGTTTGACAGCATTTGTCTTTGGTTACTGTTTCTTCCTTTTGGTTTTATTCTGTTATTTATCTGGTGATGTCCTAGTTGGTGCTGAGAGAGAACATAGAGGATGTGTCTTTACATAATGACTTGTGGTTTGCCACAGTGATGGAGGAGCTGAGTCATGATGCCAATACAGCTCCATCTACAGGTTCCTCTTCAGGCTGTTCCTCCGTTGTTGCTTCAGAAACTAAATCACATGTACCTTCCACTGTTCACACCTGACCTCTGATCAGCGTCATATTCTCTGTCCTGGAGCTCTGATGTTATCTGTGAGCATGCATGCTCTTCACAAGAAATGTTCCTTCACCGATCACATGTTGCCCAGGTTTATATTAGAATGAAGAGAACCACGGTGTGATCCACAGGAGCCTGGAGCAAACACACACAGCATCTCCTCGAGATGAGGGAAGGTTTCCTGAGAACATACATCAGGTGACATATCTGCCGTTGATGGAGGTTCAAATGTTAAAGCACAACAAAGGTCAGTAACTGTGGTGTAAGACGATCAAGCTAATGATGGAGGCACACATCACAGAAGGACTCCTGTGACTCCTGCCGCTGATACAGGACGCTGTGTTAACAAATCAGACTTCACAGCCCTGGCTTTAACACAACTTACATCACAGATACACACTCACACACACACACCTACTCCTTGATGAAGGGTCACCTGCATCACATGCTGAGACATGACATCATCACATCACTGGCCCTTGCATTATTATGCAACACGTTTTCACTTGTGTAAAACTGAAACAAGCCAGTCTTGTTTTTTTCTGCCTCTGGGTGTGTATCCTCATACCTGTGTGTGTGTGTGTGTGTCTGTGTGACGGCTGACGGGTGTGTCTTGTGAAGCAGTGGTCAGATTGTTATCAGTCATTTTCTGCTGATTGCTTTTATTAGGGGTGTGTCTTATCTGTGTGTGTGGTGGTTATAACATTCACACACAGTGCCGACTGTTGTAGCCTCACTTCAACCCATGAGTTTCATGAGGGAGGCACAATAGGAGTTTTGTTTGTGAGCTTCTAAGATTCCTTCAAAGTGTCCACCGACTCTGTGAAGAGTGTTTGAGTGGGAGATGATGGTGATTAACCACGATCGTTTGCGACTAATCGGTTGCCATCCTGTGATTAATTGGCTTCTGGATTATAATCATTGGACTGTCCTAGTGTTACCCATGAATGAATCATATATCAAGTGTCTCATTACATCCCTAATTAGGGTCTATGTTAACATCATATAAAACAGCATATTCCTCTATGCCTGAAAAATACCCTTGAAAGAAACAAGTGATTTTTTTCTAACTATCTTTTCTGTGCCTGCAGATTCTCTGGCTCTGTTTCTCTGGTGGTGAAGAGGGTGGGGTCTTATGTCAGCCCCTCCTCTGTGTCTTGTCGACCCTCCTGTCATGCCCACCACGATGTCCAGGCTGCCAAAGTTCAGCTCACGACCCAAATCCTCCACATCGTCCAGCAGCTTACAGTCAGCCCCCGCCTTGGCCACAGCTGCTGGCACTTTGAGCAGCTCTGCTGTGGCCAGCACTCGTCTCACCAACGGTTTCTACCACCATCCTGGTCCGGCAGGAGTCAATGGCTCTGTGAATGAACCTGCATCTTCTCTGAAGCCAAATGGAATGATCAGAGCCCCTTCTTCCTTCTCCATGAAATGGAGAAAGGACAATGGGACGCAGGGGGAGTCGGGGGCTGACACGGAGATGGAGAGGAAAAGTGAGAAACCAGGGAGGGGTGGACCGAGTCACTCTGGGAATAACCTGTCCCAGCATTATTCACAACGGCAGCCGGGATCGCCAAAAAACACCAAGGCTGCAATGAAAGGGC
>NC_024314.1:13991095-13999669 GCF_000523025.1 Cynoglossus semilaevis
GCCAAAAAACACAAAGTCTGCAATGAAAGTGCAATCACCATCACTGGAACACAGTGCCAGAACTCTTCCTCTTCCCAAAAATGGTTCCAAGGTGGTCCAGACTGCTCCCAAACTGAATAATGACACAAAACATGTCGCAAATGGGTTTTCTGGACTCAGACCTCGGAGCAGTACCGACAGCTTTCTCAGGCACACTCAGAGATTTTTAAGGCCAGGTCCTGGTTCTGGTTCTGGTTCTCGAACCACTTCTCCCTCTCAAAAGAAAACACCAGCAGGTCGCTCACACTCCAGTGACGGCCTGGGCTCAGTGTCTGCCGTTCGTCTGACTGAAAAAGATCGCATTAGTTCTCGTAGCCTCACCCAGGTACAAAAACAGCCCTCGCCTGTCTTCACGGTCACTGCCCTTCCGTGCTCCATCCAGGCCCCGCCCAAAGGTGGTAAAAAGTCCCCTGTAACCAGGCAGGTGTCAGGGGGTGGGCTCAAAGCTACAGGGAGGTCAGGTTTGCCCCCATCTGCCTTAAAGAAGCCCCTCTCACCTGCGCTTGGCCCCGCTTCTAAGCCCAGCGGTATCAGCTACAAACTGTCACGTCCTATGCTGTTAAAGCAGGCACGCCCCCTACGGGTGATGTCTGCTACTGCATCAGAGCTCAATTCAGTCAAGATAAGTTCTCCAACAGAAAACAGCCGAGGTATGAGTTTGTTCTCTGTGTAAAAATGACCAGCGGATTCTTGAACCATTACTTAAATACCTACCCCTCACAGAAACTCCTGCTGAGTCTCCAGAGAAAGATGTCCTGTCCTCAGAGCCTGTGTCCATCGTTGGGGAGACACTGGAGGACATGTCCTTGTCCTCCACCTCGTCTCTGGACAGAAATGACACCAGTCAGGAGTACATGGATGACTTTGACAACCTGGGTAAATAACAGTCAGCTCTTTTACTGGTCACTCAGATCTATGTCCATCATCCAGCCTTTGTTTGTCTTTGTCTGCAGGAGTTGAAATTTTACTCTTCTCTCCCAAAAATGATGAAGATGACTCAGGACTTGACCAATCGTGTGCCAGGTTTGATGATGACAAGACCAGTGTTAACGGTGTCACAGAGGCATCGGGTCTGTGTTTTCTGGAGGATGGTGTGGACTGGGCTGGTCTGAAGTTAAAGAGTGAGTCATGTGACCAGAGCACAGAGCAGAGACAATGACAGAGTAAAATCAAAACCCAGATGAAATGATTTTCTTTGTCTGCAGGTGACGACACGCAGCGTCATGTAAGTCTACTGTCACACCAGAGAAAGATGAGTCAGACGGATTATCACGAGCAGGTACCGTGACTGAAAAGAAGGAAATCAAGGACTGAAAATAAAATAAAACAATTTAACTAGTCAACTGATTGGAAATTGTCCTCACATTCCCAACATACAAACGAGAAAATCTCCAATCTTTTTTTTTTTTTTCTTTTTTTTATTTCAGGGTGGTTCCTCTCTGGACCTGTCCCCCTCCGACTCCTGCGGCTCTGCAGGAACCTACATGTGGGACGAGGAGGATCTGGAGCCACTGGGGGGCGCCAACTCCGCTTCCATCAACTGTAACAGCCAACATATTGAGGACTTTGACTCTGAGGTAAACAGTTCTGTAAATGTCAGTGTGTTCGGAAACTGATAAAAAGAAAAAGCTTTGAAGATTAAAGATTGAAACTTTTTTTTAAATGATGTTTGTAGTGACGTTATGCTGGTTAAAATCCCAATAAGAGCCTCCCTGTAGAAAGTGTTCAGGTATTATCCTCAGAAAGCCTCTGGAGACAGAGGTCACAGAAGTCCGTTCACTCAGACATCACGAGTCTAACCAGTCACATGTTGAAGAGCGCGACTCCAAATTAAGGCCTCTGTCTCCCTCCAGTGTTTGTACTGTGTCTTACAGCAGCTTTTCTAAGCACTGCAGTTTCTATATTCCCTTTCCCTTTAGTTCCTATTTAGCTTCTGTGTAGACATCCATCTGATACTCACAAATATATATTTGTCTCTGTCTGTGTTTCAGGACATCTTGAAAGACCTGGACACCTGTGATCTGGAGGACGATGACCTCATGCTGGACACAGACTTTACAGAAGACGCCTCTGTTCTCAGTGGTACTGAGTTCACACACACACACACACACACACACACTAACACACACTCATTATAGCATTAAATGTCTTCTCTGGATCTTTTTCCTTGATCTGTCATCTGCAGACAGAGATGGAATGTCCCACATGGCTGAGTGGAGGAGGAGACAGCTCTGCTGGGGGACAAATGATGTCCAGAATGAAGATGGGTAAGACACGTCCTCTGCTGAACATGAGTGTTCACAAAGACCGTAGTCACACGGGTGTCTTCTCTGTCCTCTCAGTGACTTCACCTGCTACAAACTCACCGAGGATCCAGGAAACAAGAGGACAGATATATGTCGGGATGGTGACATCATTCTTGACCTTTGTCCTTCAAGGTCTTTTATCACCAGATCATCTTCTGGGTGAGAGATTATCCTCCTATACCAGATTTAAAAAGTTGATGTGACTGTAACAGCAGGGATGCAGTATGAATACTCAGTATTTGTTTTCTCCTTCTTTGCCCTCTGCTCAGGACTCTGCTGTCATCGTTCATAGCGCCTCCCGCTGTTCTGGGTGTAGATGTGGAGGAACTGGCTGATGACTGCTCTGCAGTGCGATCACAGCTGGAGTTTCTGCAGATGTTACTGCTGCAGGTGAGGAGGAAACGGCAGCACCACCGCAACCGCATCACTACTAAATCACCACCACATCACTACTGCATCCCCACCACATCACAACTACATCCCTACTGCATCACTACTGCATCCCCACCACATCACAACTACATCCCTACTGCATCACTACTACATCCCCCCCACATCACTCCTGCATCACTACTGCATCCCCACCACATCACTACCGCATCACCACTACATCACTACTACATCCCCACCACATCACTACTGCATCCCCACCACATCACTACCGCATCACTACTAAATCACCACCACATCACTACTACATCACTAATACATCACCAATATACCACTACTAAATCACCACCACATCACTATTGCATCACTACTGCATCCCCACCACATCACTACTACATCAGTATTACATCACCACTACATCACTACTACATCACTACTTCATCACCACCGCATCACTACTACATCACTACTACACCACTACTACATCACCCCCGCATCACTACTACATCACTACCATATCACTACTACATCACTAATACATCACCAATATACCACTACTAAATCACCACCACATCACTACTACATCACTACGTCATCACCACTACATCACTACTACATCACCACCTCCTCATCATCTTAAAAACTGTTAAAACACTTTCACGGTCACTTCTGTCTGTTGTTGAAAAATATTGCATGCACAGCAAATGTACTTCTGTCTCATGTTTGTAGACAAAGTTCTCAGGGTGTTCCTCTCTTTCAGGAAGAGGAAGTGGACGATAACACTCTGACCATGGACAGTCCTGAGGTCAACGACTCGTCTCAGAGCTCTGACACTCTGGTCAGCAGCAACTCTGTCTCTTGACTTCATTTCTAATTTCTTTATTCCACAGTATGAGTGTAACTCCAGGTTCATTAAGATTGTGTTTTTCTGTTATAATTGTACAATTATACTATTGTATAATGTGTTATATTATACATTGTTTCATAACTTAATAAGATATCTATATTCCAGGGGATTCATTCGTCATCGGTATAATTGTGTCAGTAAAGACACAAAGTTTGACCTCTTTTGTTTGATGTGAGCAGGTGAAGGCTCTCCAGCAGGAGGTGCTGCAGCTCAGGGAGCAGCTGAGAAGTCGAGACAGAACCATCGCTCAGCTCACACTGCAGCTGGTCAGTGTCTGTGTCTAACAACACACAATGATAACGATAGCAAGACATTGTTTTTATTATTGAAAATATTATTATTAAAACCATCCCATCAACCCTGAGTCGGTTATTGTGATGTGGTTTATACATTAATACAGTCGTACAGTTACTGTTCTGTCCTGACACCATCACTCAGACCACAGTGTCTGTCTGCTGACCACACAGCCACCAGTGGTGCCCTCTGGCCCCTCTAATAACCGTCATCCTCGTGTGTGTGTGTGTGTGTGTGTGTGTGCACGGCACAGACTGTTCCCTCAGTGACTGCCGGCTGTGGTTGCCAGGAGACGACAGGAAAGATGGATCGACACACACAGACCGGTTTGATGGAGCGAGACAGAGTGAAGACGCAGGCGGTCAGGAGAGAACAGGTCAGAGGTCACGAACACACTTGCGTATCAAAATAACATCTTAAGGGATTACTTTTAAAGTTAAAACATTACTTTTAAAAGTCCTTGATTTTTACACCTGTGTTTGCTTCCTGTTTTTGAAAGGGAGTCAGGGTGGGAGGAAAATACAGTGTGTTTGTGTGTGTTTAGATGTTTCTAGAATTATTTTGTCCTATGTTTTTTTTTGTTTTTTTTGAAATGTTCAAAATCAGCCTCTTCATCGGCTTCTCTCCTCTCCTACCTTGTCCTTTTCCTTCCTCATGCCACTTCCTTGTTTCCTTTTTCTCAGGCCTTTCCTTTCCTCTCTCCTCCTTGGCAGTATCAGCGTTCTTCTCCTTACAGGGTGAGGGCCAGGCCTGCTATTCCCTCCCACCTGGCTAAAAGAAGTGAGTCACATGACTGCTATAGCCCCACCCCTGAGATCTCAGATCCTACCTCCACTGTCTTAGATCTTCGTCTGTCTTCTCAGGACACAGCTCAGCCAGTCTGTTAGATGTCATCTTCATTTCTCCTCCTTCCTTCACTCCCCCCTTTTCACCTTACTGTGTGGATGTTCATATGTGCTCGTCTCCTAACTCTTCCTCCTCTCTCCTCTTCTTCCCTTTGCTCTCGATGAAGGAGTGGAGAAACTGGTGCTTTATTTCAGTGACACAGCCTGGTACAGTAACACTTTGTCTCCTTTGTCTTCCTCTTCATGGTTCTCCTCACCCTCTCTTCATCTCCTTTTTCTGCAGTTATTTGTCCACCAGCAGGAAATATAAAAACAACTACATTATGACTAAAGCAATCTCTAAACAAAAGATTGGTTTTATTTTTGGTTTTTATCGTCATCTTCTTTTTAATTTTCTCTCCTTTGTTTCCTTTTTCTTTTACTTTTTCGCTCCTTTCCATGTTTTCTTGATGACTTGTATTCCATCCTCCACGTTATGAAGCATCCTTTGAGAACAGCCAAGCTGCAATGTTACCCCCCACCACTAGATGTCGGTGTTGACTTATATATGTGCAGAGGACAAAGCTAATGACTTTTAAAACACTTAATGACTTCATTAAAACACATTTAAAAGTAACTTAACTAACTAATTTAGAGATGACATGACGAAATCACAGGGTCTGTGTTTACCTCTATTCTAACCTGCGTTTGTCTGAATACAAACAGTTTAGTCTTAAAACCATCAATAATATCTGTGGATATATTTATCATTTATTTAATGTAGTGAATTTGTAAGAGAGCCCTGTACATGGTACATGGCGCATAGAAACTACCGAGTCTGGAATGGAGCACGCAAGGGAACTGCGTTACCCGCTGATTTCTTTTGAGCGTTCTTAAAATCTGTGGGCTAACTGTTTAACAAGCAAAATTGTACTAGTATTATTAGTCAAAGGGACAGAAGAAGACATGGGTTTTCCTTTAGAACTGTTTTGTCCTTTAGAACTGTTTTTGTTGCTAAAGAATTTAACGTGGACGTAGAACCTGTCACTGTGGATTAGTTTGTTGATGAAGTAATAGCGATTCCTTTTATGCTCAAAAAAACCATCCAAACTATTTTCAAACTTGGGATGTAAAAAAGTTAGTACCATCATTTCCAGCAGGGGGCACTGTTATCCCAATTTAGGTTAGATGCTTGTTTTCCTGATACTTTAAGAAGACAGTCAGAATTGTGTGTTGATTTTAACCCGCAGATGAGACGGTGTTTTTCAGCAGAGAGATGAAGGAAAACGTGACCAAAGATGAAATGTTTTCTCTGCTGAAAAATTCTACAGAACTATTAATAGTGAAATGGTGATGGAGCGCAGGTGCAGGAAGGGGGAGCCACAGTTTAATTTTGGGGCTCAAACCTGTGACATCTCCAGATGAGGTAGTAAATCAGATACATCAGTCCAGTAAAGAACTTTTTTTTTCTCCTTGTTGTCCAGTCACAGATACTTCACTCCACCAGTCAGGACCATCAGGACCTACTGACGACCCACATCTCCAGCATCACGCAGCACCACGCTCCACCTATCCATCAGACCACTCCTCCAGAACAACCCTCAGATTTATTCACAACCCGACCAACATTAAAAACAGCGCTTCCTGCTGCACACCCAGCTGGACCTCCAGACCAGGTTCTCCTCACAGTCCAAGCTCCACTTCCAAACCAAGATCTACTTAAAGCTGAAACTCCTGCAGCCCACCCTGCTCACACCCTCCAGGTCAACACTGGCTCTTTAGCTGAGGATGATGGGAAGACATGGAGTAAAGATAGGAGACTCCAGAAGATCTCTCCACCGTCCAAACTCCACCTTCTCCTCCCTCAGAGCTCTGCAGCTGCTCCACCTCCAAAGACAATGTCCTCCAGGCAGCCTTTGATGCCTCACAACCCAGAGAACAACATCAGGTCAGGGCTGAGGCCGAGAACCAGGGCCGTGACGTCCCGCCTCCCCAAACCCAAGAGTCACTGACAGAGATCTGACAGATGGTCCAGGCAGACTGTGGTCACTCTGACGTCCAGACCAGACCTCCTCCTCAGCAGAGGAACAAAGTGAAATTTATTTAAAAGTTATTTATGACATAACATATTTATGGGTAAAATAGTTACCCAAAATGAAACTTGATTTAACTTTGTCGTTTTCATACATCAAAAACACTCACATCGTCAACCTCTCAGACTTCATTTTTATAGTATAAGTAATACTATAGTAATCCTAACTAGATGTAGCTGAACTGCAGTTATCTTTGACATTAGAAACACAAAACTTTTGGTTAGGTTCTAGGCATAGTTGATAATAATAAGAAAAAACCCTGTCTTAGTTAGCTTTACTTGTTTAGGCTTAAACTTGCCTTCATGCTATAGCTAGCTGATCAAAGTGCAGGTAACATTAGCATGTAACAGTAGTCTCTCTTTTAGCTTGACTTGTTTTTAAAACATCAACAAAATTTTGCTACCTGTGAATTCAAGGCCTTCAGACGTTTCCTCTGTGAGTTTACTGTGACGTTTGCCGCTTTAAGGCTCATTTTGACCAACAGTTGCTAACTGACGCTACGTAGCAATAGCAGATGACTTGCCTACAGCACCTTTAAAATGACTACTCGGCACTAGTGAAGAAACTATTTTAATGTATGGAAAAAGGTAAAGATTTGAAGTGTGTTGGAGCTGTGAAATGTATTTAAATCAGCAGAAGAAGCTGAAGCTGTAGATACTTGAAATGAGATCAAATGTTGGTGTTGTTGTTTAATTCCACATCTAGAACTGAATTACAGCTGACGGTAATAAACATGAATGTACTTCACGGTCACACAGTGGAAGAAGTGGTTAAAGCTCATGCCTTACTTTAAGGTTTGATTCCTCGTTCTCTTTAAAGCAAGGGGTGTCAAACATACGGCCCACGGGCCAAATCAGCCCGCTAGTTGGTTTAATACAGCCCGCTTGATGAATTTTGAAAGTGAAAAAATGCACTCCAACTTCATGTCAGAGATGTTTTGTCAAATGACATTTCATTGAAAATGAATATTATCTAATACACTTGTTCTTATTTACATGAAGACTAAGGGTGAAAACATGTACATTTAGTTATTCACAGGTAATTATGTTACTGCTCTGGTCTGGTAGACTTGATAATCAGGCTGAATGTGGCCGCTGAACCAAAATGAGTTTGACACCACTGCTCTAAAGTTCACAGATCAAAAAGATGCACGACTCGGTTAACTGTTCACCCTCAGCTGACCACAGGTGTGAATGTTAGTGTGAATGGAACTGTCCAGGGAGCTGGTCCACCTCACGGTCTAATGACTGTTGGGGTTAGCTCCAGACACCACGCAGCCCCTGAATAGGATTAAGTAGTTGAATATGAAGGTCATAGCGCCACCTACTGGCAATTTTCTTCTGGTTTAACACTGGAAAAGGCCTTTATCTGGAACTCAACATCTCACTGTTTCCTTCCAGTCAATTCACTCGTCATCTGAGCTGCAGTTTCATCACGTTGGAGGCTGTCTGCTGCTGAGTGCAGATCAGATTGATGCAGATGTTTAGATTATTATACATGATGTCATTTATGATGGTGTGATGGTCTGGACGACCAACAGTTCAGTCCAGATGCTGCTGATTCACAAGGTGGCAGTGATTGTTCTAAAAGAGCAGCACTCTCTCCCCTGTGGGAGGGTTTGGTTTCAAGAAAATTTACTTTGACTTTGAGGAGCATCAGCAGCTTCAGCTTCAGCAGCAGCAGCATCAGCAGCTTCAGTTTCAGCAGCAGCAGCTTCAGCA
>NC_024314.1:13999853-14003266 GCF_000523025.1 Cynoglossus semilaevis
CCAGCAGATCAAGAGGCCGCACTGTCAGCGGCAGCAGCTTCAGCACCAGCAGCAGCTTCAGCAGCTCAGAGCTGCCACCGTTAAGTCGCGGCACAAGGACACGAGTTCTTTTGTGCAGCCAGTGTGAAAAGGCTTTTCTGCATCTGCTCCTGGCTGAGCTCCTTTCTCCACACGCCCACAGGAGCTTCAAAGTCTAATTTCAACACAGGGATTCACACCCGCGTGGAAAAAGAAGAAGAAGAAGAATCACAATGGATTTGAGGCTAAGCTGAAGATCAGAGGCAGTGCTGTAAAAGTCCAGAACTTTAAACACTTAGAGGACAATTCATCTTTTTGTCACGGATCTCAGCACAGAGATGAACCCACCAACGCCACCAACCAAACCGTGGTTGGTGGCGTTTTGAAGCGACTGAAGTTGCAGCAGCCAGAAACATCAGGTTTCATCATGTTTGGTTTGTAGGAACATAACGAGCTGCTCATCCAATTAAAACACTCTGTTCAGAGCCTCCAACCAAAGAAACTTCTGTGGACAACAAGCACACACACACACACACACACACATACTGCCCGTGTGTCTCCAAAGGAACAACACTGCAGTACTTTTCGGAGGAACTTTTCTGTGTGTATTGCAGCATCAGCTGATGCTCTCTGCACCAAAGTCCATGGAGAAAATCAGAGATTTCACATCATGGCTGAGAGGAGGTTCAAATCCACTGCTGCCTCCTTGAGGGAGTTCATTTGCGACATCACTAATTGTAATTCTCCACTTTAGGTTGAACAAAGTGATGCAAACCTGCCAGACGAGGCAGCGGTGGAGCAGCGGCTCCCGTTCCTGTGAGCTAAAATTAGCAATTTGGTCTTTAGTGTGGAAGAAAAAGTGGTTTAGAAAGTGGAACCAACTTAACATTTTTTTGTTTTTCCAGCGGCTGTAACTAGCGTCCGTCGTAGACGGCGTTTCACGGTCGTTCATACGGAGCGGACACTCTAACTGATTTGGTTTCTTTGTGGCTGACTTTTAGGGTCAGTGTAGCTGAAGTTTAGAACAGTGACAGAGGAATACGGTGTACTAATAAAAACACCAGGCTTTTTAATTTCCTGAACCAAACTGTTCCAGAACCTTCCACTTCCCCTCACCTTTACTCAGAAGTCCACGTCTGAGGGAGCAGCGTCTGGAGCATACCAGAGCAGGTCACAGCGTCAGCTCTTCATTGACTCTGACTGCCCTCCCCCCACTCCCTACCCCGTCCTCTCCTGTTTGTCTTGTCGGCTCATTAGGATTCCTGGACCATGAGCTCTGAGACAGTGTGCAGTGAAGGTCCTGACCCAACAAGGCTCCCGGTCTGGGCTTCGACCCACTTCCTCTGATTTATCTGTGTAGTTGGGATTCAGCCCGTGTGCTGTGTCCAGACTGTGGGCTAAATTGCTTATTAATACAGGAGTGTTGTTAAGACCAGTGGAGGGCGCCGAGGCCTGTAACCAGGATGGAAGGATTTGAGGAGTGGAGGTGACAGTGAACTAATCCATAAAGCTGTGGAGCACAGTGGCCTTAAAGCTGCGTTTACCACGCTGAGAGCAGAACAGCTGCTCACATCCTCCTGCTCCACTCCTGGTGTCGCTGATGAATTTACCATGTGTCGCTGAAAACCTACTGATTAGAAGGAAACAGATTTGTACTTGTCTGAAAGACCAGTGGGAAAGATTTGAAAAAGGTTCAGTCCTCATCGATGATGAAAAACAAAAGGAAACATCTGGAAAGGAATGGTCCCAGAACAGTTCCCTGTGGTGTCCCCTGTAGTAAAATAGTTTAAATGTGACGGCAGCGTGACATCCAATCATGAATCAGTCAGCTGTTACGAGGTGACGACACAGAGGAAATGGAAAGTACCGTCATGTCATGTCAAACTGTACATTTAATTTAAACGTCTTTATTTTAGTGAAGTCCAATGATAATAATGAGAATCAGAAAAGCTCTTTGTTTGTGTGAGATAAAAATGGAAATAAAATATAATATCCCATATTTTACTGGAGGACTTTTCATCTTGTCTCCTCTTTGCTGCACACTCAGTGACAGGAATGTTTTTTTTTCTCAGCTTCCAGTCCAACAAACTTCTAAAACCAGAGTGTTTTTATTCAGCAAGAGCCTTTTTTTCCATCCACTTCCATTTTTTTGCCTCTTGACATTTGATCCATATTTCATTGCATTTTTATTATTCATTTTCTTCAACACAGCTCAGGAAGTGTGAGGAGTAATTGAGTTTCTCCTCCTCCTCCGTTTGACTGGACTCACTCGTTCCATCTGTTTTTAATCATCCTCATTAAATAGATTTTTTTTACTTTTCTCCACAGAATTGGCCGACTTCTGTGTGGAGGATTTTTATTCCCGGTCGGTGAAAGCAGTTCAACAGCAGGTGAGGGCTCCTGCCCCCTGTGGGAGACTGGACGTCACTGACATCCATCAGTCATCGGGGCACTTTTATTCAGTTCTCATGGGGGAAATAATGAAAACAATAATTTAAAGGAAAGAAGATTTTTTAAAAAAGGCAGCAGCAAACTCAGCAGTGAGGATGATGTTGTCAGAGAGTGAGTGCACTCAGCAGAACGTAGGGGGCAGCAGTCGTTTCTCTCAGACGTCTCTTCCCTGTCATCCAGAGCTACATGTTCTTGATGGATTATGACATTAGCGCCACCATGCTGTAGCTGTGACAGTGAATTTATCCCTGTGTTTTCTCCAGACTCTGGTTCTTCACTGATCTGGACTGAAACAAGGAGTGACCAGTAGATGTCACTAGAGATGACATCAGTCAATACATTTGATTATTTGTTATGATCAGCCGTCAGGACTGACCACCAGCCAGTAGGTGGCACAAGAGCTAAACTAAGAATTAGTTCTAGGTGGTACTGAGTGAAACCTAGCATGTACTTCTGCTAACACTGGTGGCTAACTGCTAGCTCGGTGCAACATTTTGAACATTCTGAACTTCACCTGACAAATTGTAAAGTGCTGCTTCCTAAATTTTTCCTACAGCGCCCCCTTCCTTAGGTACTAACGACCCCCCACCACCTCACCAACAAAACTGATTCTCACTGAGAAAAGGGAATAAAATGAGAAGTCAGTTCAATTGAGTGTCCCCATGATGGGGCCGCCCCCCACTTTGTGAACCTGTATTCTGCAGCTTCGGTTCAGAAACGATGACCTGATGGTTACGATCGACAGAAGAATGGGAAACTTTTAAAAAAAGATTTGGGTTCAGAAACTCGCCTGCAGTTCATCAAGTAAATGAGACACTTTGGGATTAAAAGCAGTGAAACTGATGGGAACGGAGAATGAAGCGGAGCTGCTGTCAGTCTCCGCCTGCAGGCCTCAGATCAGCAGCAGCAGCAGCAGCCGCAGCAGGATTCACAATCCGCTGGCA
>NC_024314.1:14004401-14013586 GCF_000523025.1 Cynoglossus semilaevis
GGGGAGCGGAGAGTGAAGCGGAGCTGCTGTCGGCCCCCGCCTGCAGGCCTCAGATCAGCAGCAGCAGCAGCAGCAGCAGCAGCATTAACATTCCGCTGCCACACTGTGGAATGAGCATTAGTGAACAAGCAGCCAAGGCCAATTGATTTCTGCAGCCTTTTCACGTCGTCAGAAGCTGATGAGTCCAGACCACGGAGCTCCGACTGACTGGTCGCGCACGTCTCGGTGTATTTACGCTGGGACTGAGTGACAGTCAGTTTTCATTTACACTCATGACACTGACTCAGTTTTCACCCTCACTCTCCATTACTGTCAGTGTCTCTCAGTGGCAGCTGTGAAGAAAAATACCTTTTTTTAACCAATGTTTTTCTGGCCACTTTTTTTATTTTGTTAGCCATGCTACATGTATGTTAGCTACATACATGTAGCATGGGAAACAGCTTTAACAACAACGTTCATTACATGACTGGAGACACCAGCAGTGTGAGGGCGGGACAATGACAGTTCTACCCCAATACTAAAATCTGAGGCTGATGTTCAGCTTTTATGAGAATAAGTTAGCATTGCGCTCTGACAGATGGCGCTATTGAGTAATCCATCACGTGGCAGAGGAACTGCAAGGACAGCGAGGGACTAATGGACCCATTTATCTGCTGTGGTGTGATTCACTGACCTGGGATCAGTCTGTCAAACCTGTATGTTTTTATCACCGGCGAACAAAAACGACATCGATATCCGACAGCGTTTTCTTATTAAAAGGACCTGCCACCTGTTTGATCGCCCCGATTACAGGCGTCTAACGCTGCGTTTTAACTCATGCAATGCAAGGTCACATTTCATTAAAGGCTGCGACAGTATTTTTAAGAGGCGGCGGACATGAATCAGAGCTCAAAGGAAAACAAATGTGTTTTAACTTGGCAGCGAACACACGGCTGTCGTTTATCACACGCACACATGAGCTGGAGTGACTGTGACAGCTAATGTCACTGAGGTCCAATCTCAGGAACTGACTGTTGTACATCATCCAGACACCAGGGGTCGTCCTCTCAGGCCAAGGTCAGACCAATGGGGTGGTCTTTAATCTGTCATGATGGTCAGTGTGTTTGGTTCGGGACACACACGTCCTTTGACGGACAGCTGACATCATTGACATGGATGGGTCAGACGCCCCTCTCTCTCTCCCCTTTTAGCCTCTCTCTCTCTCGTGTTAGCCTCTCTCTTTCCTGTTCCCCTCTCTCTCTCTCCTGTCAGCTTCTCTCTCTCCTGTTAGCTTCTCCCTCTCTCTCCTGTTAGCTTCTCCCTCTCTCTCCTGTTAGCTTCTCCCTCTCTCTCCTGTTAGCTTCTCCCTCTCTCTCCTGTTAGCTTCTCCCTCTCTCTCCTGTTAGCCTCTCTCTCTCCTCTTTGCCTCTCTCTCTCGCCTGTTAGCCTCTCTCTCCCCTGTTAGCCTCTCTCTTTCCTGTTTGCCCCTCTCTCTCTCCCGTTCGCCTCTCTCTCTCTCCTCTTTGCCTCTCTCTCCCCCCTTTTCGCCTCTCTCTCTCCTGTTTGCCCCTCTCTCTCTCCCGTTAGCCTCTCTCTCTCTCCCGTTAGCCTCTCTCTCTCCTGTGAGCCTCTCTCTCTCTCCTCTTATCCTCTCTCTCTCCTCTTAGCCTCTCTCTCTCCTCTTATCCTCTCTCTCTCCTCTTAGCCTCTCTCTCTCCCGTTCGCCTCTCTCTCTCTCCTCTTAGCCTCTCTCTCTCTCCCGTTAGCCTTTCTCTCTCCTGTTAGCCTCTCTCTCTCCTGTTAGCTCCCGCCTCGTTGACAGGTGAGGTCACACTCTGACACACGGCTCATATTTATCTCCACTCTCAGTCCCACATCAGGCTAATGATGGACGGCGACACCAGGGGGCCACAGTGTAACTCCCCCTCACCGACGCTGTGCACTCCCATTTATTTTCATCATTCCCGACAACACCTCCTCGTCTCCTGCCTCATTCCGCCCTCGCCGTCTTCTTCATGAGGGCGTGTTATTGATTAGGCTGCTCCCCATCACCTGAGCCACCACCACTGGGTCATTACCTCACACCAGAGGCTGTGGATCATAATCAGGGAGCCTCCCCCCACCCACACACACATACGGACAGACAAGGTAATTCAAACACAGGAAGGTGATCAGTGAGGCCAGGAGGGCGGCGACACACGACAGGACGTTGACTGTCACATCAGGACAAAGTGATGATGAAGACACTGGGACCAGGATGAGACTTTATCAGCTCTGACAGTCAGCACCAGATGAAGGAGAGCGTTCTCGTTGACTCGGTAACATCTTGTCTCTGTGATCAGGTCCAAACATCGACAGACGTTTTCTTTCGTCTGTGAATTCAATCTCACTTAAACTGTCTGAACAAAACAGAACAAAAACACTGTTGTTGGATTGTTCTGTTTCCTCCACAGAAAAGTCAGCCCAGGAATACAGTCTGACGTAGGATCAATACATCTGTCAGGTCAACACCAGCCCAGAAGTCTCAGGAAGGAATCTTCTGGACCCCACAGGAAGTTTGGAAACTGTGTCTTTAAATCACGTCCTCATCGTCGCCTCCCTGGGGATTTGTTTTTTATTGTTTGTGAGATTGGAGCCTGTCTTCAGATTCTTCAGAGTTTTTATATTTGAGATCAGACCTTTTCAAACGGCCTTTTCTTTTATTCTGATTATTTTACTGTTTATATTTTGTTGACTGAGGATGTTTTGTACCAAGGTTGACGTTTTTATTTCTGAGATGAAACACGAAGGTCAAACTGATTAAATAAGCTCTGGATTTTTTTTATGAGGTACTTAATCTGTTGAGAAGTTAGAAAAACTGGAGGGGGGAGGTGTGTGGAGGTGACACGTCCAGTTCAGAGGAGAAAACAGAAACATCACGTGATCAGACACTGACCTGCAGCAGAACCCTGAAGAGCTGAAGGTTCTCAGCTGTGGTAGAAACACGGCTGCAGGTCGTTACTCCTGATTACCTCCACTGACCCTGAGCCGAGGCAGTAAAGAAGGAGAAGCTTGGACTGGAGGAGCTGAGCACATTTCCACTGATTTAATACAAAAAATACTGAACGTTGGTCAAGGGTCCATGTGAAACACAGCAGTGGAACCGATGTCAACAGAACCAAGTCTGGATCCACTAAAATTTCAAAGGCAGGAGCAGGGGCTGGACGAGGAGCAGGAGCAGGAGCAGGAGGAGGAGGCGGAGGAGTCGTAGGGGGAGGAGGAGGAGGAGCAGGAGGAGGAGGCGGAGGAGTCGTAGGGGGAGGAGGAGGAGGAGCAGGAGGAGGAGGAGGAGCAGGAGGAGGAGGAGGAGCGGTGTGAGTGGAAGATTTATTAACAGCCCCACCGAGTTATGGAGGGCTGTGTTTTTAATCCGGCGGCCTGCGTTTCTTCATCCGTCATCGATCACTGGTTGTCATGGAGGATACGCCGCAGCCGTTCTGCACCACGCTGGGATCTTAATGGAACACGTCAGACTGTGAGGGAGAGGGGAGGGGGGGCTCCACTCTTCAACCCCCCCCCCCAGGCTGACAGTCAGACCGGAGCAGAGCATCAACTCCAGACTGGGAGACAAACACAGGTCAAAGACTTCTTCGGTCCGTGGACCATGACAGAAGAAACAAAATGTCACTGAATGTCATCCACCAAAGAAACTGGTTGAAACGACGCATTTCTGACTGAAACCGTCAGCACACGGTGGTGGACGTTGGACAGATCCAGGTCTGAACTGGACCTGAGGTCATTCATCATCTTCATCATCTTCATCTTCATCATCTTGAATACCATCTCAGCGTCCGTGTGTCTTGGTGTGTCAGGACCAGTGACAGCAGCGGTGACACCATGTGGGCGGCGGCTGAAGGTGAGACTGGACCAGATGTTCTGATAAATAATTCACATCATTCTTGAGTTGTGTCCCACGGGCCTCGTCTCACTGTCACTGTCAGGGAAGGAGACGAGTCACTGAAATGGACGGGTGAGGAAAGGATGGTGGGACAGAGAGTGAGGGAAGAAGGAAGAGTCGGGTCTGGAGGGGTTGGAAAGATCTAGAATAAAATCTTTGATAAGAAGTAGAAACAAAAACATCAAAGTTTGTTAAAAATACAGTGTAAAAATCATGACAAACACAAAAAGGGTGGAAAAAAGCTCATCATCGCCCACTGCTGGCAGGAACAGATATTCCACCTCTAAAGAGGAGTCTTTGTCATTATGCAATCAAAACACGGCTGTTGGAATTTTTTATCAGTAATACACAGACAATGACCCTCTCACCCCCCAGACACACACCCCCTCCCCCACACACAGACACACACAGACACACACAGACACTGGATGTAAATTGATTCCCAGTTATTTGCAGCTTCATTTTCCACTCATTTACTTCATAATGACTCAGTGGAACTCATTATGGTTCCATTTACGGTAATGAAGCTATATTTGAATTAGGAGTACTGAGAGGAGTGTGTGTGTGTCTGTGTGTGTCTGTGTGTTAATAGTTAATGTACACACACACACACACAGTTGTGTACCCTGCTGTACCCTGACTCCACAGACTGCTGGCTGGTCGGTCCAGTCCATCAGTTTGTGGGGTTCTGCCCAGGCCTGATGTGGGTCAGACTGCATGGGTCAGTGCAGGTTGACTGGAGTCCATGTGATGTAACTGTCATGTGACCCCCAGCCAATTGACAAAGAGACTTTTTCCTCTAGAACACATTTATTGTGCAATATGGAAATTTTTCCCAACCAACCCCCTGTTGGCCAACTGTGGTATTACACCCACAACATAGATTTCACGTCACCTATTTTCCTCTGTCCCTGCCGCCTGCCGAGAACCCCAGTTTGAGAACCTGACCTTCAGCCTTCTGTATCTGTTCACGTCAAGGTCACAGTGGTTCTCGTCCCTGACTCCTTCCTTCTTCCTTCAAGAGTCTGTAAAAGAGGAGTCAGGACAAAATGTAATTGTTAATGTAATTGTTGTGTTTATAAAAATAATGTAGGGCTTGATTTATGGGCTCCATCTGGTGCAGCCTCCGTCCCAGGACTTTATGACTGTGTGAGATCTGAGCAGGTTTCAGTTTACAAAGAGGATTTATTTTTAACTCAGCGTTCATTATGATTGTGGAGAGGCTTCCCTGGAGGTCGGAGGCTCTGGGTGGAGGAGGGTGGATCCATTTCCCTCCATTACCTGAGATTAGGCTGTGTGCTCTGCTTCAGGACCACGGACAGCGACTGTGCAGGCATGAAGAAAAAAAACATGGCCATAGAAAATTCCATTTAGTTATGAGCTGAGCTGCATTATCCACCTGACACTTCATGTTCCGTCCAATGTACTTCAGGGCTTGAGGACCAATGGACCAATGACGCGTCCACGGAACTAACCCTAACCCCTTATTTGTTTCTAGGTGGAAAAATGAATCATCGTCTGTTGTTCCATTTACTGAAGAAAAAAAAAACATTTTGAAGATGTTTGTGGAAACCATGACTAATCTCCAGGCCCTCAGCGTTGCTAGGAGAAGGTCATTAATTCTTCAGAGTGTTTTTAGAGCTGAGTGAAGATCTGCAGCCCACAGCCATCAACACACACACGTGTGTGAAACCATTAGGTTTTTCATTTCACCTCCATCCCAGTGAGAACTGGAGAGCAGCCTATTTCACTGGGGTTTAAGAGGACCACGGTCCACAAACTGGGCTCCACGGTGGGTTGAATTTAGACTGCGTCGTGGTCCAGATGGGCTACACAGCCAGTGAAGTGAACAGAAAACGTGTGACAGGACGTCTGCTCCACTGGGACAAAGAAGAAGAAACTTGTTTACGTCTGCATTTCTGCATCAGGAGATTCAATGAAGATCATCTCTGAAAGATGAAAACCATTTTTACAATTTTCATTTCAAAAAGACCCTGAAGATCAGAAGTGTGTTTTTAAACCACAACGCTGAGAGAAAGAGAGAGGAGTGAAGGTGTGGACTGTGTTCTCCTGACTTTTAATTAAGGCACAGCCTGAAACAGTGCAAGGTGGAGAATGGGTTCTGCTCCGTGGAACCGATTCTTCAGCCGTGATGAATGAGCTGTCATCTCCAATCGTTGCTCAACCTCCGTCTCCTTGACACCCAGCCGTTCCCATATGGGCTGCGGTGCCACGCGGTGGGAGGGTCAAAGGTCAGGCTGGTGCTCGTGAGGTGAACACAGTGTGGTGTACAGTGAGAGGATTCCTCCGTCACTGTTGACCGATGAAGGAAACTGGATCAGACTGGACTCGATGCTGATGCAGCGGTTTTCACCAAGATCTTCTTCTTCTGCTGTTCAGAAGAGTTCCTCAAAGTCTGCAGGTGAACAAGAACAAGCGAGATCAGATTTTCTGTTCTCCAATCAGATTAGAGCAGCTCTGAAATGTGATTCTGGTCACATGGTCTGAGGTTGGCGGAGCTGCTGCTGTTCTTTTCTGTCGAGTCAAACGGTTTCCTCTCCACACTAACCTGATTGTCTTCGTCTTCCTGTAACTGAGATTGTACAGTTCTACAGTGTCCCTGAGTTTGTCCACCACTTTGTTCAAGAAAACATAAACTAAAAATGTTTCCTTTACATTGTAAACTCCCCACAATGCACCACCAAACAACAATGTCAGAAGTATATTGAATTAAATCCTGTGATCTTCTAGTTTCAATCTCCTCCTCATTCACTGACTCAGTGTGAACCTGTTGAGTTGAACGTCCACACGGGCAGGAGTTGAAGAAAGACACACCAAAGATCTTCCACGACAGCTCTGCAGCTGCTGCCATCTAGTGGAAGAGTATTTAACATTTTCAGAGCCAGAAGAAAATGAAGATCCAGAAACTGCTAACGCTGCAACCGCAACATGACTCGTCCAAACGTACAATAACAAAAGTTATACAGCCTCACAGACCGTCTCCCCCTAGTGTTGTTGCAGATGATGACCACACACTGCTGGTCCCTCCACCACTTGACCCTGACGTTTCCCCTCCCGACTCCTTGTTGCTGATGCAGCTACAGCAACGCTAATTGGCTGAGGTGTGAGAAGTCCACCTTGACCTTTGACACCTCTCTGACCTCATACTTCTGTTCCAGTTGTCTGGAGGAGAACTCACTGATCGAGGTCCTGGTCCAGAGAAAGTCCTGTTTTTTTTTGTTTTTTTTATTCATTTCTTCCTGATCTGAGATGAGAAGTTTGATTTCTTCAACACAGAACCTCGCTTCCCTGTGTGGTAAAGGTCGCCCGCAGCAGCTTTACTGCCCCTGCTGGTTGAATCCAGCAGGGTACAAAGACCTTGATCAGCAGGTGGACAGCAACTTCCTGTCATTGACTTCTCTTCTTGTCTCCACATTTTCTCTCTCACCTTCACTGGCTCTAAAAATAAATCCCTGCTGGACTGGGACCAAGGACAATAAAGACTACAGTGAGGGACGTCACCGTGGACAGATGTGGACCAGGACTTGGCCTAAAGGAGACGAACCATGACTCCACTCTTTCTGACTTGGTTTGGTTCTAAGGCCAGAAAAAAAAAAAGAAGAGACACCAAACTTTTTCAGCTGTGACTTTTCTGTTCGAGCGGTGAACGCCAGGCTAACAATGAAACATTTCTCTGCTACTTCCTGTTTTATTTGCAGCTCTATCTCTGACCTTTAGCATCTTCACACCTTTTCATAGTTTAAATCATTTCACCGACACTAACTTTTAGTCAGCTCATAAATGACCTTATTTAAGATGAGAATTTTGTGCTAGTTTTTTTTTTTAGCAAACAAATGAACCATTTTAGCTTCACGTTTTCTTCACTTGCAGTTGTTTCTAATTCAACAAACATTTAGCCTATTGCTATCATTTAGCTTTTTCTAAGCTTGCATTATTTTTGTTTTTTTGTTTATTTTAACAATGTGTGAAAAGCTAATAGCTTTTTCAAGCTAATTACAGTATCAGCTATTTCTGTGCTAGCTTTAGTCGAGGTTAATCCTCAGCTAGAGAGCTAAGGCTTTTGTTAGCTAACAGTAGTATTAGTTAAATGCAGATATATATATATATATATATATATATATATATATATATATATATCTAAACCAAAACTTCATCTTTCCACTGACCTCCACTGCTGTGACTGAACTGCAGCAACGACGTGTTTACAGATGAGCACAGAGGCGACATGTCCAATGTCCTCACGTGGCCCCACCCAGTTTATTGTCCCTCTGTCCAAGGATATTTCTGGTGAGCAGCGACACCTCAGGACACTCTGACGGGTTGTGGACTGACATCAGAATAATTTCCAGCTCATTCTGATGGAGTTCATAGCCGGCAGCGGCCGTGCGCTCCTCCCCTTCATCCTGAGATGAATTTCCTTTTTCTAAAGTGCACTTCATTAAAATGGATCAGGACGTTTTCATTTGCAGACTGAGGAGCTGGAGCGCCGCCAGAACAAACTGTGATTACAGCGATGGCATCATCACAGCTCAAATTAACCTCCTCCTCTTCACAGACGCAGGGCTGAGGTGGAACCAACCGGTGTTTTATTTTTCCTTCATCCTGAAAAAGGTTCATGGCCTCGTTTCACCGACGTGACAGAAACACAGCAGGAAAAGAGAAAGAAGGAAAAGAAACAGGAAGTGAGGAGAACTCTCCAGGTGGAACAATCACAGAGGGCGAAAAAACACTCAACTTTTTCAAGGCCCAACTGCTTCTGTGGTTTAAAAATAACCCGAGGACAAAATGTTGAGTTTGAAACCATACCACCGTGAATGAGTTGAACTTCAAAAAGCAGCTTTTTAACGAGGGACTTCGTGTTTAACGAAGGATGTTTTAATTAGTGATGAAGTTTCATTTCTGCTTCTAGAAGTCACTTCAAAATAGATTTAAAAAGGATCTCTGTCAGTTAGCCAAACGGCTAGTGCTAGCAACTCAAAGCTAGCTAACGTGTAACTGAATATTTCCCTAATGAGGACAAAAATTTCAAACCTAATACTGTACTTGATGGGACCACACTAAAATTCTCCCAGTGCAATCTTTGGTCTGCGGGCCATGGTTTGGAGCCACTTGGCTACAGAGATCATTATGAAGAAAATGCTCGTGTGGTCCTGTAGTACTGTACCTGCAGTACTGTACCCGCAGTACTGTACCTGCAGTACTGTACCTGCAGTACTGTACCCGCAGTACTGTACGCAGTACTGTACCC
>NC_024314.1:14013670-14015989 GCF_000523025.1 Cynoglossus semilaevis
GCAGTACTGTACCCGCAGTACTGTACCTGCAGTACTGTACCCGCAGTACTGCCCAGTAACATTAAATCCCGCAGTTCTCAGGTTTATGTCCACTGGCAGTAAGACTGAGACAAGGACACAGAATAATGAGGACATTGTCAGCCAATAGGAGTGGTGCGTTCCCCCGTCCTTTAGAAAGAAGATGCAGCTAAAATGGAATCTATAAAAATCAAAGGACTTTAAACTGGATTAAAGCTGTGATTTCACAGCATCAAAGATGAAAAGGTGTTTTATTTTTTTCTCTGTGAAACTTGAAGCCAAACGAAGAGAAAGAGGATTTTGAACCAATCAGAGTGAAGACAGTGATCAGAGGACTGTCTCTGCTGATCAACAGAGGACGGACATTTTGACTGGGAGCCAGTCTCTCTCTCACAGATAAGTTTTGAGGACATACAGGTGGGGGTGGGGGGGGGGCACAGGGACAGACGGACGTCCCTGCAGCATGACAATGAGATCCAGAGCTGCTGAGGAGCAGCACAGCTGGGGGTGACAGAGAGGGGGAGAGATGAATGGGTGCAGACGGGGGAGGAAGATCAAACTGTGGTGGAAACAACTGCTCACACCTGTTCCTTCAGTCGTCCAGAAGAGGAGAGGGGGGAGGGACGGGGTGAGGGGGGGCAGGAACAGCAGGAAATGACTTTGTAGGCATGAATCAAAAACACAAACCTGGGTGAGGAGTGAGGAGTGAGGGGTGAGGAGTGAGGTGAGGAGTGAGGAGTGAGGGGTGAGGGGTGAGGGGTGAGGAGTGAGGGGTGAGGAGTGAGGGGTGAGGAGTGAGGGGTGAGGAGTGAGGTGAGGAGTGAGGAGTGAGGGGTGAGGGGTGAGGGGTGAGGGGTGAGGGGTGAGGAGTGAGGGGTGAGGGGTGAGGAGTGAGGGGTGAGGGGTGAGGAGTGAGGGGTGAGGGGTGAGGGGTGAGGAGTGAGGGGTGAGGAGTGAGGGGTGAGGAGTGAGTTTTTACAACACACTGACATTTGATGAGAGAAAATATTTTTTTAAACTGGACCCAGAAATACATGAACAGAAAAAAAAACAGATATTGTTTGAGATATGTTTTTTCCCAGGACAACTCTGCCCTCTGTTCCAGGGTATTTAATCCTTGAACCCCCTACTCCCCCTTCTGCCTCCCCCCCACGTCTCGTCTTCCACAGCCCGCGGCGTTGTTCACTGATCTGGTTCATTTCACCAGGATCAGGAACCAGTTCAAACTTCAGGCCTAATTAAAGTCCTGCTGGTCTTCGTGGTCTCTTCAGTTCTCCAGCTACAGTGCATCAGGTATCTGGGTCAGAGCGCTGGTTCACCCTGCTGTGCTGCCGCTCTCTCTGCTCAGACTAGACTTGCTGTGGTGTCCGTCACCGCGGGCTCCGACTAACGTGTGTTTGCTCCTATTAAAGCAGCGATAACGAGCTGTTTTATGAGCAGTGTGTGAACCAATCAAACGGCGTTTGATTGGATCAAACCAATCAAACCAATAAGTAACCAAGTAAAACCAATCAAACCCACTGACCAGAGGTCAGACGTGGGTTTTTTTTACTTCCTGGTTTTAAACTGTCAGGTGATTCTTCTGCTCCGTCAGCTGGGGTTCCTTTGTCAGGTTCTGATTGGACGGTCAGTGTTCAGGGACATGAGACTTTTGTCCTGGTGTCCACTGTGTCCAGACAACAATCTTGTCGTAGACACGGTCTCTGGTCCTTCACCTTGTTGTTGGTGCAGTAGATGGTTCTGGGCTCAGACTGTGGCCTGATGGGTAATGAGGTCACGTCCGCTTCTGAACCTTTTCATCTGTCACAGATGAGAGGATTTCTGTTTCCTACAACAGTGTCACTTTGTAGAAGAACAACAGATAGAACCGGTCTGACGGTTATCGTCATGATCTGTATCGTATCACCAACATACACAGCACCAAGGAGAACCAGAACACAATCTTTCAGTCAGTCAATGTGTTAGAACCTGTGTTAGAACCTGTGTTAGAACCTGTGTTAGAACCTGTGTTAGCCTTAACTGTCACTGATTAATACCCCCCACCACACATGTGTTTGCTGATTCATTCATCAGCAGTAAATGGTTCTGATGGAACCGATCCAGCAGTCTGTCCTTCATCGACCCTGGAGATTCTCAGACCTGGAACCGACCAGCTGGTACCTTCTGGGAGCTGTCGGACTCACCGCCCAGACCTGGACACGGCAGGAACTGATTCTTGTATCTGAAGCTGTTTGACGTCTGACATTTTCATTCTTTTATTTCCAGGCCATCAGGCGTAACCCCCCCCGACCCCTGAGTGCC
>NC_024314.1:14016025-14037685 GCF_000523025.1 Cynoglossus semilaevis
CAGAACAGACCTTCAGGGTGTGTGGAGGTGACGGCGCCGTGAAGAACCTGTCACTCACTGGTCCCAGCAGATCCCTCAGGTGCTGCTGTGATAACGGTCAGTGAGACACCCGTGAACTGTCGAAGCCTTGAGTTTTGGACAGCCAGGAGGCGCTAAAGCTCCCCTTTAACACTGAAAAAAATCGGTTCCTTAAAAACTGTTTAGAGGTTTAGATCGAGGTTCTTCAGACTGGAACCCACCAGGGGTTGTTTGATGATGAACCTCTGTTTACTGAGACAGGAACCAGGGTTTTTCCTGAATTCCTGTGATGAGCCGCTGAAATATTCATGAAGATGATATAGAAATATATAAATATATGTGCAGGACGGGGAAATACATTCACCTTCATCTGTTCAGTTCCCAGGAGAGGAAGAAGATTGGTGCTGTGTTCGTGTGAAGCGTGAAAAGAGAAATTAATGAAACGTGTGCGTAAAGGCCGGTCAGTGGATCCACGGGTGAGGAGCTCCCCTCCCTCCCCGGGAGTTCAGGTTTGACTCCGATAAAAAGGTAAAAATGTTTCAAACATTAGTTTTTTTACATGAAGTGTCTTCCTGTGTTTACCAGGTCCAGAACTTTGGTCAACACAAAGACTCGAACCCCTGACCTTTTATCTTTTATCAGTAAACCCATATCACTGAACCACTGTGATGAAAAATAAACAACTGAAATCAAAGAATTTTTTCAGATACGTGAATGAAATTTTAATTGAAGACACAGTGAAGTGCAAACTTATAAAATATATCTTTCACAGTGAGAGTCGAAGAAAATCCAGGAGACGTGGGCAGATGTTCACCAACAGAAACAAAGATCTGCTGCAGAGAACAAACATTTCCGTCTCTTCTTTCTCTCTCTATCAGCCTTGTTTATGTGACAGGGAAGACGAGCATCGACAGCCGCTCTTCATTCCTCCTGTAGGCTGCGCTCAAACCTTCACGCTCGCCTGCTCTTCGACAGCAACGCAATTAAACCTGGGCGTCCACGGAGACAATCCAGAGACGTCGTCTTCATTTAACAGCAGTCACCCATGAGGAGCTGGTCTGTGTCTCCACATCTGTCCTCCCCCCATCTCTACGTCTGTTCCCCCCCTCCGGTGTCCCCACATCTGTCCTCCTCCTGTGTCTCCACGTCTGTCCTCCTCCTGTGTCTCTACATCTGTCCTCCTCCTGTGTCTCCACTTCTGTCCTCCCCTCCTGTGTCTCTACGTCTGTCCTCTCCTCCTGTGTCTCCATGTCTGTCCTCCTCCTGTGTCTCTACGTATGTCCTCCCCTCCTGTGTCTCCACGTCCGTCCTCCTCCTGTGTCTCTACGTCTGTCCTCTCCTCCCGTGTCTCCACATCTGTCCTCCTCCTGTGTCTCCACGTCTGTCCTCTCCTCCTTATTTTGTTTTCTTTGTCGTCTGCAGTCTCGTTTGTTTCCAGGTGAGAAATGTTGGTGTCTCAGTGTCTCCACGTCTGTCCACCTCCTGTGTCTCCACGTCTGTCCTCTCCTCCTTATTTTGTTTTCTTTGTCGTCTGCAGTCTCGTTTGTTTCCAGGTGAGAAATGTTGGTGTCTCAGAGGAAGACAGATGTTGGGACTGAGATGTCATTTGTCAGTGTCCTTGTTTCAACAAGAGCCATGAAAATTTGTCTCTAATCAGTCAGACACAGTCAGACACAGTCAGACGGTGGTGACTAATCAGGGAACATCAGTCTGAGACAGAGCACGAGAAGAACACAAAGATGGATCTAAACTTCTGGAGTCTGCAGTCGATCCAGATCAGAGAGGAAAAAAAATCAGCCTCAAATTTGATCCTAAATTTCTGAAGATGAGACACCTGAGGTCAAAATCCATGAAGACTGAAGGATAAACTTCAGCCGAGGTCAGTCGCGGTCAGGTGACCTTGAGTGACCTCTTTATTGGCTGGCAGCAGAAACGCAGCGTCAGCAGAGCATTAAAACCAGCGCTGCATGAACAGAAGAGTCGACGACTACGAAGGTGAAGAGACTTGAAGACGTTTTTGATGAAAGTTAACTGAGCAGCGACGAACGATCAGCTCAGTTTTACGAGACTCACGGTCTGTGCTGGAGACAGAGTGGACACCAGCGTGTCTCCTGTTTCTGAAGGACACACACGCTCTGTCAGCTGACGACTGCAGCTCCTGCAGAGCAGAGGGATGAAGACGTCTGTGACCTCAGGGGGAGACGAGGTGGACATGCAGAGGTCCGAGGAGGACACAGATGACCTTTGAGTGTCAGAGAAATACCGTCAAATATCAGGTCTCTGCAGACTGCAGTTATCTCCAGTGTCCAGGCGGTGGAGAACCTCCCTGCACATCTTCATCTCTCCCTAGAGGAGGAGACCCATTGATCCGTTGACCCTTTGACCTTTACTTAATTGCCGGGGCGGGGACAATCAGAGGAGATGGGCAGCAGGTGTGTGAAGGTGGATAAGAACAATGAGATAACTGCCCCAACCTACGATGAAGTAGAAGAGCAGATCAGGGAGGACAAGATGGAACTCTGGGAATTTAAGCTCAGCGTTATGATGGAGGTGAAGATGAACCACTTCCTGTAGGATTTAGAAAACTCTAGGGAGTGGCACTATCATTTGCCAAAACAGTATCCTGGGGTTGTTCATGTTAGTGTGAATGGTTGTAGACTCTGGTCACTGTGGCTCCAATATTTCACAACAAAACATGTTTCAAGCCTGTCTTTAAAGCTAAATTCACTACAGCATGACGATTGTCGGACACAGTCGGTTGTGCTCAATTTGACCAGCAGACGTGCAAAAATGAAAATCAAAGCAGCTTACTGTATTTGGTTAATTTTCAGTAATGTACAAGAAATACGATTTAAAACTGCGATCCTTCACACATCCTTCACAGACTAACTCTCTGACCACTAGACCAAGTCACTTGAGGTGCATTATGTCCTGACCTGTCCTTAGGAGTCAGTCGGTCGGTCAGTAGGTTCTGACCTGCACTATGTTTACTGTAACCCTTGTTGGTTTGGACTCCTGTTGCCATGGTGACTCCAGCTCATATCTCATCACCACTGACTTATCAAGGTTGACAGCAGCAGCAGTTTTGATTGATAGCTAAATGTCGAATAAGAATTTTGTGTTGAAGGGGCGGGACAACTGTCCATTTATCGTGGATCAAAATGGAAGCAGATTTGCTGAGCGACCTTTGTCGTGGTGCCTTGTAGAACCCTGGTTTAACAGCTAGCAACGTGCTAGCAATGTCAGATGTTTTGAAAGATCCACTGCCTGAATATGAAACACCTGTCACAGGAACAGTTCGCTGGAACAGTTTCTTAATGCCTGAGCAGTCGTAGTGACTCATGAATCAGGAAGCAGATTCTCCCAGAGCTGCAGACAGGCGTTCATGTTCTCAGGCGTTTAATTTCACTTTTATCAGCCCTGGATTTAATTATGGCGTCTGAGCCGCTGACAGTTTTGTCATTTTCCCTCCACCGGCCCTTTAAATTCCTCACTGTTCTTCAGCTGATGCCTTTCACTGATATCACTTTCCTCATCTATTAGCCTGTCATGTCAATTTGTAGGAGGAGCCTTGATGAACAAGCAGAAGCTGCGGCCCACTAACAGCCCCTGACATCGTCATTTATTCCGGGCTCTGACTCCTGACTCCCACGTCTCCGCCGCCGTTCTCATTAAGCAGACGACCAGGTGTTTTCTTCCATCTGTGAGGAAACGCTCGTCAGCGTGCATGTCCTCATCCTCTGCACGTGGACAGGATCTCTGCTGAAACTGAACCGATTGGATGGGACTGAGGATCAATATGAGGTTCAGTCACAGACAGTTTCAGTTCCTGGTCAGGGTTAGGGCCGACCCAACAACAGTTTATTAATCTGAACTCTGCTGAGTGACTGTCAAAGTCTGAGAGACTGTTGTTGGTTTAGATTTAAATACGGACCACTGTGAGAAAAATGATCAGGAAGAAAAAATGTTTAACCAGTGGAAATAGATTTAGATTAACATAAAATAAAGTGCCACACAACATGGTTAAACGTTAGGAACTAAAACTGAAGGTTAGTCAAAACAAAACAACTGTGAATTAGGCAACAACCCAGCACAGCTAACAGCTAACGTTAGCCACAACATTATCAGAACATGGTCAGGAAAATTGGTAAAAAAAAACAAACAAACAAAAAAAACAAAAAAACAACTTGCTGTCAGCACAAAACTGCTACAAATTATAATTAAATTATTTTATAAACATTATTCACAATTCAAAGAGAATGTGCAAAAATGGTTTAATTGTAATTTAAGCTAAAGGCTAAAGTGGAAGGACAGTAAATAATCCAACAGTTAGCCCAGAGAGAGTGAACAAAATGGTGGTCGCATTAATGAAAACAGAACAGCTTCATTCTCTGTTCTCTCTGTCAGCTGACCGTGGTCTGAGTCCCAGAGGTAAAATCTTCATCTCCTCCTCTGATTCCCTCTTCTATCTGCCGTGTAATTGGTGATTTCAGCGACCACCTGAGACCCCCCCGGACCCTCGGGAAAAAAGAGAAACAAAGGAAAGAGAGGAGGCAGGGGCAGCGGGAGATGAGATTCTCTTTCTCCACATCTGCTCCTTGAAGCCAGACGGCATTTTTGTGAGTTTAAAAACGCAAACACACACACACACACACACACATGCACATTGGTTTTTGCTTTTCAAAAACCCTGATGATGAATTTGTCCCAGATTGTAGAAGTAGACACTGACAGTCCCCTCCTCACCCAGTCATTATCTCCCCCCTCCTCACACTTCTGATGTGGAATATGAACTTTTACGACCTTCATACAAATCCACAGCCTGGTGTCACAGCACAGGGAGCTGCAGCTGCAGCAGCAGTGCACTCCTATTAATAGTTCACACTCATCGAAGTGTTATCAGAAATTCTAACTTCAATAATCCTGGATTACGGAGCAGATATTCAGTTAGATTTGGCTGAAACCATTTCCTGAGTCCAGGCTTTAACCACTGAGCCACAGTGTGGTCCGAAGCAATGACAAAATCCCAACGATGGTCTGCAGCCGCAGAGCTGAGAAGATTCAGATGTTTCACAGAGCAGAGCTGAGGTCACTGAGGTCACTGAGGTCAATGAGGTGTATAACTAACACAGAGCAGGACTGAGCTGCTAATGTTAGCATGTTAGCCAACAGGCTGCATCATCACACTGAGTGCACCTCTACAGCCACAGTGTGTCACTGTTGTGTTCCTGCAGTACTGTTGATGTTCTCAGAGCTTTGTCGTTTCCTGTCTGCCTTTTATCGACTTTCTTTCACACGTCTGATGTTTTTTTTTAATCTTTACCGTTTTATTTGTCACCTTTTTTGTGACAAATAATAACTGTAAGACTTTGAACTCACAGCTTTTGTTGAATCATTTTCATGATTACAGATTTGTGGACAAACCTCCAGCTGTTGTTTTGTCTTGAAGCTGATGAATGTTTGACTAAAAGAATTGGACAAACCTCTGGACTCACATGCTGCTTCTTCCTTTCATTGTTTGCGTTTAACTAGCCGTTGACTAGCTGTTGACTAGCACCTTCCTTTCATTGTTTGCGTTTAACTAGTCGTTGACTAGCTGTTGACTAGCGCTTGACTAGCCGTTGACTAGTTGTTGACTAGCTGTTGACTAGCGTTTAACTAGCCGTTGACTAGCTGTTGACTAGCTGTTGACTAGCTGTTGACTAGCTGTTGACTAGCTGTTGACTAGCTGTTGACTAGCTGTTGACTAGCTGTTGACTAGCTGTTGACTAGCTTGAGGCTCTGTTGTTGTTTTCCCACTACATTAGCTGCTACAGTTAGCTTCCTGCTAATTAATTAAAGACAGTTGAAGCAGAAACCTGTGGGACGTTCTCCTCCTGGTGTGGATCAATGATACTGTATGTACGTGTCAAAGTCTAAAAGCTGGAGCTGAGCCACAGAGGAGTAATGAGTCCCTGGCCCAGAGGAGGAGCAGCCTGAGGAGGTGAAGATGCTGCCACGCTCTCCAGACGTTACTGTCGGCCGTAAATTACGTTTAAGAGAGACTGAGCTCTTACCTGAGGTGGGATTTGTTTATTAGGAGGAGATGCTGTGACATACACATGACGCTCACACACACAGCAGACACTTCTGTTTTTTTCCATTTAGTAAACCTTAGCTGAGAAGGACGGAGAACATGGAGCAGTAGACGACCTCCAGGGCAGAGGTCATGAAAGGTCGAGGTGAGGTGATGAAAGCAGAAAGTTAAAAAATGGACCTCAGGAAATCTTTTTACTAAAATGAAATTCCATAAAGACAAACTTTACATTTTAGTCGTCTGATGTTGAATGTTTTGATTTTTTTAAATGTTTTTTTCAACTTGTTTCACTTACACATATTAGGAATTAGCACCTAGCTCTTTCCTGCTATCCTTCAGTAATCTTTCTAACAGTGTATATTTTTGGGAGTTTTCCAAAATATATAATACATGTTTAAAAATATTTCTGTGATGATATGTGTACTACAGTATCAGAGGACAAAGTACCAGTACTTTCCTTTGCTCTGCCTGATTTGCACCTTCACAGCGTAACAATATGATTTACGCTGCTGAATCGGTGAAGGATCTGTGGTGGAGCGAAGGCGCCGTCACTGCTCCCTCCGGTGTTTTCTCCTCTAATCTGTTATTGTTTACGGTGCATTTGTGGCACTGAACTCAGAGCAGTGGAGGATGGAACTCAGGGAAGAACTCATCTTTCCATCCCATTTGTCCATCAGACTCACCTGGACTCCCTGTGATAATTACAGCAGAACCTCAGGCAGAGCACAGAATCCCTGCAGCAGCTTCTGTCCTCGGGTCGGTCTGTGGGTGAGAGTGCTGAAGTAAAAACATCCCACCAGTACTGCACAGATGAACCGGCTACAGGGCCACGCCCCAGAACTCCTTCAAGCTGCTCCTGTCTACGGAAAATATCGTTTTATTTCCTGGTGCTACACTATGTTAGCTAGCTAGCTCGATGGACGGAGGACGGATGGACGATGGATGAATTGCTAAAATAGAAAACTCGTCATTTTGTGGTTCCATCATTTTCAAACTGATCCTCAAAGACCGTGAACCTGAATTCATCCCTAAACAGTTACAGAGCCACTAATGCTGAGTTTATTGTTGTAAAAAATGTAATACACTTGGCTCCACAGCCGTGAACATTTTGTATAAGGAATTAAAGTAGAAATATAGGAGTAGAAACTGTCTGGTCAACAGTGGAACAGTGGAACGTTCCAAATATTTCACTGCATAAATAATTCCTCTTTAAACTGCGACAGCTGTGAAGTCTGGAGGAGACGGAGTCCATGTGGAAACCAGATGACTGCAGCTCAGAGATAAGTGTCGGCAGGAAATGACTGTGACGGTGTGTGGGGTCAGAGCTGGACGCAGAGACCACCAGACACTAACGTTGGAGCTGAGGAATATTTAGAGGAGAAAAATCTGCTGCGTTTTTATCACCGTGAGGACGCCAGTGAGAGAGAGACGCTGCAGAGACACGGCGATGTCCATCAGTAATATCCTTCACCAACAGAAACACTGACTCTGTGTGTGTGTGCGTGTGTGTGTGTGTGGGGGGGGTGAGGGGAGGGGAGGGGGACGGTGGAGGCTGAGTAATTGCACGATGTTTGTCCCGTGAGATGAGGAGTCATCACACTTTCCTTCTTACCCTCCTCCTGCAGATGACCTACACCACCCCTTCACACACACACACACACACACACAAACACACACACACACTCAGTTTCATGCTGCTCTCCCCCCAGAAGTGACACGATCTGGTCGTTCAGTCTCAGCATCTTCACATTGATTCACCTATAATCACTATATACAGTATATCAATGATGTGTGTGTGTGTGTGTGTGTGTGTGTGTGTGCATGGATGTGACACGCTCTGTTTGATCCTCAGGCTTGTTCTCCTGATCTGAGGATCTGTCACCTTCAGGTCGATGTATGGAGCTGCTGGAGGAGATGATGAAGGAGGAGGAGGAGGAGGAGGAGGAGGAGGAGGAAGAAGGTGTCTGTTCTGACCTGCGTTTAGATGATGCTCACCCCAGCCTTCAGTGTGTGGTGTGGTCCAGCCCAGCAGAGGTGACCAGTGTGGGAAACAAGTGGAAGTGATCCTGAAGTAGAGGTCTACAGACTGTCTGGGTCTGAGAGTAGTCTCAGTGTCAGACATCTGTGGTCCGAGGTGGGACTGATGTCCAACTGTCCCGGTGCCTCAGTGTGAACTGATATTCCAGACTTCCACCGTGGTCTCGTCCTGGTGTCGTTGACTGTGACCACAGCCGTCAGCTGCTCCTCTTTGTTTCTGTTCCACTGGTCGGTTTCATCCGTCATCGAGACAAAGTCATAAGAAGAAGTGAGATGACCTGCCGTCGTCCCTTACCATGAGGTTAACAAAATAATCCATAATCCATAATCTAATCCAACCAGTGTTTGACACAAATCTATTGGTACGAAGTTGAATTGAATTCGAATTTGTATTTTGGTTGAAAATTACATTTTAGTGGTTCCTTCTCCCTCCTCTGTGTGTGTGTGTGTGTGTGTGTGTGTGTGTGTGCGCGGTATATAAGGACAGACGCGGCTGCTCAGCAGCGGCAGTTTGCATGTGAGCAGACACGGAGAAGGACTGGACTCGAACGCAGTCTCGGACTTGAGTGCGTTTCTGTCTGCTTTGGATCTGCGGACGCGCGTGGCGTCGCGCTGATGACCCGTGGACGTGTCCACAGGAGACCTGGGATTATGAGGATCGGAGCCGGAGCGGAGTTTCTGTGCCGACACTGAAGCCTCGCAGCTGGATTCGGACTTGTTCTCTGTGGTCCTGCTTTGTTTTCCCCGGTTGTGTGGAGATGGGGATCCTGGACCGGAGGAGCAGAGCTTCTCTGGCTCTCACCTTGAACTTCCTGGCCCTGTTCCTGGCCGTGTGCGCGCTCAGCACCAGTTACTGGTGCGAGGGGACCCGTAAGGTGGTGAAACCTCTGTGCAGCGGTCCAGCGTCGGCCGGGAAACAGAAGTTCTGCATCCGCTTCAACAGCTCCAACCTGAACGACAGCAGACTGGTCCAGTACATCTGGGAGACAGGGGAGGACAAGTACGTCCTCAGGAAGTTCCACACCGGCATCTGGTTCTCCTGCGAGCAGAACATCAACATGAGCGGTACTCTGGGTTTTATTATTATAGAACATACATTTAATTGAATGTGGTAATAATGACCATCCAATGTACTGTAAATATATATATGGATGTAATAATAATAGGTTTAATAAATATGTCAAAAATGGTTTTTATACAACAAATACAACAAGAATTATAGATTTCATATATAAAATACTCATAAATACTGACCATCAGAATATTGCACAGATTCAACATGGATATATTTACACAACCGTGATGAGAATACTGACCAAATATTTCAAAGGTTAAATCAGATTATTGCACAAATACTGACCAGAATATTACAGAGTAGAATAAGAAAATACTCAAATATTGACCCGTAGTTGTAATAACACTGACTGTCAGATGGGGGAAGTTGTAATAACACTGACTGTCAGATGGTTAAAGATGTCAAAGAGTCCGATGATCCGCTGCAGAAGTTTGGTCTCCAAACTGACAGAACACTTATTTTGAAAACCTTGGACTAATATATTTCAGTTTAAACATTGAATTATGGGTAACTTTCAAACCGTAAACAAAAATAAACAAAAGCGTCCAGGCTCTGCTCCAGTCCAGACCGTGGATCCTGGAGTAAGTGTCAGTGGGTTCTGGCTCAGCAGACTGGGAGGTGGTGCTGGAGGTGACGGTGGCGGTGAGAGCTGGTTAATCACACGGAGCTCACAGTCAATCCCTTCACACACTGGATTAGAGGTGGATTATCTTTGATTATCCCAGGGTTATCTTTGTCAAGTGGAATGTTGTACCTGGATTAATCAGGACGTTACAGTCTGTCCCACAGTCCCACTAACAGTAACAGCACCACTAACAGTAACAGCACCAGTCATGTCTGAATTTTTTTTTCTTACAGGTGAAAAGTGCAGAAGTTTCCTTTACGTCGCTCCTCCAAATGAACGAGGTAAGAACCAATCAGAGGATTCTTTTAAAGAACTCATAGCTAACCTTTAGCCATTTTATTATATGTACTGCGAGGCTAACATCTAGCTCTTATGTTCATGGCTTAGCTGGTCTCAGAAGAGGGTGAACTGGTGACTACTAACTAACCAGTAACTCTGTTGGTCACAGTCCACAGATTCTCTAAGGGAACAGCCCAGACCAGCCGTTTGATAAATGTACTTCCCATAATGCCTTGGGGTGATGTATGTTTTTGAACTTTGTGGTGGAGCTCAGGAACCTCAGCAGGTCTCCGTCCTCACCTCTGTCAAGGTTAATGATGCTGGTGAGGAGATCACTGGTCCACGCTCCTGGACTCCTTCTCCTCCTCTCCTCTTCCCTGTATCCCGCCTCCTGCGTCCTCATCCCTGTCTTCTTCATTCGTCCTTGCTTATCTTATGCCTCCTCCCCCCTCGCTCCCTCTCTCTCCTCCTATCTCTGAACTCCCTCCATCATTATCCAGCCGGGCTCCTCTCTCAGCTCCTATCATGAATACGTCTCCCTGGTTTTTTCCCACTCTTTTATCATTTTGCTCCTCTTTGCATTTCTGCCTCAGTGGGACGACGGCGGCTCTGCATACATTTCAGCCTGTGTCTGCCTGAGTCAACATTATTCTCAGATGGTGTTTGTCCCTTATCTCCCTGTCAGATGGAGATTTTCTGACTGCAGACCAGAGTTTGGGTCACTTTGTCACTGCGTGTCCTCCGCCTGCAGCAGAGTCCACAGATAAGATCTGTGGTTTCAGATCACAGGAACACAGAGTCTTTGATGTACTGCTGCTTTCAAATTAAAAAGTCTTTGTGTTATAAGTTTATGAATGTGACAAACCTGAGTGACATAAACTGACCACAGGGGGCAGCATTACACGAGGTGCTGTTTTTTTTCCTATGAGGTTTGGTGCGGAGAGACGTCGTCAATGATCTTTGTCTTTTTCATTTTCTTGCAGGAGTTCTATGGCTGTGCATCGTCGCAGAGTGTCTGTACATTCTCCTCTTGGCCACCGGGGGCATCCTAATGTCCATAGAGGTTTGCCAATTTGGAAACGTCATTGACGGCCTCAAGCTCAACGCCTTTGCTGCCATATTTACTGTTCTGTCCGGTGAGTTGTCCTGCACTCTGACAGACACTGCACACAACGAAAATAAGAGTTAGCTTAAAGCTAGCACATGATAACGAATAATGATAACATCAACCGGAAATGTGTGAAAAGGTTAATATTATCTCTGTCTATCTCTGTAATGAGATAGTGAAAATAGGCTAAAAAGATGAATATGGTTTAGGAAATTAGAGCTAAGGGTTAGCCACAAATCAGTCTTAAATCAGTACACGTTAATGAAATGTTAGTAGCTTAAATCAGCTAAAAGTCGTCTTTAAGATAGACATAGCTTAACCCTAAATATTAAACTAAAAGTTAGATCAGATGAAGTGAACCAGGTACTGCAGTACCAGCTGCTGTGTGTACTGCAGTTTTCCACCATAACTCCCGTCCTCCACCATCACCAGGGGAATCATTTACGACCACTGCTCCATTTAGGTTTTCCATAGAAAATCGTAGGAAACGTTCTCGTGTCCCAGTTTTGTTGTGGACATGCGTGGAGAAGAACAAAACCAAGTGTCCCCGGGCTGTGTCCCCGTGTGTCCCCGGGCTCAGGAACCAGAAGGTCCAAATGGACAGACTCAGAGTCAGCAGATAAAGTTCAGTCCATCCCCGTGGGTTTCACCTTTCTCTGCACCGACACTGATCTCAACATGTTCAGACTTTGCTGAGCCGCGGGCTGGATATTGATCTGTTCAGATGTTTGGGATTTTCTTCACTTCTGGAAAATGCTTTGATTTCAGATAAGATACAAAGTCGTCAAAACCTGCTTTGATCTCTTTGACATGAGAGGAAATGGAAAGGCAGAATTCTTAACGCCGTTTCCTCCGTCTTTAGCTTGGCCACTTCTTTAGGTACAGCCGGTAACATTCTTTCACTCCATGTCTGAATGTTTTTAATTTAACATTTTAATTTAACATGGATTTTAGAAGGAATTCTTAACTTTCCTGGGAAAACCGTAGCATCGGGAATGTGGGCTCCATCTTCTCTCTGTGAATCACACTCTGTATCTGTGGGCAGCATATCTGAGCCAAACCCAAACCTTTCCTGTCTGATTTACTTCTCCAGAGTATTAGCACCACGTTCAGGAGAATAAAGTGGTAAATTTACCAGAGCGAAGTCCAAAGTTTACGAGAACAAGGTCGAACATTTTATGTCAAAAGTACCAGAATAGAGACAAACTTTGTAAGTTAGTGACGATAAAGTGGGAAATTAATTGTCTTGGAGCCAGAGTGAGGTTTTCAGGCAATGGATTTTTCTAAAAATTGTGTTGAGTCATCATGACATCAAAAATGAGACATTTCATCAGGTTAAACCCATAAAGTCCGGGACGTGACCCGGACGGTGTGGTCCACCTGTGGGCTCTTTATGTTGTGGGTCTAGTCCACAGTAGTTGACGGCTCCTCTTCCTCTCAGGCTTCACTGAGCCCTGCTTTCATCAGCCCAGTTCTGGCGTTCTGCCCGCTGTAAGTCTGACGTCCGGGCCAACAGTCTGATGTTTCATTTATACTGTGTCTCTGCTGAAGTGAACTCTTTGCATAAATGAGAAGCTGAAGTCGACTGTAGGAAGTTGACAGCCGGGGCAGACCGTCCTGTGACGAGTCCTTCCCTGTTTTGACATTTTAGTTGTTTGATTCTGATGGCAGACGTTTCAAAAACTCGCCAAGAATAAGGCTTTTCTTGTCTTTAATCAGCTTTAGACGGGCTTTTATCTGTGAAAAATGATGTCTGTCTTCCAAGTAAACCAATCCATCTCCCTCACCAAACGCCATGGAGAAAATGAGAGATTAAAATCACAGCACACGGGAGCCGCTGCGCCGCTGCTCTCTGCTCCTATTGGTCCAAAGTGTTTTTGTCTGAATTGGATTAAAATGTTGATTTTCTCTGTGGTTCAGGAGTTTCTAGAATAATATGTTTAAACTTAGGCCAAAACACAGAAACAAAGTTTAACAAAGTTATTCATTAGAGTTCATTTGAAGAATTTACCTCCTGAAAATAATGTTATTGTTCCACTGAGTCTCTCAGGCCAAAACACACAGAGTTTATCTGTGATTTAAAGTTGATCTAGTTCTAAACGCTGTTCCCCGCACTTTAAAGCTGTAATAAAATGTGTTTCTGTCTGACTTTGCTGTTTTAAAATCCTTAGTTTACCCTAACTTTGTAAATGAGCATCCCTAACGTACCAGCTCGAGTGAAATTAAAAACAAAACTTTGATTTCCTCCATGGACTTTGGTGCAGTAGTTTGAAAAGTTTGGTTTTTATATGAACAAACATTTTAACTTATTTTATCTCTTAATGAGTTCCCCAGGGTTTAAAGAATGGATTTGTAAAATTTGTTATAGCTAAAAAAAAAAGTGTTTTTGTTGCTTTGTCTTCCAGACCAAACACCATAGAGAAAAGCTCTAGTTTTTAAACAAAGCCCAGAAAACTTGTTGTTGTTCCCTCATTGCCTCTGTCCATCATCTCAGATATATGATATATTTCGACTCACATGTTTGAAATCTTGTTTGTATTTACCCTGGTGGCAGAAATGTGTCAAACAAAACAGCAGTGGACCAGTGGATCCTCTGTTGTCTCTAAGCTAAAAACACTCATTTTCTCTATGGACTTCTGTACAGCGGAAAGAGTTGTTTACAAATTTAAGCTCCAAAAGAAAAAACTGTCTGCAACAGGAACCATTTTTTAAAAGCTTGTTCTGGCACCGATTCTTCCACAACAAACTCCGTAGAGAAAACTCTTAATTTTTAATTAGCGCTCAGAAAAGGTTTATGTGGCCATTGTTTCCTTATCTATCATTTCAGACGTGCTATCTGGTGACTTTAGTGTTTGAAATATGTTGATGGTATTTTTCCCAGTGCTACAATGTTATCCAACAAAGCAGGAGTGGAACCAGCAGCTGCTCTGTCCCTGTGAGCTAAAAGCACTCATTTTCTCTATGGACTTCTGTGCAGCACAGTGACTTGTTTATCCACGGTAGGAAGACGTGTGTCTGAAACAGCAGACATTTCTGCAGCAGCTTTTTTAACAGCGCACCCTGGAGGGCTGACTTCACAGAGATGGAAGTCATTTAAATGTTGTTTCTTCTTTTAACGCAGTGAGTGTTGATGGGTAATTAGGTCCAGGAGCCTGAGATTAACCTTGATTACATCTGTCACTCATCGTCAAGTGCATGCTGGGACCTTGATGGAGAGGTGGAGCAGGGACAGAGTGACGGAGGCGACTTTTCTGTTGGAGGACGAACGTTTTACGGCTAGTGATTAAATTTACAGTTTCAGTCAAATTCAGTTCCTCCTTCAGTCGGTGTTAAATCACTGGGCTGTGAGAGGAAAAGGGGACGCAGGGTGGCTTTTATGGCCAAACACAACATTTTGACGTCTTTTGGACAATTGGTACCCAGAGCAGGAACAGCAACAACGACGACTTCCTCTGGTAATTAGAACAAATCTATAAAAGCAGCTATATAAAATACTGAAACCTTACGAGGCGACGGTTGTATCTTAGAAGATGAAGAGAATGAAACAACCACTGATGTCACTGTGACGTCTTTTTAGTCACAGAAAAATACTTTAAAATATGTTTTCTACCAAAACATCTGCCCTCAATGTCACACACCTGAAGTAAAACCCTTTGGAAAACGGATAAATAATTATTGTGATTTTTTAATTACTTTTTCAGGAAACTTAGTGATAACTAAGAATAAAACTGTGGTTCTTGGGTCAAAAGTCGTCCATTAATCTGCCTTTTTGTTGCTGTGGGTTGAAACATGAATCATGAAGTTGGTGTCAAGTCCGAAGTTGTTTTTGCAGACCACCTTATATAAAGCAGCAGTGCCACCCAGTGGTAGTTTACGGTAACTGCAGCCAATGTGCTCGATCATTTTCTCCTAAAAGTGGATTCATTTATCAACAGTAGAATATGATCAGAACGAGTCAACGATGATGTTAAGAAGTGCATCTAACGGAACAAAAATATATTGATTCTTACATCTGTAAAATGCATGAAAAATTAATCTAACTCAGATTCCAGATTTTCCAGTCCACATTTCTTCTGTGTTTGGGTCAGGTCTACTAGGGATGGTGGCCCACATGATGTTCACCACAGCTTTCCAGCTGACCGTCAGTCTGGGCCCAGAGGACTGGAAGCCTCAGTCCTGGGACTACAGCTGGTCCTACATGTGAGTTTGTGCACATCACACTACAGTACTACAGTACTACAGTACAACAGTACCACAGTACCACAGGACCACAGTACCATATGACCACAGTACTACATCACTACAGTACCACAGTACCACATCACTACAGTACTACAGTACCACATTACCACAGTACTACAGTACCACAGTACCTCAGTACCACAGTACTACAGTACCACAGGACTACAGTACTACAGTCCCACAGTACTACAGTACTACAGTACCACATCACTACAGTACTACAGTACCACATTACCACAGTACTACAGTACTACAGTACTACAGTACCACATTACCACAGTACTACAGTACCACATTACCACAGTACTACAGTACCACATTACCACAGTACTACAGTACCACAATACTACAGTACTACAGTACAACAGTACCACAGTACCACAGGACCACAGTACCATATGACCACAGTACTACATCACTACAGTACCACAGTACCTCAGTACCACAGTACTACAGTACTCGTTCATACCGAGGTCCACAGAGAAAAGTGATGATGTTGTCCATGTCCCAGCAGCAGCTGCTGATGCTCCACTGTCTCCTTCTGTCAACTCAGATGTGTGGTTTGTCTCTTCAGTCGTGAAAGACACTTTGTTTAAAGTCACTGAAATGGAAAGGTTTTTTTTTCTGTGGAACTAAGAAGGTCATAATCAACTCCTCCTAACCTGCCTCTGTGCCCTTTAGCCTGGCTTGGAGTTCCTTCACTGCCTGCATGGCCTCCTCCGTCACCACCATCAACCGCTACACCAAAACCATCCTGGAGTTCAAGCACAAGCGACGGAACATCGAGAAGAACCTGAAGATCAAGCAGAAGCTGCTGGAACTGGACTCTCCGGAGCAGGTGTGGGACATGTACATCAGCTCGGTGCCCAGCACCGCAGAGGAGCTGCTGGATCTGTCCTCTAGTGGGCGCAAACTCTCCGACACCTCCATCTTCCTGGACCTCAACGACCTGCCAGAACCACAGGTGGAGGAGTACTGCTAGAAGAGCCAGAGCAGGAGAACAGTGTGGTCAGACATTCTTCTGCTAATGTCTGCTCTAACATCTCAGACCTGGACCTCAACTGAACAGATGAACGTCTATTGTCAACTATAGCACACCCTAGTGGGCGTTAGGCCTCATGTTTTACTGCCTGTTGGACATCACGGGCCTTTAGCTGCAGATACACGTACTGTACTTGAACCAGGCCAGTATTTGTGACCGTGTACTGGTACTTGATCCTGGAGCTGTGTGACACTGCCTCCAAACCAGAGGCAGAGGTTTCATTGGTTTAAAGGAAAAGTTCCATTTTTATTCTTTTGTTAATTTTGATTCTCTCAGCCCTGACCTGAACAGTATAACTGATGTTTTAGAGTGATGTTCGCTGTGTTTTTAACGTCAGTTCAAACGTTTATAAAGTACTCCTTGTCCTGCACCAAACCCCATGAAGAAAAGAGACACAGGAACCAATGTTCTACGGCTGCCTTGGTTGTCCAGCGTGAACAGAGATTTTGAAAAAAAAAACAATTTTGTGCAATAAAGAAACGTTCCATTTTATTTATTTTTTTGTAAAAGGAAAAAAAAAGTTGTGATATTTGTTTTAATTTGTTTGCATGAACCGTGACGTCACAATGACCGTTTGACAAGACTGCAGGTGATGATAATAGTCATGATATATTAGATAATACATTTGTTTGTGTGTTCAGATGATGATGAGTTTTTCTGTAGGTGAGGAAATTAAAACTTTTAATAATCTGTATTATTTGTTTTTTATTTATTTATCTTTTTAATTTGAAGTATTTCCCCCTCTTTCTGTAAAGGTCACTGAGGCTGTCAGCTGGTGCTGAGTGCCTTTCCTTCCAACAGCATCTGTGATCAGACCAACAGAGACAACAATTGTAAAACTGCCAAAAACCTGACAGTGGTGGGAGTACAGTGTCCACGTGTACTTTATTGTAATTTCTGAGTTTCTAAAATCTTTTCCTGTTTTTAAGTAGATCGTGGTTTGTCCATTCATGCCGTTTTCAAACGCGACACTGTTCGTATTAGGTTTGCTGATTTTAAATGAATTTAAAAGCATGTGCTTTCCTCGTCCTGTGTGTGTGTGCGCTACAGTAAGCTGTTGCTTTGTAAGTATTTGTGCGTTGATATTTGCGTTCTGATGTGTTGAAATGAGAGTCAAACTTTCGACTAGAAGTTTAAGTTAAAGACTAAAATATTGGAGAAAATTATATAATAAACAAATGTTTTCTGATTTCTGGTGAACGTATTACAAGTTTATCATTCATTGTCCAAAAGGGGGCGACGTTGCGCTGCAGTCTCTTCAACCGCTGTACAAACACAGGGCTTTTATAATTAAATCGCAATACGGATACTCACCAAGATTGAGTTTGTTATATTTGTACACATTTTATACATATATTTATACATACATAAATTAAAACCATGCACATAATGGGGGCTGTTAATTCAGCTTTTTGGTCTCCTGATTTTATAGCAATTGTTAGCATGTTAGCATAAACGGAAACAGCTTGGGTTTAAAAAAACAGAAAACGATGCAATCATCCTAACGAGTGGAGTTGAACCCAGAACCCTCTGCAAGACAAGCAGGGAACTTGTCACTTTAGTTCAGTATACGTAGCACACCTGCAAGAAACAAAAAACACAAACCTGTTCCTTGCATAGTTGTACATGTCACAGTGAACATATATTAGTTAGCACGTTAGCTTAACATTTAGCAAACAGAATACAGCATGTGTTTGGCTGAGAGAGTCAGTATCTGAGGGGATATTTAGGAAGAGCTTTTAGTGTCAAAACGTTTTCATGGAGAAATTCAAGCTTCTTCAGCACAGTCGATGGTGTTTAAGGTCACAGAGCCAGACGACTGCAGGACACCCTGACCAGTGTTGGACCAAAATGTTCCTGTTGTTCTGACGGTGCTGTGTGACCGGGGAGGACAGAGACATGGTTGAAGTTGATCAAGGTAAGGGGCAACAGGTCACACACCTCTTTATTGTCTCTATTTATAATTTTAGATTGGCTGTCAAATGTATTTTAATTAAGAATAAAACTTAAATGAGGTCTTTCTGACAATTGTATCTTGTAAAGCCATTTTTTAAGTACAGGCTCTAATATAGTCAAGACTGTGTAAACAAACTGTGGGCCACACCTCAGCCAGTTTGGACCTGTCTCTGTTTTAACACGTTTGATAGAAATTACAGTATGCACCACATGGTCTGATATGGACTGTGTATGTGGGCCACGTATACTGTATATGCTGTGTGACTACATGTGCAGTGTAGAACTGGGAGACTGCAGTTTCCAAATAAGTGACAACATCCATTATTTATTAATAGACTGTGGTAGAAATGAAGAGTGCAGATTTGTTTGTTATGCTTAAAAATACTTTTATTTTATGCTTTCAAACTAGTGCAAATACATGCAAACTGAAAACAGACGACCCTGTAAAAGCTGGACACTAACACAGTCAAGCCTCAAAGCTTTAAACATCATCTCCTTACAAGTGGATGACCACTGGTTAGACCCACTCTGGTTTTTGGTCGCCCTCCAGTGGTCCTCCAGAGGTCCTGGTTCATTTTTTATTCACATCTCACTCCTGGTACAGCACAGCGTGTGTGGTTTTGCAGGTTCAGTCAAATGTGTAAAGACAGAAGAAGCTGCCAACGCGGGGAGGTAGGTGGGGGGAGATGCCGAGTCACCCGCACCAGTTCCTCGACATGCATTTATCCACATTCATTATTCAGGAATACAAAACCACTCAGTCAAATCTGAGCTGCTGGGACGATTCTCTGCTGCTCCTCGGCTGCTCGCCACATAAAAGATTCATCCCAGCTTTTTTCGGGAACACCACTGGGAGGGCGATACTCAATATGAATGCATTGATTGCACGAGTCTGAGGGAAAAGAAAGTTCTGTAAGATCAGGAATGTGGGAATTAAACATTTTCTAACAGAGGAGGTTGTCATCAGATTTGATGTGTGACTCAGATGAATAACCCATCTGTGAAAAACCAGGACTAACAGTGACATTGTGTATTTCTTAACCACTATAACCATTGTTCAATGTCTTCGTACTTAATTATTTTAAATACTTATGTTTGTTACTGCTAGAGCCTTAACTGCAGATGTCTAATGTTTGCAAAACAAGCTTCATTCTGCTGTGATAAATACACTGAGACTATACTTTGGACTAACTTACACGGGTTTGACCACTAGGGGGAGTTATGAAAGAGCTTAGAGAGGACTCCAAATGTGTCTCACAATCTTGGGCAGTGGTGTTTTGAACTGACAACAGTTTTTAGCTACGTAGAAGTAGGAGCTTGGTACTAGGCTGAAAGTAGGCGAAAAACTTCATCTAAAAATAGAACTTGTTTGATTTACCTTGCTGTTTACATGGCTGTTGGTCACCTTTAGTATTAGCGTCCTTAGGCTGTAAGACTTTGTTTTACGTACTAATAATCCTGAAAGTCACATGACCTGTCAGCCACCTGTTCCACCAATTATTCCCCTAACTGTGAAAATCCTCTTATTCTACTCATCTCTGTTGTACAGACAGTTCTTTCCAACACAGAAATAGCTGATTTGAAACATGGCTACCATGCACAGTACAACAGACACTAGGTGGCATTGTTTCATTTTCCTGGACTGCTGGGTGATTGCCATATTTTCCCACTGATAGTGGCTAAAAAAACACATCTTTGCTGTTTAATGACTTGATTTAACCCCCCTCCCTCCCCCCTCCTCCAGCTTTAACTACAGGTGCAAGCACGGCTTCAGCCAGACATCCAGATTCAAACAGCATCTCCTACTTGACAACTGACTGATGGATGAAAGGTCAAACGGCAGGTCTCTGGGACACCGCCCTGCTGGTCAGATGCCTTCACTCAGGTCAGTTTTCTGAAACTCTGTGCTCATAAAACTGACACATCTACATGCTGTAGTCCAGAGCAGCGAAACATTAGAACTAAACCCAGTGTCTAGAGTCACTGCCATCCAAAGTCCTGCCCCGCCATCTGGTAGAAGCGCTGGTTGTGTGGTTTGTAGAAATCCCTCAGTCTCTGCATCACCGCCGGGTCGATGGAGGCGTGCATCCTCCCTTTGGTCTTCCCCAGGCAGTGCGGTTTACTGCTGCCCTCTGGCTTCTTCAGGCAGGGGAAGCCTTTTGTCTTGTTGAAGTAGAAGTGTTTGTCCGTGACGATCCTCTGGAGGCCCAGAAAGTCCTGGACTTTTCCTACTTCTCCTGCGGGGTCAGAGATTAGCCTCTCACCGCTGACCAGGTGGATCTGAGTCCTGGGGAACCAGGTCAGCCAGCGCTCCAGGTGATGAGCGTACAGGCCAATCCAAAGTGGGCTCCAGAGAGAGTCGATCTGACCTGCAGGCAGAAAAAACTCTTGGTTTCCAGGATTTGACTGATAAGCTGTCAGGACAGTTTCAAAAACCTGTGACCAACAACCAAACTCTTACCTGTGGTGCGGTTCTTGAAGACCAAGCGTTCAAATGCAGGAATGTCCGGGGTCTTGGAGATGATCTGAGTGTAGTCAGATATGGCTCTGGTCACAGGGTCACGGACCACAACAATCAGCTTCACGTCCCTGGACATGGAGCGGACCCTCTGTGGTGTTTCCACCGTGACAAAGTACCGAGGCGTCTTCTCCATCACAATCTGTCCGTCCAGAGCTTTGGGCATCATGTTCCTGATCAGACATGGAGACACAGTGAGGTCTGGGTTCAAGACCACGCTGCAAAAAAACAAACTCAGGTTCTATACAACAGAACCTCCCATTGTGGAGCTGTTATTGGATCTTATCAAGATGGACGGGTTCTTAAATGGATCTGTACTGGATCAGGTCATCTATAGCTGTAGTGTTTCTTGGGGATATTTGACACATTTTAGTCATACTTAGTTTGCATTTNCGAACACAAACACAGAACAGGACTTTATTTGATCAGATCTGACGTAGCCTGAGGACTTCTCTTTAAACAACACCTCGAACATAAGGAGCCTTGCAGTCTGCTCTGAACACACACACACACGTGCAGTGTGTCGTACACTCATACACACACTGACACATATGGAGACACACACACAACCAAACACATGTCTCCAAACAAAAACATACACTCATTATTATCATTAGTCAGCCAAAAGCTATCATGGTCTCCCAGTGGGGCTGGTCTCACACACACACACACACACACACACACA
>NC_024314.1:14037711-14038561 GCF_000523025.1 Cynoglossus semilaevis
GGTGGAAAAATCCACCAGACCCACTCTTTATGTCTTGTCTCTCTGTGTGTGTGTGTGTGTGTGTGTGTGTGTGTGTGTGTGATGAAGGAATGATGTGGGCAGAGGATACAAACATGCCTCCATTAGCCGTCTGTCCTCAGAGCCTCGTGCCATTACCTCTGAACACACACACACACACACACACATGCTCACAGTGAGCTAATGACGTTCTCTAAGAGCACCATCAAAAACAGAAAAGCTCTTTTTATAAATATGCCTGTGCTAATTGACAGGGTGAATAGCCGTTAGCTTTTCTACTAACTGAGTGAGACCTGATCCTGGGCCGACGTCAGAGACCAAGGTTTTATTTTTATCACAAAATTCTCTGACGTACAAGAATATGAACAAAGAAAAACTGATTAAATCATCAGTCCTTTTTACATACTTGTACTGTAGTACGTGAGTGAAGTACACGGCCCAGTACTACAGTGATGGTCCAGGTGTAAACCCGACTGTTTACTTCAAATATGGCTGATGTTTTTAACTTAGTGAAGTCAAATTCAAGTCCCTCGTACTGCTGTACGTAGCCTGAAGCTAATGTTACCGTCATTATTCAAATGATATGCAGATGAGTTATGAAGTGTCAGAATGATCACATGATCCTTCTCATAGTTACAGGGGGTGGTGTGTTTAAAACGTGTCATTTGGGAACGTTCTGGAAAAGACACAGGCGGAGATAATGACTGAGGTGACGTAACACTGGACCTCAGCTGTGGCCCACAGGGGCAGGTGTTGGGTGGGGGGGGGGTCAGGAGCCATCAGCTGTGTGTGTGTGTGTGTGTATGGGGGGGGCGGGGTAAAAAATGTGTAT
>NC_024314.1:14038593-14094034 GCF_000523025.1 Cynoglossus semilaevis
TGTGTGTGTGTGTATGTGTGTGTTTGATCAGGCTCTGGTTTTCTTTGATTTCTGATCTTAGGGACCAATTGTTCATGGCACACACACACACACACACACACACACCACCTGAGTGTTTATTCATGAGTCCAATATGAGGTTTAAGTGTCCAAACGCATGCTTGAGCGTGTTATTAGGGAGTGTGTGTGTGTGTGTGTAGGGGGGGGGGTGTCGGCCCATTGTCACTGCGCTCTGTCCAGTTTCAGGAGACATCCATCATAAAGGGGTCCCTGACCAGAAACCCCTCCACCTCCTTTACTCTCTCATGCCCCAGGGGAGGCCTTTAATGAGAGCCAGATCATACCCCCCGCCCACCAACCCATCTGGGACTTGTGGGGACACCGCCCTGCTCAGTCAAGGGACAGGACGGATAGATGGACGACACCTGAACCCTGGAAAACTAAACCTAAAAACTCCCAAACCTGGCCTCTTCTTACAGCTGCTCTAACGCTGCTCTCATGTAAACACAGAATAATAGTCCAGATAATCCTAATCCCACTTCCTCTGATGTCACAGATTAACCAATCTGACTCATCAGGAAAATCCGCCTTTTCCCGTTTGTCCCCCGTTTATTCCCTCCCACTGAATCCAGCCGAACATTACAGCTTTTCTTCTGTGATTTTCATGGTAATTATTTCCTTTTGTAGAAACACACGTGGCAGCAGGACATCAGGTTGTCGGTTCAATGACCCCACCTCTAATGGCATTAATATGAATTTCAAAAAATCAGCAATTTCCCCAGCATTCCCGGCCCGTATCATCTGTAAATATCCAAATGTTCTTTAATAAATTAAGACTTCTGGGAAGCAGGAGGCGACATTCCAACCCTCTCAGGTCAAAGCTGTGCCGGTAAATCACAGTCAATAATACTGTAAATATCCATGATTCTCAATGTTACTCAAAGAGCAAAACACAAGTGGCGTCGGCGCCTGGAAGACAGGACGGCCTCCAGACTGGGACCAGGATCTGAAGAAGTCAGCAATCCACACACACACACACACACACACACACTGACACACAGACACACACTCCTGAGGCCGGCTCTGGTGACGGTCCCCAGGGTTGAATCAAAGGTCAGTAGAAGATGTGTGAGGCTGTGGTAACACTGACTTCACCCCCTTAACCTCACCCTCACCCTTTGTCCTATCTCCTCACCCCTTTTATTTTTCACCCTCTGACTGTGGTGTCATCCTTCAGTGAGGAAACCATCAGCCTGATGTCTGAAGTTCTAGCTGAGTAATTTTAATGGATTCCTCCAGAGCAGCACCGCCAGAGAAGAAGAAGAAAAAAACCCAGTGTAACATAAACCCTGTGAGTCCGTGCGGAGGGGGGGCGTGGGGGGAAGATATGCCAATGTAGGATAAAGCTTCTGGGTAATTGTAACCGAAGCCGTGCTGACCAACACTAACCGCTCTAATGCTGGAGTCAACCCAAGGTCAGGGCCAGGAGATGGAGCTATCGATCCCAGGCAACAGAGTCAGGAGGAAACTTCCAGTCCGTCCAGGGGCCCATCGCAGATCCAATCTCCGCTACATACGCCATTAGTGGATCCTTCTGTCAGGGCTCTGATCTCAATCTGCCCCTGTGATACTAAATGTTATTTTACTCTGTGGGAGACAGAGTGATTCTGGGGGGGAAACTGCAACTATCATTCTTTATGATGGTCTGTGATGATTTGACAGCAAGTGGTTAAAAAAAAAGGAGAAGAAGAAGAAGAAGCAGCAGCACTCCTGTAAGACATGAAAGTCTACAGAAGTCCTCAGAGATCGCTAGCAGGAAAAAATATTTTTATTTGTAATCGTAATTTTCATTACCCCAGTACAAATGTACTTCTTAAAACAGAACCCTCAAGACATGCTGGGTAAAAGTTAGCCAAAAAAAATTGGAACATATGTAAAAAAAAAATGATGTAATGACATGTTAATGTCAAGAAACAACAAAAACTTTCAAAAAATGCTTAGAGACACCCAGACAAATTAATAACAGCTAAGAGTTAGCATGAAAATAGAATAGCAACACGATTAGCATGAGGAGCTAAAGATTGGTCAGAGAGTGGCTAAATGTCACCACAAGTATAGATAAAAGTTAGCTAAATACAGTACTCACAAGTACTACCCCTGTAATAAAAATAGATTTCTTGTATCTTAATATTCAAATATATTATAAATAATAATATTTGTCATTATTTTCTCTACCCTTATATTCTGAAAGTATTCTTTTGCTGCTCCACCGTAACAAAGACACACTTCCTTTGTGTGTGTGTTTGTTATGAAGTGCCCTGAACACATCATTAACTCCCAGCCTAAACTGACCTGGGGTCAGAGGTCAATTGACAGAGCTGACAGTGATGTCAAGTGGCTGGATGTGCATCCCATCTGGCCCCCGCAGGGGCGGCAGTGACACATTACAATCTGATGTCACTGGGCTGTCACATGACTGCGACACAGAGACGGCAGCCAGCACCACTGACGGTCTGTGGGTTTGTTTCCACAGGAGTTCTCTGAGCTCTGTCCACAGACAGCTGACCAGACAGTGGACGTCAATGGACGCATTCGAGGAGCAGTTCATGTGTTTTGTGAGCTAACGCGTTCACACCGAGTGCTGAAGAAGGACTGAAGAAAGTGTTGCCTTCACCGTCCTGGGAAAAGTCTGGACTTTAAGGCGCGTCATGCTCTGCTCTGTCTGAATTGGCTAACAGTGATGCCTTTATGGTCATTGGGGAAAATGGATTCTACCGTCTACATTTAAACCAAGCATTGCTTGTCATTGCACATTTACAGCATTTCCCTGTCCAGCAGATGGCACCATGGGTAGTGGTGTATATGTTTGTACTGTATGTCAAGATACCATGGGTCAGGTTGTTGGTTCTGACCACAGGAGTGAATGTGAGTGTGAAGACTGAACAGTTAACGGCTCTCCAGGCTCCACCACACACAAACGTGTATTTTTTCATTCATTCGTTTTCATTTTCAGACCTAACAAGCTGATAACAGAGCAGCATCACAGCAGTAACATCTGGCTGCTGCTCCAGCACAGAATATTCTGTTCTCTGTCAGAACTCACTCTACCAGCCCCCCACCCCCACCCCCTGGCTGTATCTCTGTACCTCACACTTTCTCTCTCTCTCGTCTCTCTCTCTCTCTCTCACACACACACACACGCACAGATTGTTGTGTCCAGATGGTACCGTCTCTCTGACTGTCACCTCACCCTCAGCAGAACTACAGTGGAAGTGTTTGGAAATGCAAACAGTGCAAATGAATTCAGGTCCTGACAGGAAGTTGGACGTTGCGTTACACAGGAAGCTTTTGTATTTTTCAATTAAAATGACTTTTGCACAAAAAAGGAGAAAAAAACTTTTTAAGACTAGGTGAAAAGGATTTGGTGGGGTTTTTCAGGGCAGTAACGAGTGTCAGCACCCCCTACTGGTGTTGTGGTATAAAGTACCCAGGTTGGCCTCCTGTCTTGCTGTGTATTTGTATCAACAAAAACAACAATGTTGAACCAGGGCGTTTACCTAATGGACCAGGACAGTAGGACAATAGGGGGCGACATGTTTTCAAACAAATCTAAGACTGTATCTGAAAAGTGTTAAAGTTGAAAAGTCCTTAAAAATGTCACAAAGACTAGGAGTTTGACGTAAAAGTGGAAAAAAAATGAACCAGAGCAGGAAAGAGCAGACCAGGTCTGAGGAGTGGAGCTAACAGAACCAAAGTCTGTGGACTTGAATGTTCTGATCACCACAGGACTCTGATGGTTCCTGTTCTAATGTTCTGATTGTTGCTCTGGACACTGAGGGCAATGATGGTTCTAGCTAAAACCATATTGCCCCGGGAGTGGTAAATTATTTTTAAATTCAGTATTTGTATTACTTTTTGAGAGTTCTTTTTGAGAGAACTGTAAGTCTGGAAATAAAAAGAATAAATTAAAAAAGTCGCCTACCCTAACTTTAATCTTAGAGCCACACAGGGTAAACGGTGGTCGGTAAAGTTGCCCTGTGGTTCAGACCCCAGAGCTACAGTAACTTACTGGGTTCCTGCGTAAGCGTGTATCCGTACCTGTACCAGTCCAGCCCTCGTGCGTAATGCCTGTCGAAGAAGTGCGGCTCCGAACCCAGGGCTCGGATGTCAGGGTGGAGCCGCAGGAACTCCAGCAGAGCCCGGGTGCCTCCTTTCTTCACCCCGATGATCAGCGCCTGCGGTAACCTGCGGGCTGCGGTCCATTCTCTCCCAGAACTGTTCGTCTCCTCGGGTCCGGGCTGCTGTGGAACAGGCTGGAGCGGGACCAGACCGGTCCAGTTCCTCTCGTACGCCACAAAGTCCCGCACCTGCGCCCCGGTCTGGGAGTTTTCCACCTGGAGGTCTGACTGGCAGCAGCCGGTGAGGATGTAGACCAGGGAGAAGCAGAGGAGACTCAGGGAGGAGGCGACGGTGAGCCGCTGGAGGAGCCGCCGCAGCTCCGCGCTCTGCTGTTTGTATTGCTGTTGCTGAAGCTGGTGGTGCTGCTGCTGGTGGTGGTGGTGAAAGGCTGCCATCCCTCAATGACCCATGCGGGATCTGGTGCCATTCTACCAGCCCTGGTTCGGCTCACATCCCGACATGCTCCAGGACTTGGTGCCAGTGCGCGCTCCGCTGCTGCTGCGCTCTGAGCGCACGGCGTTCTCCCCAAAACAACAGCCAATCACAGGAGAGTGGAATAAATCACTGCAGTAGGTCTGTGCGTGACATCCAGGATGTGTGTTCACTTAGTCTCCAACCGTGAAGAAAAAGAAGAAGCTGTGGTGGAGCTGATTATTATTATCATTATTGTTATTTTATTATTATTATTATTATTATTATTATTATACTCACCAACCCCTCTCTCTCTCTCTCTCTTCCTCTCTCTCTCATCACTCTGTCATATGAGATGAGATGGATCCAGACCCACTGAGCACAAACCTTGCAGCTCACATTATTTATGTGGATTTAAATCAATGAATTCCATCGTTCCTTTTTCATCCATTTTCATTTTAAGTATTATCTTGAATTGTTCTTAATGTGAATTCAGACTTTGTCTATTTTATATATATATATACTGTATATATATATATATACATATACATAAATGTAGGATTCATGGTGTATATATATATATATACATGTACATAAATGTAGGATTCATGATAACTCTGCCATCAAGTTCTGTCCATGATCTGGTGTTGATAATCTGCTCTAACACCATCACCTGATTGACAAAGGAGATGAGGGGAGAATTAGACGACAGGCTGTGACAGCTAATAGTCTTAACCTCAGAAGACAGTCTGGGAATCCGGTCACAAAGTCTCCAGAACTGAACTAGTCTGAGAACACAGTCAGTGAAACAACACTCACAGAGTCCAAGTACGACCTACCGCAACACCAACTGTCCAAATGTGCTAGCTGCCCACATGCTCCGATGCGTGCCTTATGTTTGGAATGGCTGTTCAGCAAAACATTCACTAGGGGGCATTGTTAAGTTCAGCTTTCATTGTGGGGCCAACGTCAGTTTCTTTGACAATAACATGGTGATGGAGGAGGAGGTGATGGTAGTGATTAGCTTGTTTGCTAACATCAGAGTGACACTCCCTCAGTGTTGTCTTCCTTTTCTTTTGACCATTAGAGGGATTAGAACCTATGGATTAGCAAAACTGAAAATGTTTGTTTAGAATACTTACACCCATGACCTTTGAACCTTCAGGTGAACATTATTCTGTCACCTTTATATAAAAGGACCACTGCTGATTTCAAATGTCAAAAATGTTTTTGTTTTTTTTCATCTCTAAACTAACAGTCAGTCTGTTTTCTCTGCTCGACCCACAGAGACGTTCACAGATCAGTGGGAGCTTCATCACCGGAACCACAGCTCAGTGAGTTCTTCTATGTTCTTCTGGGTTCTTCTGGGTTCTTCTGTGTTGTTCTTCTCTGGTTAGGGAGCTTCACAATGTTGTCTTTTGTTGTTATTGCATACTGCACAGCTAAGGTAGGGATAATAGCTCATAGGAGACTCATTAGTCCAACCCCCCTCTCTGACACACACACACACACACACACACACTTCATGATCCATTTGGCTTACCTCTGTCATTATCCTGTGGCAGATGTGACCTCGACCATAAAACCACTGCATTGTCCTGCAGCGGCAGAAGAAGAAAACCTGACGTTTATTTTACTGGGAGCAGATTAAAGTTTATGATGTCTGACTGCCACGCCTCCTTCTCCATTCATGGACCAGTATATACGACTTAATCTGATAGAAAACACACCCTGGTGTTGTTATAGGGCCACAGTGGGAGCTCCTCACAGGAGTTGGACATTATCGGTCTATTCACAAGGTCAAAGTTTGTGGCAAAATCTTGTGTTCCCTCAACTCAGCAGTGACTTTTATTTTGATTAATTGTAACAAATTAAAAAATAAGTGTGAAAGAGAAAACACCTTCAAACCTTCTCCAGTTGTTTGTTTGTTCAGTGCTGGATTTTTTATAGTTTGAACCAGAATTGGTTGGCGAGAATTCATCTTTGAAACTAATTTTATTTCATTGATCTGAGGAAGTTGTTATGCTGTCATCGTTACGCTCTTGGCGTTACGCTGTCAAGACAAGTATCCATTCTGTTAATGTCTAACACCAACCACTGGAGGCAGTGTTACAATTGTTCAACCGAGCCTGAAGTAAAACCATTAATGGTCCTGGTTCCTCGGCAAGGACCACTGAACGTGACCAGGACCACCGTGGCTGAGACAAAACGCCGTCACCTCAACATCTCCATCTTTCTTTCTTCTGTTGATTTTCTGTTTATTCGCTCCTCCGACCTCCCTCCACGCATCAGCAGACAAGGTCACCAGATGAGGTTGCGCGTCTTTTGTCTGCACTCGCTCGGCAGATTGTTCCGTGATGAAGTGGTCGTTCATAAAAGCCTGACCTCAGGGGTCAGGGCCAGGGCTGGGGCTGTGATTCATTATCCAACACGGGCGCCAACGCACGCTGATTAATGCACTTCTGCATCACAATGTACGAAAGAGAGCAGTTGGAGACGTGAATATTTTGATCTCCTCTGTCTGCGCTTGATTTGTTGGCAGATTCACGTCCATTTTCTTTATTTTACGACAGCAGTTTCCAGGAGACTCCGTGGGGATGTGGCGTAATCTTCTTCAATGGTGCTGGTGTTGGTCACCAGAGCTCCTGTCCTGGATGTCTGCCCCCCCCCCCACCCCCGCTCTGAGTGACAGTCTAATTAGAGTTAAAGTAATGGCGTGTGTAATCAAGGCTAAATTACAGCCATAAGTCACTCAGCGGGCGAGCTCCGAACCTGCGAGCCAATCAGAGACACAAACTAATGAACCAGGATGGCTGACCGGTGACCTCACCATCAATCTGACACATAAGGACCCACTGGTCACTGCTGTCAGCGCCACAGGCCACGAAGAAGAGGTGGGTGTGGTGTCACATGATCACTTCAGCCAAATTAACAGAATTACATGAGTTTGCTGTGGGCACAGATATGGCCTGATAACTCTGCACACTTCCTGGATCAGTTCCTGGATCAGTTCCTGGATCAGTTCCTGGATCAGTTCCTGGAGTTGGCCAGGGTCACTAAGTCCAGAGCCACACCCAGATCAGAGGCCACCACCTTCTGCTCTGTCTACACCTTGTCCACCTGTCACTCATCCACACACTGGCCAACTGTGTGAATGTGTGTGTGTGTGTGTGAGAGAGAGTAAGAAGTAAGACGTTGGTGCCAGATTTCAGCACTCAGGGAATAAGCTTACTTATTCTCTCCAGATTTCAGCACTCAGGGAATAAGCTCCTACTTATGCTTACAGTATTGCTGTGTGTGTGTGTGTGTGTGTGTGTGTGTGTGTGTGTACAGTTTGATTGACTGAAGTCCATATGATAATTCCTGATACTAAAACGTTCTTAAATATTAAACGATACTAATTGCCCACCCTGAAGTCCCTCAGTCTCAGAACGGTTCAGACCTTTAGTCAGAAGAGTCTCTGTCTCTGCTGAGACATTTTGGAACCCTGGTCTAGCACTAAGAGTTTTTGAAAAGTGCTACACGTTGAGTCCTCTTAGACTTGGAAAACCCCCTTAATCAAAGAAGAGACCCCTACTGTCAGTCCTAGACAGCAGCTCTAGAACTCTGGAATAAAAACATTCCGGGTTCCTGTGTTTTAGAACAAGCCCAGAACCTCGGTCTGAAAGTGGTTTTAAACCTCATGGTAACTTTTTGCCTCGTTAGCAGAGCTAACATGTTACTTTGAGATCATAAATCTAGTGACACAGGCATGAGGCAGTGGTTGGTAAGTTTTGACACCAACATAAGGAGCTGGACCATAACGAGTCCTCATAATTGCATGGAAAAGGACAGCCAGCGTATGGGTTTGATTTAAATGAGCCCATGACCTCTGACCCCAGCATGACATTTGCACAACGTCAGGTTATTGTGAAGTTGTCCAACTTATGGTCCGTCTGTCTGTCCACAGATGAGGGACTTTAACCAGCTTTCTTAAACCACCCTAATCTGCCCTAATTGCCCTTCTGTCCCTGCCTCCACCACTACGGTGCAGCAGAGCTCAGCTCATCAGCTGAGACGCACCTCTGAGTAAGATTATCAGAGCTGAGGTTCCTGGAATCACTGACAACAGGTGCAGTTGGTCCAGCAGCACAGACTGGTCTGATCTGGTGATGATTATGGGGTTGTTTTTTTAAGGTGGGTCAAACCCAGAGTCATTTCTTTTAAAGTACTGAAGAATAATAACAGGAAGTGAGGAGGTGATGTAACGAGAGAGAGAGAGAGAGAGAGAGAGAGAGACCTCACTCCTGAATGTTTACAGAGATCCAAACCTGGAGAGCCGTGTTGAATTAAAGTGCTCCAGCTGTGAACACAGATCACTGAGTCTCACTGCAGGGTCCTGTATGATGGGGGGTGGGGTGGGGGGTAGGGGAGGGTTAAGCAAGGGGAGAATACCTGTGAGCCATCCAGGCATGTTGTCATAGATGAGTGAGATTAGAGAGATAATCTGGTTTTATGGAGGAATAAAAACATAATCTCTGTTGTTCGTATGAAAGACTCTGATTAAACAGACCTGGAACTTGACAATGATCCTCGGGTCACTGTGGGGAGAACTGTAGTTCTGTGTAGTTCTAACACACTGATTATACAGTGGATACTTGTTGTTATAAGCATGAAGAATCCACTCTGGTCTGATCTAATATAATCTAATCTGGTCCATTTATTGTCTGTAGCCCAGAGAAAAAAAAACACAAGTATCTGTTGAAGTGTTTCCCATTGAAGGTACTGTTGAAATGGAACAGGGATCAAATGGGACCAGGGTTCCAGGATAAGAACTCATCCTCTGGAAGGACTTTTGAAATACTTTATAATACTTGATATGAAAATGGATATTTACATTGGACGCAGTACAAATATTGCCTCAAACTACATAAGGTACACATTTGAACGCACAGGTTACATAAACGTTGGCTCCTGTTGCTGTAGTACCCACAATCCTTTGTGGTAGAAGTGACCTCAAACAGATCCAGTCCGCAGAGTCAGGGTCTCGGACTCTAAGAAGGATCGAATGAGTTGGGTTCCTGAGATGAGGGAACCTGGATCTGGAGGAGATTAAGTCCTTTATTACTTTTCTCTGTTTCTCTTTGTGTGTTTGTCTGTAATCCCTGAGCACCGATCTCCACTGTTCCATCCCAGGACAACAGATTTATCTGGGATAACATGGAGATACGTGGCGGTGTACTCTACTCAGTGGGGGAGGGGGGGAGGGGGGAGGTGTAATCCACCATCAACTCTCTCTCTCTCTCTCTCTCTGTGAACAATGATAATGTGAGACAATGCCAGCAGATGTGAAATGTGTGTGGAAATGAGGACAGCAGGTTTTAATCTCTGTTTACTCTAATCTGACCCTGTTACTCCTCTTCCTCGTGCCTGGTAAATAGTGCTCTGGATGATGGTAACACTCTGCTTCATCAATTGTAAAAAGTTGCACTAATTTACCAATTAAATCCTGTCTTTGGCAAGAGAAAGTCTTTACCCTGCCAGCAGGGGGAGGTAGTCTGTGTCACATAGGAAACCAGTAGACCTGCAGAACTTAGTGGTGACAGTTATTCATCAGCACGAGTTCAGTGAATTTTGGAGCAAAAGCTGTAAATGTGTCCTGTACACATGGGGGCGCTGCAGAAAGGATTTTGAAAATACTGCTGTAGATTATTTATATCTACAGTATGTATTTGTAATAATCTTGTACAGTGGTTACTAAACTCGAGTGTGGGCCCCCTCCAGGGGGTATGAAATTATTGCAGGGGTTTCAACAATAAAACTTAATTGAAATTAAATTATTTTCTTTACTTTTACCACAATAAAAAAAATGTATGGATTTATAATTTTATGCCTTTAACCTGGTTAGGATAGCAGTTTGGATTTTGTTTTAAATGGAGTTCAGTGGAGATTTGTGTGGCTATTTACAGAAGGGGGCGCTGCAGAAAAAGTTTAAGAAGCACTGATTTTATATGTTTGGTGTAAAACAAGTTCAGTCGTGAAAGAGTCATGTCTGTAACAGCTGGAGGTTCAGTCAATACACATGGCACCAGTGTGTGTGTGTGTGTGTGTGTGTGTGTGTGTGTGTGTGTGTCCAGTCCAGCTGGTATGCGTGTGTCTGTCCTCCAGGTCACTCTCCTCTGGGGAGTAGGTTGTCTCGTCCACCCCGGGGACAGAAACCTCGCTCTAATTTGTTCACATGAATAAATCCGTCTCTGCGTCGCCTACGGTGTCAAACAGGAAGTTGTTTTTTTTGTTTTTCCTCAGCTGGACTCTCCAAATTGGCTCTTTGATCTACACACATTTACATACACGTCGCTGTCCAATCAGGTTTGTTTTTCGTCAGTGAAGAATTGCCCGTAGATGAAAAATAAAATCTGATCACATGAAGTTAATGAGCCTTCTCGTTCATGTACAGCGCCCCCTGTTGGAGAGTTTACTGGTGCATTGGCGGAGCAGGAAGTGTGTCCAGAGGTGACCACAGCAGCAGGAGCGAGATGAGAATCCCCTTGCTCAGTAATGGTCTTTCCATGAGCGGCTGATCACCTTTATCAATTTTTAAAGCCGGGGTTATTGACGCTAACGTGACTTATGGAGGTGATGTAGAGGCCGAGATAATGATTTCCTGAGCTCTCACCTCACAAAGAGGGGGAAAGAGGGGGAGAGAGAGGGAGAGAGCTGGCTCTCACTCTCATATATACAGTAGCGGATGTTGTTGCAGTAATGCCTGAGTGAAGTGTTTCCAATTTTCCATGATGCATTTTCCCTGGATGTTTGTTTTCCAAGAGACTCAATGTAAATACTCTGTACACTGAATACAGTCATTACAAATAATTGATATCAAAGTGCATTTATTTATTTATTTACGACTGATAATCGACTGTATCTTGTACCACAGTACACTGTAAAAAGAATAACACCAATTTACTGCACCATCAGTGTACCACTGTCACTGACAAATACAAGCAATAATCAGAATTATTGTTAATTGTTATAAAGCGCAGTAACTGAGAACCACAAACTTGTAATACAGCTCACAGGCTCCCTGCAGCACAGAGCCCCTCTGCTTTGTCCAGCTGTACACCACCATTAACAGTAGGTCAAAATAACACCAAAAACTTTTTAAGTTTATTGACAGTGTTTGTACAGCAGCAGAAAATTTGTCATCAGAGCTGTAATACCAAGCACTTCCACCAGGATGAAACTCTTTTCTTGTCAAGGCCTCATCTCAGCATCACACGTCATCTTAAAGAACCAGGGATGGTTCTATTAAATTAAGAACGTCTTTCTAATCCCTTCACTCTTCCACGTTACTTTGACTTAATCTCCCATTAATCCCAGAATGCACTGCTTCACCTCTGAAACCCTTATCTCTCAAGTCATGTTGTTCCAGCAGGATCAGTGGTTTTTCACTGTCACTCAGACAAATGAACGACTGGGAATTGTTTAATCCCAGGACTTTACGGTTTGTCGGGAGGATTAAGAATTTTTTTGCTGAGGATGACGTGTTTTCTTCACCGTAAACATTCTTCAATCTAGAGACGAGTGAGACATTGACGTCTCCATCTCTGTCTTCATGTCCGTAACACGTCTTCCTCTGAGTGTGTCTGCGTCTACATCGACGTTCATAAAGTTCTTCTGGTCGTATTGATCGTCTCTTATTGTGGGTCGATGCATCGAGCGTGGGTCAGTGTTCGATGTCAGTCAGTGTCCTGAGGTGTTGGACTTTTACTGCCGCGGCTCTAAATCACTCTTGTCCTCAAGTCCCACATCAACACTCTGTGGTCCACAGACAAAGGACCTGGGGGAGGGGGAGGTTCGTTAAAAAATATATATAAAAAAGAAGAATAAGCTGCATGTCCACAGCAGGAAAAAATAAAGAACTGCAGTGACAGAAATCACATTTGACACCTTCCTGTTCAGAGAAGTCAGGACAAATGATCCAGAGTGAAACAGAGAGGAACCTGATCTGAGGTCTGTTTATCAGAGACGTATCCAGTTCTGAGGAGACCTTCCTCTCTCTGCATATTATATGAGAGCTGAGGGCGTCCAAATGCAACAATATTGACACTGTGCAATTAGAGCGAGGTCATCAGGGTCTGCTGCCGTTTCACAGACGGGGTGACATCACCCAAAATTTGACAGCGTCACAAAAAAAAAATCAAACTTTGTAGTTTTAGAAGACTGACTGTAAATCTTATCATTTTTTTATAAACTCTACCTCAGCAAAGGTTGGTGTGTTTTCTATAATGCAACTGAAAGGGCAAAGGTCATATGTAATGTAAATATATGTGATGAACTAGGAGGAAGTCATTCACGTAACATTATGGGATGTGAGTTCCCTGAACCAGGATCAGAGTCAGAATTCATTTTAGTCACTGAAGAATAAAAAGAAAAAAGCAGCAAAGGAGCAATTATTAGACAGGTGGTTTACAAGCTGTGGCTCCTGGGCTGTTCTCAGGACCGTCATGGACTGATAATCAGGATGGTGTCAGTAACTACAGTCTGTGTGTGTGTGTGTGTGTGTGTGTGTGTGCTAATGAAACAAAAGGATCTCAGGATCAACCTCCTCACCTCTGGACGTCTTGACCTCAGCTCAGCGCCTTCTTCTCCTCAGACCACAACCTTCTGACCCAGTGAGGAGCAGCAGGAGCTTTTCAACAAGGTCTCAGCTGAATCTCTTTGATTCTTTAAAAACATGAAGAGGCCTCTCAGCTCCTCTGGAGGACCATGAGTCTCAGGATCAGACTGGAATAAACCAGAGGCTGTGCTTAACGAGGAGACACACTTGGTGCATACACACACACACACACACACACACACACACACTCTCGGATGTCCATGTGTGGTGCTCAGTCACACTCTGTGGATTCTCTTTAATCCCAGTCACACAGTAAACACAGCTCCACATAATAATGACAGGAGAAACAATAATGACAGGAGCCTGTCAACAGACAGACCATGACTGACCACACCATCAGTCACCGCTCTGACCAGAGGTGGCGCCACATATATGAATAGTATGAATGGGCTACAAAATTGATTTAAAATAATGACTTATTTAAATTAGTTTAAATTAGCCCAGAGTACAGCTTTGAATGTCTCAAAAATATTAGTTAGTTAGAAGGAAAAGCTGAAAAGTTGGACATAAAGACAACCAACGGCAGAAAGAGGAGTAGGAGAAGGAGGAGGGATCTGGTTTCTGGTTAAGAGGACTTTTGTTCTGCTGTGTGAAGTGTGTTGTGAGAAGGCACTGCCTGTACTCTCAGTCACCAAACTCTTAATACGTTGAAGTAATGACAACAGGTTTTACTGCACTTTCTGGGGTGAGGGTCGGAGGACGCGGGGTCTAAGTACTTCCTTATTGGAAAATATTCCCAGTCATGGGTTTATATTTGCCTCTACAGAATATACACATTTAGAGGAAATCACTGTTTGTACATTTCAGGTTCCTCTCAGTCTTTTTATCCTCCCAGTTGCCCTGCAGGTAGAAATAATCAGTCTGATGCTGAAATATTTCATTTTTGTTTGAACTTTGACCTTCCCTGTTCCTTTGAGAAATGAAACTGTTGTTTCCTATGGTCTGTGGTGCAGGAGAACCATGATGAGGGTCCACACACTGACCCTCCCTTTATAATCTTGTGTACCAGCCCTTTAGCTGTTTGATGAATCTGGGATTTTCATCGATGCTGATGGGGCCGAGGCTGTGGCCGTGGCCACGGGGAAGAAGTTGTGTCTAGACCCGGGGGAGTCCAGGATCGATGTAGGAACCGCTGCCTGTGATCTTCGCTGCTTTGCTGGAATAATGGCAAACTGCTGCGGTCTCTGTGGGAGTATTACAGTCTGTGGATAATGGCAGCTGAGTCTGTCTGAGGCTCAGGTCCTTGAACGCCACACCAAGATGTGTAATATCACATTATTATCCCATGATGGACACTAGTCATCAATTATTAGATGAACATGAGTCATTCAGAAAGTGTCATACATTCTTTGATTATTTTCCTTTTATTTGTTGGAATTACACCAGAACTAAGTATTTTAGTTAGTCAGACGATGTGGCCGTAGGAAAAACTATCACTGAAGGTTAGCTAAATGACTACTAAAAAAATAGATAAAAAAAACTGGACAGAGAGCAAAATGTTCGTCCCCAGACTTTGGACTTTTCACCCTCACTGGCTTCAGGTTCTGGTTCCTCATAAAAAGCCAAATCAATGAAAGTAATGTTTGGGTTCCGCCTCCTGTGGAGAGGAGACAGTCAGATGAATTTATTGTCTGTTTGCCTCCAGTCAGGGAATAAACCATGCGTTTTGTATGTTTGTTTTGTTTTTGTCTTTTTTATAAATGTATTTTACAAGACAACAGTCAGAGATGGAGTCAGAGATGGACTCTGCTGCTGCTGCTGCTGCCGCTGCTGCTGCTGCTGCTGCCGCTGCTGCTGCTGCTGCTGCCGCTGCTGCTGCTGCTGCTGCCGCTGCTGCTGCTGCTGCTGCCGCTGCTGCTGCTGCTGCTGCCCTGCAGTCCTAAAGTGATGAAAGCCATAAATCAATGGTCGACGCCGTTTATTGCATCTGTGTAAACACTAAAGTTGCCAAATGGCCAGAATGTGCAGCAGCATCTGTAGCGCTAATGAACAAAAATCACCTTCACGGTTTGATTTCTTCTTTCGTGTTTTAAATGTAGTTCAGTTCACAGAGATTCTCAGGACAAATGAGCGAAAGTGGAAACAACCAGGTTTAACAACCAATACTTTGACGGAACAGTGAATTTACTGTTAGCAGACAAAACACCAGAACTCTTTGGCATGAGTTAACGGAACCTAATCAAGGAGTTCTGAGTGAGCGCGACAGTGAACTAGTAACTGTATGCAGCTGCTGCCATCTAGCGGACAAATAGAGAAACACATCCACAGAGAACATTCAAAACGTCTTTGTATAATTCGCCTCTCACCCCCGTAATATTAGAAGAAATAAAGACATGCTTTTTGGTTAAATTAAACCAAAAATAAAATATAAAGTAAAATAGTAACAAAATGTAACTGCACCTTTATTTCTTACTGCTATATTCTAATAGTTTACACTTTATCAGTACGAGTTAGCCACAAACATGTTTTATTAATTAAAACAATTTAAACAATTATATTAAAATATTTAAATGTATTATTATTGTTATTATTATTGTTATCAATATCTTAAGTAGTACATTTTTCTACAGTGTTAAGTTTTAATTATTTTATTTTATTTTTTCTACATAAATCTTAAGTTAGTGTTTTTTCTCTGAATAAAAACATCTTGGTGGTTCACGTCACATCACTGTGACAGTAGTTGTCCACTAATATTCACTGAACTTATCTTTAGTCTTTTCACCCTGAACTGTAGGTCAAGCTGTTCAGAGGGTCTAGACTGTGTCTTCTGTCCTGATGATCTGTAACCATCACAGCTTCAACATCTCCAAACATCTCACACTTCCTTGATGTTTCGCTGATTCTCTTCTTCTTCTTCTTCTTCTTCTTCTTCTTCTTCTTCTTCTTCTTCTTCTTCTTCTTCTTCTTCTTCTTCTTCTTTTTCTTACATCTCAGCCAACACAGAGTCCTTCACTCCTGCAGACAGCACCGCAAAGAGACTGGCAGGAAACAGGGAGCGGAGGTAAAGGGCCACTCTGGGGATAGGGTGGGCCAGCACCACCTCCCTCCTCTTCCTGTTCACCGCCTGGACGATCTCATTGGCCAGGACTGACGGACTTACGCCGTGGGTCAACTGGCTGCTGATGTCTGTGGAGGAAGAGTGACAATAAGTGACCTTTAAGACATGGAGTGGAACCCAAGTTGGCGGGGGAGTCGTACTCACAGGCAGCCAGAGCGTTCTGCTGAGGCTCAGACTCCTCCACTGGGGGGGGCTCGGAGGCATTGATGAAGGTATGGCTGATGGTGCTGACGATGATGCCGTACTCCTCCACTTCAGATCGCAGACAGTCGAAGAAGGCCTGGGCTGCATGCTTGGATGCGGCATCTGACACACACACACACACACAGCCCAGTCATTATCATGTACAAACACACCAGAGGCGTGAACTCTCTGGCCAAATTCCATACATTGCGGAAAAAATACTTTGTGTAATTGTTTCTTTGTGTCACAGGAACATTTGCTGTCGTTTCCGTCACAGACAGACGACCAGACATGTGTTTTACTGTCAACAGCAACATGATAGAGAGTGACATTGATTTTCAAAGACCTTAGCGTCCAGTGGAGTTCACTGTCAACTGTCTGTGCTGTTGAAACCTTAGAAAAGGAACAGTGAGAAGTTGATCCACAGTGACTTCAGTGAAACGCACACACTCCTGGACGACTCACATGAACTTCTGAAGGGAACAGCCAGTCGGCCCTGGATGCTGTTCACCAGGATGATGTGGCCAGTCCTCCTGGAGATCATTGATGGAAGAACACCTGTCACATCAACACCATGAGAAGTGTGAGAACAGCTACCGTCAAACTGTGGCAGGTGAAGATCCCCTCGGCAGCCCACCTTTGGCCAGTGAACTCGGACCAAAGTAGTTGATGTCCATGATGTTTCTGTCCAGTTCCAGAGAGATGTTCTGCACCGGTGCCTTCAGCTTCACGCTGCTGTTACAGATCAGCACGTCCACGCAGCCATAACACTCTAACACCTCAGCCACCACGTCCTCCATGCTGTCCATGTCACTGAAGTCCAGGAGCACCAGTTTGGGGGAAAACGTCTAAAAAACACAATCAAGATTTTCTTTAATACTAGTTGAGGTCGAAGGTCAGAGTTCAAGTTCTCTTTTTATACTGGACTGTAAGTATTTGTGGCTCCAGGTCTTTGGTCCGTTGATTACGTTTGTTTTCCTGTCAGCGTGGAGAAGACCCAGAGAGGACAGTGTGGTGTCTGACAGGATGTCCTGCTATTGTGATGCCCCCTAGAGGAAGTGGTGATCGAGGGAATTGTGCTACTGGAGCACAGAGCTAAGATAAAGCTAGGTTCACAACCTGTACCTCCACTGGTATACAACCTACGGGTCTCAGACCATACCTGGCCTACATTAGTCTGTGATGTCTCCTCTTTGATTGATGGACATAATGATTTACCTCTTTTGGGTCGGATTCACTGGTCAGAGACTCGAACAAGGACTCCAGTTTGTCCCAACTTGTCCCGCACAGGATGAGTCTGGCTCCGCCCTTGTGGAATAGCTGAGCACATGCTGAACAAACAAGAAGTGTTGGAAAAAAAACATTCTTGTGAATTTATTAATTCAAACAAATTATTCGAGATGAAAAAAAAGTTATTAAATAAACACAACAGAGAGGATCTTTACCTGAGCCCAAACCAGACACAGCATCTGTGATCACCACCACTTTGTTTCGCACCAGGGACTTGGACATGAACCTCAGGACCTCGTTGTAGATGTAGTACACCCCAGCTGCCACCACTATCAGCAGTGGCAGCACAGCAGAAGAGGGCACCCACATGGTCTGCAGAGGAAACAGAGATCACAGCGTCGTGGACCTGGCCAAAAAAAGACCAACTGACCTGCATTAGAGGAGACGGCCGTCTGCCGGGAGGGGCGAGGACACGATCTGGAGCCTACTGCAGTGGAGGGTGGAGGACTTTGGGTTTATTTATGATAAGCAGATACTCATGTAGATAAATACATTTGTCTATGAATGAACAAAAACAAATTGCTTCAGTAAAATCATGGAAATCTACATGGAATTGTGTCTATGAAGATTCTCAGTCACGGAATTCCGGAATGGGAATTACATGGAATTGTGATTTTCAAGTTGAACTCTTAATCCTTGTATGAGCTGATTGTCTTTGAGTTTGGGTTATTTATAGAATAAAAACATGAATAGTCTGTATGTAGGAAAAGTTACACCAGGGAAGAAAACACTGCTTCAACAAGTGTTGGTTGCTTGCGCCACCTATTGCTGGTTTTTCTAAACCGCACCTCGGTGGTGGCCTAACAGCCATGTTCTCCTGATTAAATCCTGGTCCAAACTTCATTACGTGAAGGTCTAGGAACCCAGTTAATGACTGTTGGATTGGTGATGTGTTGTAACTGTGCAGTGGAACGGAACCATGGACCACTTTGGTTACCATGTAAAGAGAGTTTGAGCACAGCAGCTAAATATATTCTGGTCATGTTGTTGCCACTAGGTCACCTCCAGGAAGTTGTCATAGGATACTCTGTGTGGGTGCTGGGCAAGGCTGGGTGGGACAGTGACCCCCACTGTCAGACTTTACTGAGGAAAACTGCCCTGAGAAAAAACTCACAATCTGCACCGAAAATATAACTGACTGTGACATATGGACGTCCACCTCATGGACACGGTCCGACCCCCATGTTTGGAGGTGGACACATGACATATGCCAGTGGGTTAGTCAGTGGGTGAGATCACAACTATAGCAACCACCCAACACAACACACACCCGGGCACACACACACACACACACAGACTGGTAATCTATGTTATTCTTGGTTCACTTACAGCACAGACGAGGATCTAATCCTGACTGATGTTGTTCTCTCTGGATCTGGTTAGGTAACAGGTGCTCTTCTGTGTCCCTGGTCCATTCAAACGGGTCTCCTCCTCTTCTTCCTCCTCCTCCCCTACTGTCTGTCCGCCCGATGGCTGCTGTCCCCTGCAACCTGCTGCTTATAATAGCAGCTGCCTGAGTCAGCCATTAATACACACATATGGTGCACAGTAGAATCTGAGGCATGTTTACTTGTCGCCAGACAGAAGGAATGGATGATGAGCAAAAGTCATGCCTTTAGTTCACAGTTGTTTAAGGACACCAACATTTGGACTTTAAATATTTTATTTATTTATTTTTTGGTCGCCTCATTGTTATGACAAATGTGCAAATTGTTCAGAATGTATTTTTGTTTTGACTTATGTCTGACCTATGACGTCATTGAAAAAGTCATTATTATTACTATTTTTTAAATGATCATCCCCTCTGTCGTCATTATAATGAACACTGCTCCAGCCCTGTGCCCACCCCTCAGATAAAAAAACAATCAGACGTCATAAATTATGTCAAACCTCTACATCTTGTTTACCATTCTTCTTGACCATGCATTTATATATTTTTTTTATTTCTCTGACTTTTGTGACAAAGGTATAGTTACCTCGTGTTTGTACAGTAACTGCTCTGTGAAAAGATCTTAGGAAATGCTTTATTTGTTCTATGGGCGTATGTAATGGTTTTATCATCATCACTGGACATTCTTACATAATGGACATATGGCAGGTACAGTGTGTTTACTCTGCTTGTTTATACAGCGCAGTGAAGCTTATTTTCACTGAAGGGGGCGTCAGTGAGGAATTGTCGCGAGATCCCTGTGGAATTCCTGGAGCCTGTGTTGTGTGTGTGTCCAAGGCTCCGCCCCCTCCCTCCGTTGGTTTGGAGCTGGGAGAGAGAGAAGAAAATAAACCCACCGCCGCTGCTGCTATTAAGCAGGCTAGTTATGGAACCAAACCCTGGTAACTAGTACTCACACCGAGGAGGAGCGCAACTGAAGTCGGATTTTTTCTTGCTGTTGAGCATTCATTCTTTGTTTTTTAAGTTTACTTTTAACTTTGACACGGCAGCCGGGAGAGGCTTCTATTAGCCAGTTAGCCAGCTGGATAGCTAGCCGCGCAGCTAACGCCGTAGCCTGGAGGAAGTTCGCATGGAGCGAGGGTTGCGAATGGGAGAGTAGAGGAGCGTCCTCCTGCTTCCCCTGCTTCTCCTCCTTCTCCTGCCCCAGCTGAAAGCGTTTACTTCCTCCGTCCCAGCAGCAGGAGGCTCGTCAATTATTTTGCTTTCATTTTAAAGGACACTGTGTTTTTTGTGCGGGTCGCGCCGTCGCGTTATCGATCTGGAAGATTCTGCAGGAACAGAAGGCTAACAGCAGATTAGCTTCACCTTTCTCCGCTTTTGTGGAGGCAGGCCATGGACTAAAGGAGACAAGAATGATGACGAGAGGGCTTGACTGGACAAGTGGCAGCTAAATATTTATTAAATAAGCTTCAAATGGATAATTACACGAGAGTTTGATTTGCCTTTTTAAGCCGAAACTTGAAATGCATTGCACAGTTGGATGTTTTTCTTAGTTTGATTGGAACGAAGAAGAAAACGGAGAGGACACGGGATTACATTAACCCCTCTCTATTCTTTGGTTGATTTTTCTTTTTTTTAAATTAGTTGTTATCTTTTTGGCTTCCACGAAGAGTTTGAAAAACTAAACGTGTCATGATCATGTCTTCAGCTAAAGAAAATTCCTGCAGGAAATTCCAGGCCAACTTCTTTAATAAGAGTAAATGTCAGAACTGCTTCAAGCCTCGGGAACTTCATCTGCTTACGGACCAGGATCTGACCCAGGTAAGAACCAAAATGTCACCGTCTGTTTACCTACTTTTATTACGCACTCATTTCTGTCTTCTAACGTTTGTTAAAACGAATAATCTGTCCATTCCAACTGTGACGTCTGGTCCAAGATGCAACCATTTATTTGAATTAATAAAGGTAAAAGTGAAAAATTGCCATAATATAATTTTATTAAAATACGTTTTCCAATCAAGAAAAAATACCTTTTCGTTGCTGAAACGTCATACGTTTACGTCATAATAATGAAACTTAATTAATAATCTGTAACTAATGTTTATTTGAGCGTTGTTTCCATGGACGTTTGTATAGATGTCTTGAATGTACTGGTTTCTTTGCTCTAATGTGACTGTAAAGTAAATGTTTATGGTTTCAAATTCTGTTTGTACTCAGATTTGTCTTTTGGGAAAATCTGTGAAGTGAATAATCGTCCAACAAATTGCTCAACTGCAATTTTGACAATCAATCAGTCATTTTTTAGTTATTATTTGAATTATTGTGTGTACCCTTTTTTGGATTTGGATTTTGGTTTAGAAAAACTTAAGTATAAGATGCATTCAAAGTCAAATACAGTAATTGTTATTGTCATTTTCAAATATTATTGCAAAATGAGCATCTGTTTTATATCAATGTGGCCTCTGAGTCTGGATAACTGTTAATCATTTGTCATTGCATATTTAAATTTGGATGGAAACACAACAGAACGATCCTCAGGAATGGTCCGTAGACGGTGGAAGTATTAGCAGAGATATGACATGACAACTCTGGTTGAGTCTCTACGGTGGTTGTGTTGTACGAGTCAAGTTTTGGCTGATGTCACTTGTTTGGAGCTGTATAGTGTCACACGTTGACATCAGAAATAAAGGAGCACTCCATGTAGGCTACAGTGGAGAAATGTTAGTACATGTACTATATGTAACCATCTTATCAAGCCACGCCAAGATAATGGACTGACCACATCTACTCTAATGGACAGAAATGAACCTAGAGTTTTACAAATGAGCAGGATGTCCATTAGTGACTCAGACGTACAGTGTCTGAAAGCGACACCATCAATCTTCATGCTGCTGCAGAGCAACAGCGGCAACTAAGGAGAAAGAGTTTGTGTTTAGTTTGGACACAAACCCAAAACATCTACAATTTCTCCACCAAATCCATGTGCGGCTCCCTGTCTAGAAAGGACTGGTGAAAGTGGATTCCTGTGGGTTTCTTCTACCTTCACTGGTCTCCTTGTCCTGCCAGTTTGGTCTCTGTGTGATTGATTGTGTAACTTCCAGCTGTTGTTTGTCCTCAGTTGTTTGTTTTTACTGTGTGCTCCTCCTGGTTGACCGGTGGTTACCACTCTGTGGAGTTAAATGGGTCGACGAGAGATGGTGTTCCTGCAAGTTGTCATAGTAGGTTGAGTCTATAGAATTTCTAATATTTCAAAAATGGTGAAAAGGATTTAATATCTAACATGTGTGACCAGAAGTGCTTTACTATGTGTATTTTTATAAAGTCACTTCATGTAATCTACTTGTAGAGCAAAAACTAGACTGATATTTACATGCCGTCATGAATGAACGTGAATCACAGTTGTTTGATTGCTGACAACTGAGATTCAGAATATTTGGACTTCACAATGAATGTTCTGTACATTTCCTATAAATAGTCTTTTTTTTTTTTGGCTCTTTATGGTGACCCTCAATCGCACTGAAGACCTGTCCTGAGCAGATGTCTCCTCCAGGTTCTGCATTGACCTGCAAAAGGATAAGCTATGTTAGATGAATACAAGTCTGGAGATTTGCAGTTATTCCGGACAGGATAATCATAATGTAAAATTTTCATAACGTTTCATGCCAAATATGGGATTCTGATTGGAGAAGAACAGAAAAGTCCACTCAGCTGCCAAGTTGATATTATGAGTGTTTCTTCCCGATTCCCTCGTTCTCTGTCAGATCATTAGTTTAGTCTTCGTTGAATCTCATAATTGATACCAGACAATAAGGACCAGATGGATCGCGAACAGAACTAAAGAGCCAAGCTGCAACGTCAGCACCTTCTCCCACTCTTGGAGTGTGTGGGTGCTCACAAGTGTGTTTGTATCACTTGCTGCCAGGAGTTTATTACAAGTTAACCCCTTCTAGTGCAAGACTCCTGAGTCAGGATTGGCAGCTTATGACTTACATCACTTCCTCTAATCTCCCCGTGACCTGGCGGAAACCTTCCCCCAGAGCCCAGATGACGACAGCTGAGACCACAGGGGCTTTACTGCCGCGATTTAGGAGATTGATTCACCATCAGTCTGTCCCTGCTCATCACTGTTGTTCCAGTCGCCCACAGGCTTTTGGCTGTGTCTCCACTCTGTCAGCTATCCAAACAGAAGCCGCGAGCCCACTCACACAGGCGGGTTTTGTGGAGAGGCCTTAGAACGAGACAACGCTGCACCTCAGTGGTGCTTTGGTGATTTAAAGCTGTATTATGTAACGGCATATAAAACTGCGTTAAACCTCAGAGGCTTGTTCAAGGTGAGGGTAAAGCTTTGTGGAATGTTTTCAGTGTTCAGGAACCGATGACCAAGAGAAGCTACAGGGGAATGACCCAGGAAAAAGAAAGTTTGATGCTGTGAAAACACAATCAATGAGTGATCTTTACTGTAGTGCATTTAAGCCCTGATTTGTAGAAGTATTATTTCAAACTTGAGGGAAGTTGGAGTTTGGGACTGCAGTTTAAGTTACCACTGGACAAGAGATAAATGTCATAAGGACAGTGTCCAATACAAACAGTGTCTTTCTTCTTGTATAAACGCTGGATGAGCTACTGCTGCTGGAGTAAAAATCTCCCGTCTCAGTCGACGTGGTCGAACAGACCCCGTAGTTCTCCCCACCACATGAACTGTTCTTCCCCAAAGACGAGATGTTCTTTTGGGTTTGTCTCCCTGTTGGAGGAAAGTAATCAGTGATAGAGGACACAGGCAGCCAGGGATTTTATACATACGTGGGAGGGATAAAGTAAAGACAAGTGCAGAGATGTGATGGGATTTAAGGAGTGGGAGCCAGAGTCACAGGAAAAGAAAAGGAGGAGGAGGTTTGGAATTCAGAGGCTGCAGCTTCACCAGGATTTAAACCAACCTGTCAGTCCAACCCTATAGACTACTGTATGTCTTTAACGTCTACCAAATGTTCCAATGCAGTAAATGGCTGCAGGCTGTTTATGACTTCATGCCAACATGCATGGCCCTGTGCCAGCCAATACTGTGTTTATTTGACGGGGCCTCCTTAATGAGAATTACTCTTTATTACTCTGTCATTTCAAACTCTGATGGGCGGAGGAGGATAGTGGGGCCAAAGCCAGCTGACGGAGAGAAAAAGTTCTTGATCATTCTGATATTGATTCTGAATTGTTGCAACCTGCTCCATTAGGCCTGGTATGTGAACACAGCCACAGCTGGGTGAAGATTTCTTTTTCTTTAGCAGGGTGTAGCAATGAAGCTGAAAGCTGTCAAGTGGCGACTTGATTGTAGAGCTGCATCTCACTGACGATTTGGCAGCGTTTTGTAGGACCACATTGATGAGATGTGATAACAAGCATAATTACAGTAATGAGGCAACGGAATGAAATGTCACCTGTTTCATGTGCAGAGACAGAAGATTCATGTGGTGTAAAATCTTTTATTCTCAACACACATCAGTGACTGTGACCTTTTTTGTGCACTGTGCACATACATTTAACGTTATATGATAACATAGCAGGTTCGACGAGTTCCTGATATTTCTCCTGGTTACTGAATATTCTGTGTAGTTGAACGTGTGCAGCAGTAAAATACACTGACGAAGAGCTGTAAGAAGGGTGAAGTCTATGACGGCTTCAGTGTGTCTCTAAAGTGGGCTGTGCACTCTGTCAAAAACAAGCAGAGGTTTGTGTGCGTGTGCACAGTAATACCCGTGAGCGGATGTTCGCTCTGTGTTCTGTTTATGCTGAAACTGCTTGTTAAAGAGAGTATCCATTAAAGTAGCAGTTAGTGGCATTCCACAGCTGTAAATAATAACACACACACTTGTTAAAATATGCATATCAGTGAGTGTGTGTTTTGCATTTGTGCGACAAGACAACACATCTTTATTGCTCACAGCATTTTACACAAATTCCATGTTAAACTTATCAAATATCCAATATAAGCAACACTAGCCAATTATTTCAGGTCAAAAATAGTTTTGAAAATTTAAATGAAAAATAGATTCCTTAATCCTTATCTTCACTCTGGTTTATGGGGGTTTAAATGTTCCCATCATGGTTTTATTGGTGGCATAATCACTTAATTATGGCTGGACCAGACTAGTCCCAGTCCCAGCCTGCTGCACCAGGTTCCACAAAGAACATGAGAGCATTTTTATTCTGCCAGATCACAGGAGCTGCTGATCCACTGCTGCCTCGTTGGTTATGATATTGTCTCTAAATAATGTCCAAATAAATTCTCATAGAACTTCTAGTCACACAAACAAACAAACAAATTGTTTTATCTCAGGCTGGGATTTATTGACGATTTAAGACAATTGATTGGAATTTGTTTTTTCTTATACAAAGCTTTTGAGTATTTTAAATTATTTTGAACCCTTTCAGAGTTTCATGATGTTCTCATTTTGGACGGGGGTTGAGCTGAGGCTGTTCCCTGCTGCAGGATGAGCAGAGAGGAAGTTTGCTCCATTGTGTGTTGATGTAATTGCGTGAGCAGGGATGAGTTCTTTCTGAAACAGCTGCTTCTCATTGTTTTTGTTTTGTGTCCTTTACTTCAGTGCTTGTCTCTCCTGTCTCCTGTGCTTTTTTTGTGTGTTTTTGTTTTTAAACAGACATGATAAGAGGGACCTGATTGGTCCCATCTTCCTTTCTGTTTGACATATCTGGGACACCAATATATACCTTTTTTTTAATGGTTTCAGTTAATCAAAACTGCCTTCACAGGCACGTCCGTACAGGTAGAGACAAAGCACATATGGATTTATGACAGGCATGCAGTGACACGGCGGAGCGTCAGGGCAGGAATAGCTCCTGTATCAGAGGAGCAGGCTAATCATTGGATCGCCTCACCTTCCAGCTCAGATATTGTTGGCCTGAAGAAGGGGAGGGTGGTGGCCAGTGCTGGAATGAGAGGTGCTCACTAATGGTTAACATTGCACACACAGAGGAGGTGGGTGTTATTGGAGAGCAAAGAGCAGCACCTTTAAAGAGCCAGCCCCGTGTTTATGAGTTCCTCCTGCTTTTGAACTCTCCTGCCTCAGCCTCTGTGGACCTGTGGTCCAGAAGTCTAGGTCTAGAGCAGTCATCATGAGAAACTTTTCTCTTCACTGATTTGAGGTGTCCTTATGTCCACACTAATGTACAGTGATCTGTGAACACAGACCACTAATATGGGTCAATGAGAAAAACCCCTTTGTCCAGAGTTGAGAAAATGCATCATTTATTTGTATCTCCACATATATATTCAGTTATTTATCTTTTTATATTTTTGTCCCATGCGTTTGACATCTAAAGACAATTTATCACATCAATCCTAAGTTTGGTTCCAGTAGTCTGTGGTCTTGAGGGAACAGGGCAGATTTTGATGTTTCCCCCACACGCCCTTCACATCTGTCTAAATAAGAGTTATCACGCTCAACATCAAAGAAAGTAATAATAGTTCCAGTTCCACAGCTCAACTTAGTGGTCACAGTTAGTTTTATAAATGTGCAATTTTGTTTTTATTTTCTAAGACATTTCCTCTCCCTTATCCAATCAGCTCCCTGTATTTGAAAAGTGAAAAGGTTCCATTGAACATATCCTGAACTCTACAACTTTCAGAACTGTGTCTTAGGCTACAAAACCTGGCTCTGAGGAAATGACCTTTATAAAGACAAATCAAACTTATAGCCATGTCCTGAATTTGACCAAAGTCCAATACTCCTGCCATCCAAGGACCAAACAGCCAGGATGTGATAAAACGTGCTCTGCTCTCATGTGAACTGAATGACTAAAGTCCAAGTGCCGACCCAGCCTCAAACCACAGCAGCCGTGTGGTTGTATCCGTAGTCAGTCACTCAGTGAGCGTCTGTGGTTTCTGCTCTCATCTGCTGCGGGTAAACGGAGGGTAAAACTGCATCACTGGAGCGTGTCATCAAACAGAGCTGATTACAGCAGAGGGCTCACTAAATGCCCCCCTGCACTGTGAGAGCAGAGACAACATCTGATAGTCTAAAGCACACTCTCTCTCCCTCTCTCTCTCTCACCCTGAGACTGATATTTACACACACCCTTCTTGTCCCATCCCCCTCGACTCTCACACTCTCATCTAGTTTTAATGATTAGCTAAATTGCCCCCTCTCCTCCCCCCTCTCTTTTACAGGCAAAACCTATTTATGGAGGATGGTTGTGCTTGGCCCCCGAGGGGACCGACTTTGACAATCCCATGCAAAGATCTCGGGTAAGAGCCTGTACTCTTCATCGAGCTGCTTCTTTGTGCAGTGACGGGGGTATGTGCATGTGCTTCACCTTTATTCAGGTTAATGTACTGGCATGTGTTTACTGCTGCAGCACTGCTCCAGCTACTGTGGTGCCAGGAAAAAAAAAGTCAACAAAGAATATGTCAAAAAACCAACTAAGTTTAAACAAATCTGTTAAACCTTTTTTTCTGTTTTTTCAGAAATGGCAGAGGAGATTCTTTGTGCTTTACGAACACGGCTGCTTACGCTTCGCCCTGGATGAATCGGTGAGTCTGTAACACACACTCATCAGTTCCTTGTGTTGTTGAGTGAACCTCTCTACTAATTAAAAGTTATTGTTTCAAATCCCTGAAAAACTAAGGGATATGAAATTTCCTACCAAGTTTACTAAACAGTTCAGGATTTCCTTCCTGACCGCTGTCAACAAGTATGGACATGAGGTTGGTCTCTGTCTGATTCTCTCACCTTACTGTAAATGTCACAGGTCACTGACAAATAAAAGCAACTTCATGGCAGTGTGTTAATAGAAAGCTACACTTTATGATTGATTATCTCATTCAGAAACAACAATAAAGTCCCTGCAGGTGTTGGCACCTTGGTTGGGCCTGAAGGAATTCAACACTTATTGTCAATTTCCAATCAGCAAAGGCGTAGTTGAGTCACTGCACAACTTATTTATGTGTCAACTAAACAGAAATGAGACAGAAATAATAATTTTAGCGGTTACTCGTTAAAACTGCTTAGATTTTTCATGTTGGCATGCTGGAAGCTGTGACATCATCATTCAACCAGTTTTCTTCACATGTGCAGTTGAAGCATTTAAAAGTTTTTAAGGTTCCCAGAATCCAACACCTGCAGTGTCTTAGAAAGGGGCCTGGAACCCAGTGAGTGAGGTGGTACCTGCTGATCAGGCTGGAGATGCAGCTGTTTGTGTGTAAACATTCCTCCGACACTGTGTCAGAAGATGAAACGCGGGCTGCACTGTAGGACGGACGCTCAGTTTTCAACAACAGTGAATTGTCTTCTGATTTACCCTCCAGCAGGTGTGTGTGTGTGTGTCCCACTGAGGGAATCTGGAGGGTTCAATACATGGGCTGAGGTAGAAACAGCTTCTCTGGGCCTCTGTGTGCGCACGCAGGCCTTATGTTAAGTCACGTGTGGTGAATCTCTTTGTGTTGTCCACTGCTGACAATGGACGGAAACGTGAGCAGTTTTTTTTTTTCCTCCTGCGTGTGCATGTTTCCACTGTGTCATGTGTTTCCAGTGACACCCAGCCTGGTGTGCGCGGCTGTTTTTCCTCTTATTGTACCAGTGATTCCTAAACTGTCTGCCTCATTGTCCTGGACTCTTTTCATCTGCTCAACACGGCAGGAAAATGGGTCAGGGAAATGGGTGCTCTGCGCCCCCCCACCCCCGAGCAATGGAGCTCTTTTCAACATCAGAGCTGATAACGACACATTTATGGGTCTTGATAGCATCACAGCTCCTTTGCCGTTGTCCCGCAGTTGAACAAAGCCATGTTTAGTTTGAGGTCTGTGTTGAAGCTAATGTTCATACTTTTCATTTTTCTCCTGTGGTTTTTCCCAAAATAGAGAGTTTTAGTGGAGCGACGCCCACACACACTTTGTGTTATTGTTCTTTTGATCTCATTATTTCAACTCTCACTGCTGTTCATCAGCATACCGGCTCTGTTCAGTCACCTGAAACACCTACAGAACTGTGTAAAACAACAGCAGGGTAGAGAGTTTGTCTTTAAAATGACCGGCCTGCATCCGTACCAAACTCCACTCCCACCAGTTCTGCCTACGCCCGCCTACAGCATTGATTGCCATGGCAGCAGGCTGAGAACGGCTCCAAGTGTGTAGCCCATACACAAACATGGTGAGGTTTATATATAAAATACCAAACTGAAGTACAAACAGACCCAGATGAAACAGATAAGGTTCCTCTAACAGTTCCTGCTGCAGCCCTGTCCTCAGTACTTTATAAGGCTGTCACAGGTGTCACTATATACGGATAATAAAATAGAAATCTGGAAATTAAAGAAGTTTATCGTCTGTAACCACCACAGAGGAGGATTCTACAGAAACTGGTACTGCAAGAATGGGACATATTTGTACCAATGTAGCCCCCACCCACCCCCACCCAACACGGGCAATTGAAACACATTATACTGGTAACTGACATGAGTCAGTGCGAAGCTAACAGCACAGCACAGTTAGTCTGTGTTAACTTTGACTACAATAGTGATGTGAAAGAAATGTTCAGTCAGACAAAATGACTCCTGGAAGAAAGAAAAAACTGATGAATTAATACGAGAACTTGGCAGTTTTCAGTTGGATGTCTCAGAGGAAAGATGCTGACCAGCAGTGTGACTGCAGCCAATGTAGCTTTTCCAGTTGGCTTCAGAAATCCGACTCTGGGGATGCACATCTTTTATAAACAGTCTATGGGCAAGTGATGAAGCAGACCAAAAATCAGGTCAACGAGCCAAGGATTTCTGCAACATTGGTGCGACTAGGAACGCAACACTTTCTGAAAAGAAAACCGAAACTTTAAAGAAAAGTTTTATTCCCAGCCTGATATCAGCGAGTCACAATAGTGAAGGAACTGAACCAAAGTGTAGAATATTTAACCCCTCTTATAGACCAACGTCCAGGCCATCATGATACAATCTTCTATTTTCTGCTGTAGACAGCAGGGTGCTATCTGCAGCAGTGGCCTCTTAAAGCTGGACTATTTTCACCGCTGCCAGAGGGAAAGATGCTCTCCCTCTCAGGCAGCATTCCTCCTCCAATGCCCATATTTGGTGAACTGCAGTGAGCTTGAGGAGCCCTGGATCACAGAGCGCAGGAGAGAGGCAGCTACCCCCACCCCCTCCACCCTACCCCCCAAAAAACCACAGAGGAAACGTCAAATATGCCCCAGACCCAGACATTCCTGCACACGGCCTGCCACAGCTAGAACCCGGCTCGGTTCTGGAACAGTTCGCAGAATAGTTCAGCAAATACATCACTGTTATATTCATGGCTCAGTAACTGATATACAGTGAGAAGAACTTTTAGGCCAATAGTTGACTTATAAGACCACCCTGCAAACTTGAGGTCAGTGACCATGAGGACATCTTTGGGGAGGCACAGGAGGGGAGCTGTCCATCGCAGAACTGCCTTGTCATCTTTGGGAATTCCATAATTTTTTTTTATATCAAATATCTATGCAACGTCAACCACCTGATGCCACTGATAAAACTTTAGGACTTATCCTTTAGTTCTTAGTAGGTTCTTTCCTCTTGTTGCTTTGGAAAAGGTTCTCCAGGAACAGTATTTGCAGAAGCTGCAGTGGCACTTCCTTCCTGTCTGTGCAGAGTTTTGATGGCGGGCGCTGTGTGCAGGAACATGTAGCACATAAAACAGCAGTCTGTGCTCCGCGGCCTGCTGTGGTGGACGTTCCTTTGGCTCAGCCTGTAAAAACCTCCTGAAGGATTTATCATTTATGGAGTGGGTGTTCTCCACTTCATTCCCCCAGCTTACTTATTTCATGCTGCTTTTTTATGTATTTTTTTTGGGGGGGGGGTTAACTGTTCAGCCGCAGCTGCAGTAAAACGTCCAAACTTAAGGAACAGAGTAACAACCATATAGACGCAACTTAGGGGTTTGAGTGTGAACAACACCAACCCTGGCTCTCCTGTGGCCAGTGTTGGCTCTCATTATGTTTAAAGGCCTCCTCATGTCATGTCAGCGACACAGGGCCGAAATCTCCAGAGTTGTTTTAATAATACCTCTGAGTGAGGCTAAAAATATCAGAGCAGCACATCATCAACACAATTGGAGGATATGGTTTGGACCCAGCTGTGGAGGAGTCAAACCCACCTCCATGGGCTTGGAGCTGTAGCCTTGTTGATAGTTCTTTTGTTTTGCTGCCAAGTTGCAGTTTCTAAGCAACAAGCTGCTTATGTGGTCTCTTCATCGTCATCATCATCATAAGCTGACCAACGAACGTTCCACCTTAGACTAACCATCCTCCTGTATCTCTGTAGGAATCTCCTCCATCTCTGTTTCAGTGTCTGCTTCAATAGATATTATTCACATATAAGCAAAAAAACTGCAGTTAAGAATTGGATTCTGATTATTTAAACCATAGATTAAGAATTCATGTTGACTCCAGTTCTACCACAGATGTGATTTAATCCATATATGTATATAATTATTAATATAGTCAATCATTTTTACTCATCTCAAATTTGTGGCTTTTTTTTCTTTTTTTGTTGCTTGTTTTTTAAGTGATGACTCTTTTTTGGCTTTTTTATTTCATTTATTTATTAATGTTAGTGTTTTTTGCTTAGTTGCCAAAAACAGAACAGTTTAATGGCAGTTGCCAATTTGTCAGGAAAAAAACTACTAGAATTCCATAATAAAAATAAAAACTTCTTCACAGTTTCAAATTTTTACATGTACATATTTATTGTGATGGTTTTTAAATTCAAAGATTTGTCTTTGAGGTAACTGGGGTCCAACCTTGAGGAACTCTCTTTTACGTACATTTTATCATTTGTTTGTCTGATATACTGACGTTTTATCAGTATAATATACTGATTTCACTCCATGTACAGGAACCAGTTGAGATCAGATCCTGGTTCCAGGAACCTTTTGTTCAGAAACATCTTGACGATATCTGGGAATCTGTAATGTTTTCTGAGCTTCTCTCCACAGTGAATAAACAGTGGGTTCTTCTAGTGTCCACTTTGTTCCAGAGCTGATCTCAGGATTCATCAGAGTGACCTGTGGCCGCAGGTTCTCCTGCTGCTTAAAGGGAGAACTATTTTTTTCTTAAACTTCTCAACTTCATCTTTTTTTCCCTCTCTTTCTCTTGGAAGAAATTCTTCATCCAACTTGCAACGGCCTGTAATTGCCATATTTGGCAGACCACAGGGGTTTCCAGACAAGATCTTAATAAAGCTGGATCTGTGTCCAGTGGCCTTAAAAGGAGCTGGAACCAGACCCGGCACCTGTTTAAGATCTGTTTGAAGACATAACCAAACTGAGCGAGATAACGAGCCACAGGAATTGGAGCAGACGGAGGACAGGTCAGAGAGGAGGAAGTTTAGGGCAGTTTCTGAACATTACACAGGTCACACACTAGAATCTGGACGTTCCTGTTTTTTTTTTTACCAGGATGTGTTTAGGTTGTGTGTTTGAGTTTTTCTGTGTCGTCGCTGCTTCACAAAGCAGACAAAGCTCCACGTTCTCCACTGATCCCTCACACAAAGCCGCTTTAGTCCGGCATCCCGTTGCTGTCATCTCCCCTTTTCACTCCATGTGTGCTGGAAGTGAAAAGGATTGTGCCCAGTTACCATGGCGACCTGGAGTCTGTACAGTACAGGCCTTCAAATCTGCACTGTGAACCAGAGCAGCAGATCAGGACTTAGAGCCGACTGTTAAAAAAAACAAACATTTTTCAACTTCAACAACTACATTTCTATTTAAGGTTGTAACAGATTGAAATGCGAACCTCGTTGATATCAGTGTTTAGTCTGGAGGTCACTCATCCAGTATGGAAAAACCAACCAGTGACTCAGGCATCCTGTTTACCATGTGGTTCACATTTGTTCTTTTTCACATTTTAATTGATTTCTTTATTTTTTTTAAAAATATGTGACATTTATAGAAGCAGAGTATTTTAAATGTTGTTTACCACAAAAATATCATTACACTTTACTACTTTCCATTTAAGTCTGTGTTTCAATGTAGAAGACTTTCTAAGAACATTGGTCTATGAACCGTGAGAAAGGAACGTCAGGTGCATGTTATTTTATCTGGGAACTCTTGTTAAGACTTGGACTTGGTTCTGATCGTAGTTTTCTACAACATGCCACTTATTAAAGGCCATTTTTGTCCTGTTCCTCACTCAGCCCAGCACGCTGCCTCAGGGCACCGTGAACATGAACCTCTGCACGGATGTGATCGACGCCGAGCCCAAGACAGGACAGAAGAACTCGCTGTGCATCATAACACCTGAGCAGGAATACTTCATCAGAGGAGAGAACAAGGAAATCATCAATGGGTGAGTGGTCCGGCTGCTGATTGGATGTTGAGATTGGATGTAACCTTAACGTTTATATGTCGTTAAATTAAACTTTACCGTGTCGTGTTGCCAGGTGGAGCGAGCAGCTGGTGGTTTACCCACGGACCAACAAACAGAACCAGAAGAAGAAACGCAAGGTGGAACCTGCAACCTCCCAGGTAGGTTCTCCTCATCGTAGTGTTCAGGTAGCTACAAAACATGGATCAGCCGCGCAGTCGTGTGTTGATGTGTTCTTTTTAAATCCTAAAGAGAACTTAACCATTTGGTGAGGGTCACTAAAATGGTATTTTACCCTGATGAATCATGGGAAATGTGGTCTGAATGTCATAAGTATTAGGCAGGTATGTAAAGCTGACCTGGTCTGGAGCTGGACATTGGACCTGACTTAGTTATAAAATGTTATTAGTTTTCATTTTGTTATGTCTTGTTATAACTGTGACGCTCAAGAATTATAATATGTTGTGTTGTGAACCCTGGCTGCCGTAGTGTAGCTTGGTAATTCCATTGGTTTTGATGTTCCACCTTGTGTCCAGGAGCCTGGCCCAGCAAAGGTTGCAGTGACTGGTTCTGGAATCCCAGAGGCAGAAAAGGTTCCAGACTCCAGCTCCATCATCTGGCAGGAGGAGCTGAACCAGAGGGAGGCAGAGGTGGTCCCACTCTGGGCCACTGCTGATGTAGCATCAGCACCACTGCACCCTACAGGTTGGACTCAATGGCTGGAAACAATGCTGTTTATCCAAAATAATTACAGTGGGGTATTGTTTCATTGCTGTGTAATTTACACGGATGATCTTCTCAGGTGAGCGTCAGTCACTTGGTCGCAGCTCAGACACAGGCTCAGTAAACGGAGACGAGGTGGACCAAGGCAGCCTGATGCTGCTCAGCTCAACGGCTCCTCCGCAGCCACCCAATGACCTACTCTCCCCCACAGGCTCCTGCTCAAGCCTGGGTGGGGTCCCACGTTGCCTTTCACCTGCTCCCAGTGACCCCTTCCCCTCCGGCAGCTCCCTGCTTTCCAACGGCTCCCACATTAGCGGCTCGGTCAGCTCACTGGATTCCGACGCCAGTGGCAGCACGGTGACCAGCAACGACAGTCACCCAACCTCACAGAGAGGCAACCACGTCTACAGCCACCATGACATGCTGAGATCCAGGAAACTGGAGGCTGAGGCCAGGAAGGCTGAGAAGAGGACTCGGTACAAGAGCCCAGAGCGGCAGGAGAGGGAGCCTGTCCTCAGCCCGGAGAGGAGGTCAGTATTGTCTTATCAGTAATCCAGCAGTGCGGTGGTGAGGCAAATATTCAGCCCCTGTGTCTAAAAATAGACTGGTGAACTTTGGTACTGCACGGACAATACTGTGTTGTTACTATGGGACAGTTTTATGCTAAGGTTATGTAAATGGTGTCAAACCAACGTTGAACTTACACTAGTGGTTTATAAAAGTAGTTCCTCTCTGCACCTTTGAATACTGGCACTGAAAGGTGAGAAGGCTTTAACCTCACCTGACCTTCAGTCACGCTCTTGTCCTTTGTTCGCACACATCCCCGTAGATGATGAAACCTGTAGATGACAGCGAATCTGAGAACAGACCAACAGTTACCAAAATAGGAAGTAGTTTCTTTTTTTTTTAAACCAGGCTAGTCTGAAATGTGGTAATGTTGGTCAGACGGCAGGGAATGTGATATTTTCGACCTGATGACACCTTAGCAGACAATAATCAGTCTGTGCTTTAACCTGATGAACCAGCTCTTTGGACCTGCATTCTTGGAATCAGCTCAGTGCTGCACTGTGGTCTGGAAATACTGGAGCTCCAGGGTTATCCTTTCAAAGGCACACTTTATATATACAGTTATAATATTGTAGTTTACATAGAACAGAATTGGATGGTATGTTTGGTGAAATCAGGAAATACTTTGATGTTTTTAATCATCCCTCCAAAATAGGCACTTAAAATCAAGCCGTTCTCTACTGTTTTTCTTTTTTCCACTAGTAAAAATGGGTAACGTAGGGGTCTCGGAGTCAGAGATGAGCTGCAGAAACTAACGCCATTTAATCATTTTTATCATTTAAAAATCCACACTGAATCTCAGGTCTTACATGTATTCCAGTAGAGGGACCTGTGCACTGTCTGAAAGTCCTTTTTCAGCCTCAAAGTCGAGTGACTGCTGATTCAGAAGGACCCTCCTTTTGAACCCTGCAGGTTCTTAGAGAACTGACTGTACAGCCCTACAGCCTGTGTTCTTTCCATTCAGTTATTTGCTTCTTGACCCCTGTGCTGTTCACACACACACCCATGTAAAACAAAGATAGAGGGTGAGGCGAACACCCCACCCCCCAATCGTTTTTTCCTCCCTCTTCAGCTTCCTGCTTCATTCCCTCCTCCGCAGTAGATTCTGAAGTTGAGGTAGGAGCGACCACGCATCGCCTCTGACTCACATCACTTTACTGCAGGGGTAGGGGCGGGCTGTGTCACTCTTGACTTCCCACCACAGATTGTAGTCCTGGCCGACTGTGACAGTTTAACGCAGTCCTGCCTGTGAGAACAGAGGAGCATCAGATGGATCTTGTTGGGCCCCCTGCTGTCTGTCCACGTCCTCATCCTCCCCTCTTTCCTTCCTTCCCTTTTAAGGGCAGCAGCCAGGACTGTATAAGCCCCCAAATAAGGGCAGCAATTTGACAAAAAGGGTAATATAATATCCCCCTCTGCCTCTCACCCTCTTCTTCTGCCTCACTGCAGATTCTTTGTTGCAGCAGTGGGTGTCAAGACTGGTGGCTCGCTTTCCGATGGACACCAGTCAGCTCAGGCTGTTACGTTTTTCTTCCCCTCACTCTCAGATTTCCAGATTGATCTTCCAGAAGCACTTTTTCATAAATGATGTCATCTGGCAAAAGCCCTGTGTCAGTGATTTCCAGCCATAAACCCAGAGGACGTTGCTTTTTGATACCTGGTTTATATCAAAGTTGGCCGCTTTATGTGCTGTTTTTTTTTAACGTTAATGTGTTCAATTCCCTATTTTAAAAAGCTGCTGTGAACCAATGACAGCCAACCCTTCACTGATTCTCAGAACTCATCGTTTCCAAGTCAAGACCAGAAACAATGATTTCATGACAGTTGTCCACCAGTGCATGTCACGTCTGTGCGACTCTAGCGAGTCGAAGCCTCAGACTGCCAACGTCCAACACATCCCTCCTTTAAACTTCACTTGAACGGCGACCTGACACAAGGAGCTGCAGAGTTTCTCTGTTTTCACCTCAGTCAGCAAACTACCAGGGCCAGTAGAACCAGCTTTGATTCCCCAAGGGCAAAATTTTCTGGAATGAATTCCTGAATTGCAGATTGTCTTCTGAGATTGTCTTCGATTGAAGTCATTGTTTTTAGAATCTCACCAAGTGGTGAAGTTCTGCTAATCCTTAATTTTAAAAAGAAGGTGAAAGGTCATGGAAAAAATCATTAGGTTTTTAAAACGTGAGAAGACATTGAGACAATAATAAACCTGTGGAGCCTCCACAAACTGTTGTGATGATTGACATGAAGGCATGGACATTCGTTTAACCTAAAGTGTGTGTGTGTGTGTGTGTGTGTGTGTGTGTGTGTGTTTGATTGGATTTTCAGTCGTTCTGGTGTTATTGAAAAACTGGAGGCCCTGGAGCTGGAGAACCAGGAGAAAATGGAGGTGGAGGAGTCGGGGAGGAGTGGAGACAGACAAGGCCGGAGCGAACACAGGCGTTTCCACAGAGAGGTAACACTGCTGTGTGTGTGTGTGTGTGTGTGTGTGTGTGTGTGTGTGTGCCTCCAGTGGTGACAGTGTGAAGCTGTTTGCGGTGGATACAGTAGAGAAGTATAAACAACATCAGATGACAGAGCAGATGTGAACTCGCCTCAGGACTTTTTTTTGTTTTTAATTTCATCCCTGTCCCAGCTCCTGCTCCTCCTCTTCCTCCTATCTGTTCCCTTCACCCTTGCCCTCTTGCCTCCATCTTTTCCCTGTCTGTCCTGTCTTTGTTTTGGTTGCAGGTCAGGGGTCGTGAGCATGTGCTGTGTTCATTTCCAGTTTCCATTCTGTGGTGGGATTCCCCAGGCGATCAGACTTCCTTTTCCCACCCTGGCCCACTGTGCTCACATAAAATGTGACCAATGTTCAGTCACAATCAGACTCTGTTAAATGTACAGGATTATTATCTTTGTCAGGGCTTAGCTGATCAGAAACAGATTCAAGTATCACGAAACCCAGGACGATTCTTGTGCATGAGCTGATCTTTTTTCTTTCTCACTTGTCAGTGATATTGCGTCTAAATATCGAGTCAAGTTGAAGACAGTAAAACACCAAACCTGATTGTTTTTCTTGTGTGTTTTTTCTTACAGGAGCAGAAGCGTGACGATGGGCAGGGTCCGGGCTTCCCCTCTACCCTGCCCCCTCTGAGGAGAGCCAAGTCCTTAGACCGAAGAACCACTGAGTCAGTCATGACGGTGAGTCCAGAAAGCTCCCTCTGTATTATTTCAAAAGCTTTCTCTGAATCATGAAAACACATGTTCACCTAAACTGACGTTGTACAAATGTCAGACTGTGAAGCCGTCAACGCTCCTTGGTTTGGTGTTTGCTGTGGCAGCGTAAGTCTGATTCAGTCAAACTCTTTAGAGATCGTTTCTGAGGATAAGATCATAAGACACCACATCATGTGACTTTTCCTCTTCACCTCAACTGCTGTTTTAGTCAGATATTTAGAAATATTATAAGATCTGGTTCTGTCATGGTTCCAGGGCTATTTGATTTTATATCTCAGCATGTATTTTAATCGAGGAAAAGACGTGATTATCAAGCAGAACATCAGAAACTCAAACTTCATTAAACTGAACAATGGTTACACACACAAGGTGCTTGAACTCCTTGACAGGTTTGGGGACTTGTTGCAATCCATCCTGAAACCCACTGCGTATCAGGCAGGAATGTTAGCAGGGCACTACACTGGCCCCGAGTCATTCAACAGTTACCAGAATAATTTAAATCTGTCAATTATTAATTTATTTAATTTATTATTTTAATTAATACATCCTGCAGTGGTGTTTATGTTAAAAACACCAGCCTCTCGGCTCTCCTCGTCTTCAAATATTGGCATCGTAAACGTCTGTTTCCAGAACAGCCAGCTGCTGTTTGTTCCTGCTGGAACAAACTGCTGCACAGGTGGAGGATGTGGTCTGACAGACAGAAGAGCTTTTTGGATCACAGACACTGGGGGAATTCCATCAGCTGATGATCAGGTTCAACTTTAGTTCTCCACTGATTGTGTTTGACATAGAGCGGCACACAAACGCCAAGATTCCACTCGTAACGCCTGTGTGTTTGACCATGTCTGTTGCGGCCCAGACAAAGCCCCTCTGTTCCGTTTAAGCTGTGGGATCCAGGGTTAGCGTCTGTGCCGGGGCTTCAGCTGAGCGCAGCAGGGTCGCCGAGTTGTTGTGAGCGAAAGGCTAGATGGGGTTAGATAACAGAGTTAAAGGAATTAAAGGACGTCCCCTCTCTCCCTCCCTCCCACCTCCCCTCCCTGAGCAGCGTGCTGCTGGGTTTACATGGCGGCCTCTGGAATCAGCCCTCTCTCAGGGACTGGTGGTGGTAAGTGTTGGTAGTGGAGCAGTGTGATACAGATGGACAACATGTCTGAGTCCAGCTAAGTGAGCAGGTGTGTTTACAGGACAAAAACATCCTCTTTCTCCCATATCACCCTCTTTCTTCCTCCTTTTTGTCCTTTTTGATCTTTATCCAGCCCTTTCCTCTCTCCTCCTTATTTTCCACCCACCATCTCCATTTGTTTTCACACTACATCCGTGAATGTTCCCTGCGTTCCTTCTCTTTATCTCCAACTTCCTTCTCCCTCAATGAGCCACTGTCTCTGAACAAACCGTCACAACCTTTCCTCTAATTTATCTCTGAGTTCCTCAGCAGCAGCTGTGCAACCGTCACTTTGGTTTGATTTCTGTTGTAGTTAAACTTGCATTGTTGTTATTATTGTTCTTTTTACATTTCTTTGACTTTGTGTAGTGATGTAGGCCATACAGTACCTCCAAGCTGCAGGGGGCAGTGCAGTTCCTTCTACTCCAGGTTATACTCCTGACTCTGCTCCACTGGTTTGAAGACTGCTGATATGTGTCCTGCCACTTTTAGCTGAGCTTTATGATTATATATATGTTAGAGAGAAAAGTCAGTCCGTCCATCTGTCTGTCTGTCCATTTATCTGTCTTTGTCAGTTTTTTGTGGATGACAGTACAGCACATCTTGCCACTGCTTACTGAAGCCACAGCTCGTGTGTGTGTGTTGGTATCACTGTGTGGCCAACAGCAGGTGTATCACAGCAGCAGAAAAAACAGCACGGTAGGACGTTGTCCCCGTCCACTGACACTGATTTGGCCAAATCCCTCCACTGTCTCCTCAACTTCTAAGTCAACTTCTACCCTCAGTTTGCTGAGTGAGCATGTGTTTCTGCTGCCCTGAGTATTTCACTTTCATTTTTTACTGTGCTACACAAGGTAAACAAAGGTCAATGACAGCAGCACATGGTTTGTATTGTCTGCTCCTGAGGTCCGTTTGCATGTGGAACCATCTTTTCACTGCACCTTAGAACAGATGTTTTCCTGTTTCTTTCTTTGTTTACAGCCGGATTTACTGAACTTCAAAAAAGGCTGGATGGTGAAGCTGGATGATCAAGGCCAGGTACAGTTAACCTCTGTTCACTGATGCTGTGAAAATCTAAACATTGATCATTGAATAAATAAAATAAAATAAAGATGTCTTATGGCCCCCCCAAACTCCCTCCCACTTTGGTAGTGTCAATTCACATGTGAGTTGACGTGTTATTCCTCTCCTGTGTTGCAGTGGACAAAGTACTGGTTTGTGCTGACAGATCACAGCCTGCGGTACTACAAGGACTCTATAGCCGAGGAGGTGAGAGGTCACCCATACTGATCCAGTGCCATTTCAGAAATGGTTTTCTACATGGCTGAATCAATTTCAATTTGGCCAAATCCCTCCACTGTCTCCTCAACTTCTAAGTCAACTTCTACCCTCAGTTTGCTGAGTGAGCATGTGTTTCTGCTGCCCTGAGTATTTCACTTTCATTTTTTACTGTGCTACACAAGGTAAACAAAGGTCAATGACAGCAGCACATGGTTTGTATTGTCTGCTCCTGAGGTCCGTTTGCATGTGGAACCATCTTTTCACTGCACCTTAGAACAGATGTTTTCCTGTTTCTTTCTTTGTTTACAGCCGGATTTACTGAACTTCAAAAAAGGCTGGATGGTGAAGCTGGATGATCAAGGCCAGGTACAGTTAACCTCTGTTCACTGATGCTGTGAAAATCTAAACATTGATCATTGAATAAATAAAATAAAATAAAGATGTCTTATGGCCCCCCCAAACTCCCTCCCACTTTGGTAGTGTCAATTCACATGTGAGTTGACGTGTTATTCCTCTCCTGTGTTGCAGTGGACAAAGTACTGGTTTGTGCTGACAGATCACAGCCTGCGGTACTACAAGGACTCTATAGCCGAGGAGGTGAGAGGTCACCCATACTGATCCAGTGCCATTTCAGAAATGGTTTTCTACATGGCTGAATCAATTTCATTTTTTTTTTTTTTTTAGGCCTCCGATCTGGACGGTGAGATCGACCTTTCCACCTGCTACAATGTCAGCGAGTATCCGGCTCAGCGCAACTATGGTTTCAAAATCTACGTAAGTGGCTCTGCTTTTTCACAGCCTTGACACTGAGTCAAGACAAACTTTTTTATTCTATATACGTTACTTCACCAGAGTTTTCTGCAGAGTCGATGTTTGTTTTGATGATGGTTTGAACTGTTTAGACTCAGGAGGGAGTGCACGCGCTGTCAGCCATGACGGCAGGAATACGGAGGAACTGGATCCAGGCGGTCATGAAGAACGTCAGGCCCTCTAATGCTCCTGATGTAGCCAGGTTGGTGCCTTCACATGATGGTTGTTTAAATCATACAAGTCCTTCCTGGTTCCTACTGTGAAGTTTGACTTTATTTCCTACTCCTTATTTGCAGTTCCACTGAGGACCACGGCTCCTTCTCTCCTTTAGAAGTTCTGGACAGGCCAGACGTCACGCAGGACTCCCCCTCCTCTGAGGCCTCGTCTGTGGATAGAGAACCTGCCCCGAACATCACTAAGAGCCGTGCACGTGAGCGCAGACGAGAAGGTCGCTCCAAAACCTTTGACTGGGCCGAGTTCAGGCCCATCGCTCAGGCTCTGGCCCAGCAGAGGGCGCAGGAGGCCGAGAGCTTCCAGTCTGACCTGGGGGAGCTGGAGAGGAGTCGTAGACGAGATGAGAGGAGGAGGAGGCATGAGACGGCGATGGTCTCTCCAACAGAGCATCCATTTGTCAGGGAAGCAGGAAGGACCGTGTCCTACGACAGAGGAGAAGATTCAGTGGGTCCTGTGGCTGAGGAGAAGCAGCAGCAGGTGGAGGAGATGATCGAGCAGCACTGGCGACAGGTGGAGAAGACGCCCATGCGAGACGAGAGGCGGGTGCCCCTGCCCACCACGGGACAGCCCAGAGACACGGTAGAACTGGAGCAGCTGCTAGATAATTACAAACAAGGGGTGAGTTTGACTTTTTTAAATCTGTTTTACTGGATTTAAGATTTTAAATGTGCTGTACAAGAGGAACAGCACATTTAAAATCTAAAATCCCCACCTTAATGTTTGTGGATATTTTGCAGTGAGGGATGAAGAGGTAGATGATAATGACTTGGGCCAAACCTTGAAACCCTAAAACGTCCCTGAACTTTCAGGTGTTTGTGATATTTCCTGCCTAATCTCCTGCTGCCTCCCACAGATCGAGGACCTGAAGGCTCAGCTGGAGAGCTGCCACCAGCAGCTCCTCGACTCCAACAGGCATAAGCAGGAGCTGGAGCTGCAGCTGAGAACAGCTTTGGACAGAGAGCACGACATCCGCGCAGGTTACATTTCCCCGGTGAGTCAGCAGCCTGTGTGTGTGTGTGTGTGTGTGTTTGTTGTCAGTTCTACAGTCCTGCTGTAGATTTAAACAGTACTTAGTTCGATTCTCAGCCCTGTTTCTTTGTCCATATCGATAACACTCTTTGCATGTTGTATTTCACTGTGAGTAAACAACCAACTGACATTGAAGGTCAGAGTGACTACAGATACTGTATGTGCCTTTGCATGAGTTTGTTGCATGTTGATTTTATATATATATATATATATTTAAAAAAAAAACATTTTTTACTAAATTGGCGCTTTCCCTTCTCTCGTGTCGTAGCTCTGTGTTTTATTCAAACCTGTTCAATTTGTTTTCTTTTTGTCATGAACTGAAAAACAAAACAAAGTGGGGTTTTGTCAGTGAACTATTAAAGAAGACTTTCACTGTAAATGTAAAGAGAACATACGTCAATCTCTCATATGTATGTACAGTAAACATACAGTAAGTTAAAGCCATGAATACAGCTGTTGACAACTGGGGGAAAGAAATAAACTAAAGGACAAAAACTCATTATAATTATAGTCATTATTATAATTCAGAAACAATAGAGCTAGATCTAAGAAAGAAATGAATAATGTTAAATTAACACAAAAATATAATAAAATATTGTATTTTTTTAAATCCTACTAAATTATTTATTTGAATAGATTTTTTTTTCTTTAAATTCAAATGTTCACTGGAACTGAAATCAAATTGTATTAATTCCCAATGATTAGATATTCTGTTTAACAGTTGGTTCATTAAAACGGTTGTTCGTCTTAAGACTTGATCATTCATTTCATTCAGAGTGACATTAACCCTTCATGAGCCTCAGTCAGATCTGTAACCCGTCAGCCTGTTTTCTCATTATCTGCATGAAGAACAGATTTCCATTTTCTATTAACTGCTGTGAAGCTCAAATACTGTGTACTCCTGTGAAAACAGCATTAATGTTTGATTTTGGAGGCATTTCTGTGTGTGTTGATATTTGAATTATGTTTTTCTTTCAGAGAAATACTGAAGGAATCTTTTGAACGATATACTATTGTCTGGTTCATTATGATACTATGTGTGCACTCCTGTGTTGCCCGTCTTTTTAAACATAGCATTTGAGTTACCTGCCGTGAGTTAAACGAGCAATGTGTCGTACCACATGACCTAAGATTGACAATACAGGGAAACAGAGGTGTGTGTGTAGGACCTGCCGTGTCTTCCATCCCTCAGTAAACCATTGCTCCAAAACTAATATTGCATTTCTAACACAAACATAACTTCTAACCCTTTAATGTGCATGCTCTGATGACATCCACTAACACTGCTATCTTTTACTTCTCATTTGTAACAATGAACTTGAAGGGTTTTCTTAATTTGTTTTGAATCACTGAACATAATACACCATGTGGGAATGCTAATTTTAATGTCACTGTTTTGATTAAAAAAATTAGAAAGAAATGATTGGTAGATAACACTGATAATTATTAGCAAGCTTTTTTGTCACCCCTGCTGTGTGTTAACCAAATGTCTGGTCCCCTTTTCCAAGCTGGATCCTACGGGTCTGGAGGGCGGTGAGACGCCCCAGACGAAGAGGCCTGAACTGGTTAGTTCTCAAGCACAGAGTTTAACAAAGAAGTACCAGGAGACCAAAGAGCTCCTGAAACTGCAAGAATTGAAAAAGCGTAATATGCAGGCACAGCTTGGCCTCTCACTTTCTCACCTCCCTGCAAAGGAACCTTACCTTTCTGAACCCCAAAAAACACCCCTCATGGAGAGCCCTAGCTCTGAACCTGTCCAAAAAACTGTGAGTGTCTTGCTCCAGGACAGCTTAGAGGCCATTCAGGAACTAGAAGACTTGATAGCTGGTAAACGCCTGACTCTAACAGAGCTGGGAAGACTCCTTAAATCCCATAGTTGTGTTCAGGAGACATCCGAAAGGCATCAACTCCAGAAGCTTCTAGAAACCTGGAAGTACCAGCAGGAAATAGAAAATGAGATGATAAAGAAGAGTTTAGCCAGAGCTGGTGAAAGCATCCGGGAGTACGAAGCTCGTCTTCTCACCATGGAGGATCTGGTAGGCAAAGTTCAGAGGCAAACTGTTGAGAGACTAAAAAGCCCCTATGGCCACTCGGAGGCAAACGAGACAACTGTGGGAATACTTTCTCAGAGGGTTGAACTGTTGACAAATGAAAACGAGGCACTGAAGCAGCGATGTCAGGAAATAGTTAACCAGCTGACCGAGGCCGATAGAGAAATAGACAGGCTGAAAGCTGAGCTGAACAGCCAGCAGGGTAGCAGGCAGCATCATCTGGCTGTGGAAGAGCTAAAAAGAGTCAAGGCCGAACTGGCTGAAAACCAAGCTATTGCCATAGACAGAGAGTATTATGAAAGAGAGCTGAATGAGAAGTCCTTAAGGCTCCATGAAGCTCTTGTCACGTTAGAGGACCTTGGGAACTCCCTCAAAGAGACGGAGAAAAAGCTGCAGTTAAAAGAAGCCACGCTGAAGGGCCTGGGCTTCCCGACAGATTACGAAGACGACGACTCAAAACCTGAGAAAGAGCATCTCAAAGAGCTATTGGAGGCCTCACAAAGAAAGATGTATGACATGGAGGCAAACCTGCAGTTTTCACAGCAGCACTGTCTCGAAATTGAGGCTAGGAACAGTGAACTGATCAAACTTCATGAGGAATTCCAGAAAGTTAGTCAAGAAAAGCTGGAGGAAGCAGAAAATGAAATAAAAATGCTACAAGAGAAGTTGGAAAAGGAGAAGGTTAGAGCAGGGGTGACAGCGAGTGAATGTGTTGAAGCAGGAGTAGAGCAAGGAGATGTGAAGATCCTTAGAGAGGAAGTAATAGAGCAGGTTGAGAGGAAGGCTGAGGCAATCAATCATGTTGTACAGATGTTGGCAAACATAGAGGTTAATGCAGAGAGAATGGTTAGCAATTTAAAAAGCACTTTATTTGATTCTTTGAAAGAAGAAGAACGGCTGTTTTTGAGTCGGGACGATGTGAGGTTGGTTGTTGAGGCGGAGTTCTGGAGCCAACTGTTGGGTATCTCCAAAGTTAAACCTGGGGATTGCAACACTGCAAGAACTTTGGTAGAAAATATGTTGTCACTAAAGAGCTTCATGATCTCGACAAGTAGAAAATTTAATAGTGACACAGAGACAGAGTTAGATTTTGATTCTATGTACAGCTGGCTTGACAACGAAAGTATTTTTCAGATTTTGAAAGAGTTAAGAGAGACATTAGAGTCACGGTCAAATTGTTTAAAGCAAATTTTATCCAGGATCATCCTTGATGCAGATGACAAGCTCCTGTCTATGGCTCTAACTTGCTTTGACTTCAGTTACAAGCAACAACAACCCTCTGAATATTTGCTTGAATCCCTCAAAGAAACAAGCACTTTCTATGTGATTATTAGGTCTAAGGTCCAGCGTGAGAAAGAGTTCAGGCAAAAGCAGAGGGAAGTTCTGAGCACTAGCTTGGATTGTCCAAATTGTCCAGTATTGAGGGAAGTTGCTGTTGATCTCCAATCTAAAGTGACAGATCTTCAGAGTCAGCTGACCGAAGCTACTTTGAAAACCACTACTGTACCTGAAACCATGATACAGATAGAGGGCGAGTCCATTGACTCACTGGATAAAACCATCGAGCTCCAGGACATAGTAGCAAAACATAGAAAGGAGCTCCGAGAGGTTAAAGACCACTATGAACAGGAAGTAGAAAAGATGAGGGAGGAAGCAGCCCAGGCCAGCGAAACTCTGCGTCTCCGATCAGAAGAAAATGTGAAAGAGATTGACTCCTTGACCAGCTGCATGGAGAACCTCAGGAAAAAGCACGAGCTGGAAAGGACAAACCTGTTGGAAAGGTTTGATCAGGAAATGGAAGAGCTGAGGTGCATGATGGGGCCTGAGGACCCACAGCAGACAGCAAAAGATGGGGGCAACACAGCGTCAGCACAAACTCCAACCCTGAAGCAGCGCATTCAAGAGCTGCTTACCCAAGTGTCGGCGATGACCGAAGAGATGAGGCGGCGAGAAGAGCAGGGCGACGTTACAACCCACCGGCTGAAATACGAAAAAGACCTGGAGAACCTGAAGGTGGAAGCGCTCCTTGTCCTTGTCGTTCTCCATCTGTGATGCCTTGTGTCCCTTTGTGGCATTCCCAGATCCCTCTTCCCTAAGCAACTCCCTTTACCCTCTCCTCCCTAACCTTTCTAACGCTCCCGCTCTTAAAAGTTTTCATGAAAGACACTTTCCTTCTCTGTTGCATGAACTGATCTCCTTTTAGGTTCATGTGATCATTCCAGACGCCGCAGTAGTTCTGAGCCAAGGAACCCATTTTGTCAGAGCTTCATCAGCATCACCTAAATAGAAAATAATTCGAGTGAAGCAAAAGTATCAATTTCACACACATTTGTGCTTCGACCTTCTCTCCTCTGAAATGAGTTCCTTGGTGTGTAGTTTGATGTTGCTTATTCTAACTCTGTGTTAAAGGACAAAGAGGTGACCCGTGGTTACATTCATCATTAAAGCTTTTATTGACGATGGCAACATTTAAAGTTTTTCAAATTTAAGAGTTTTGGTGACTCAGAAAGGGTCAGATCCTTTTTCCTTTGACTCCTTCTATTAACAGTTCAAATGTAACCCACACTTTCTCTCCTCATCAAAGTTGATCTCACAACATTTCACTGACGACGTCACTTCCTCTGGGGATCATTTAAGCACAGTCAAAAAGAGGAAGTGCAGTCAAAAATCACAGGCATCCGTTCCTATTAACTGGCATAAATTCAAACGTTCCCCCTCTAAACTGGAACAAACAGAATGTGATTAAAGGGATAATAAAGGGACTTTTTACTGACATTATTGCCAAATTAAGTGAGATTTATTCAATGTTTGATGGTTAACATTGGCCGAGACCAACAGTAGTGTCAATTGTTTTTGACATAAATTAATTTAAATCTCTGCTAGAGTCTGTATTTGGATATCTGTGAGGAAAAAGGTCTTCAGTTCAGCCTGGAATGTTGACAAATGATGTCGTGTAAAACTTGGACTCTGTGACCAGATTCATAGTCTGACATGCAGCTAAATAAAGCTGTTGTGATGTCAGAGCAGGAAGTTTACATTTCCCCCTCCCGTCCAAGTGTGTGAGAGTGTGGACGCATGTTTGAAAGTGTGTGTAAAGCAGAGAGAAAAGTTTCCACCCTTTTACAGTTGGGTCTCAGCTCCCGGGGGGTTTTGTCCCTGTGAAAACACACTAGACCTTAATTTCCTTGCTTTGGCTTAAGCTTAAAGAGACCAAGGGGTCGGGGGGAGAAGGGGAGGTAGTAGCCTTCCACCCTGATCTCAGAGTAGAAGCAGCTCTGTTATTAGCCAGACAGTTGGAAAGGCTGTTTAAATCTGTTGTTAAAACGTGTGGTCAGACCTGGAGCCACCGACAGTGAGCATCACCCTGGGTCCTGGTCCAGGTTAGTTTAAATGCTGCTAATGCAAGTCATAATTATTCAGCTGACACAAAAGGTTAAACTTGTGGAGCGGGGTCCCAAGCAGCGCAACAATGTGTGCGGTCAAGTGAGGGGATATGGGCTTCAGACACTCGCATTTTTATTTTTATCAGAAACCTTAGAAGACGAAAGTGTTCTAGGTCTTAGAAGACACAACACCTTTGAACACCTTCTATACAGTGTACGCCATCTGCTGGAACACAGGCATATTACTAGTGTAGGTTCCTTTTTTAAGCACCAGGAATCTTTATAAGTCTTTATATGGTCATTTTCTCTCCTAGCATTTTTACACAATTACATCACCAAACAAATAGTGACTTCAGTATTCACGGGGCTCGGCCCCAGTTTGGCAGATTAGCGTGACATTCTTCCAACTGTAGGAGCGACAGGCAGATTAGGATTCACACCTCAGCTGCAGCATCATGTTCTAAATCTGGAACGAGGATGTCATGGTGTCATTAGGAGTGTGGATGATATGCTGTGGTCAGAGAATGACAGAAGAGACTTTCTGAAACCCTCCTCTCTCATCACCTACGCATTCCTTCAGTGTTCTCCTCTCCTCTCCTTCCTTTTAATACTCACACAGGCTGGACTGGCTCGTGGCTAACAGGCTGTAGCTTGCAAGTGGAATATATGAATGGTCTCACCTGGTTCACTCCGTAGGACCCAGAGGGTCAGGAGAACCTTTTGGTCCCCTGTTTAGATTAGCCTCAAGCTTACACCTCCGTCCTGTCCTTCTGTGTCTCAGGCCACGTGTGAGAGAGGCTTTGCAGCCATGGAGGAATCCCATCAAAAGGTGATTGAGGAGCTGCAGAGAAAACACCAGAGGGAGCTGGACAACCTGCAGGCAGAGAAGGATAGGCTGCTGGATGAGGAGACGGCGGCCACCATCGCTGGTGAAAGCACTCACAAGAATGATCTGAAACACCTGACCCGCATGACCTTCACATAACACGAGTAACGCTGAACTCTTTCTGTCTGGTGTCGTAGCCATCGAAGCGATGAAGAACGCCCATCGCACAGAGCTGGAGAAGGAGCTTGACAAGGCTCGCAAGGCCAACTGCAACACTCAGAACGCAGACCTGGACGAGATCCAGAGACAGCACGAGTCAGTTCTCTTCACTGTTCACTAACACGTTTTGAACCCACACAGTTTTCCCCTCTTAAATCTGCTGCTGACCTTGCACTGGTTTTTGGAAACTTAACTTGTCCTTCAGGGAGGAGCTGTGTTCACTGCATCGGGAGATCGAGGTTCTGTCGGAGCAGTACTCACAGAAGTGCCTGGAGAACGCCCACCTGGCCCAGGCCTTGGAGGCTGAGAGGCAGGCCCTCCGGCAGTGTCAGAGGGAGAACCAGGAGCTCAACGCACACAACCAGGTACACCACACTTCAGTCTGGAAATATGGTCACATTAGTCATTTAATTATGACGTGACAGGATGTGATCGTATGACAAGGCACTGATTCTAACTCGTGGCTTCTACAGGAGCTGAACAACCGTCTGGCAGCAGAAATCACCAAAATGCGATCCATGACATCAGAGGACGGCTCAGACTCCGTCACAATACAAGGGAAAGAACTCTACGAGTTAGAGGTGAGGTCGAAGTTCTGCCCCTCGACTGCTATGGGGGAGTTTTTGCCCTGTGGCTTTCCCTGGAAACCTTGAAGGTTTTAGGGAAACTATTTGATAAAGGACTGAGTCATGTATGAGGTTAAAACCAAATGTGTTCTCAACGGACATAGAACTCTTGTTTTCTCTTTATAAATGATTCCAGGGTATTTTAGGAGTATTTGATGAGCAACTTGTGTTGTGGCTCTTGACTCCAGAACTTGTGACCCTGAACTGATGCCTCAGGCTGGATTTTTCCATGACTTAGAACACACGTGTCAAAGTCAGGCCTGCGGTCCAAATCTGGCCTGCAGTGTAATTATATTTGGCCTGCAAGATCATATCAAATGTGTACTAGAGTTGGCCGGCCAGTATATAGCCCCTACAACCTGGCAGGATTTGTAGTATTAGTGCTGTATGCACTGTTATAGCTATAGCACATACATTTAGTTTTTGTTGTTGTTGGTCTTCGAAAAAAAAAAAAATATATACGTTAAACAGGAACTTGAAAGGCTACAGATAAAGAATGTGTTTTATTTTTACGTTAATTTCTCACGTGTTTATAATATTAACTTTGGTTGGTCCAGATTTAATGTTAATGCAAAACTAAAGTTTGTTTCCATATGAGAAAATTCTACATTACATATATGGAGAGAAGGGGAAACAGGCACAGTTGCCCTCAATTTTTCAATAAATACTAAGTTTGGCCCATGACTTGGTCCCTGTTTTTAATTTTGGCCCACTGTGAATTTGAGTTTGACAGCGCTGACCTAAAATCATGAAGACCAAAACTGGACTGGAACTTTGTTGATTTAAGAAGTCACTTTCTTCCTTGATTAAAGTCATGATTTTATAATGATGATAATTTGTCTTACAGTCAGATGTGTTTGTTATAGCTTGACCTGGTCTTGTATTATAGGTAATGCTGAGGGTGAAGGAGTCCGAGGTCCAGTATCTGAAACAGGAAATCAATTCCTTGAAGGATGAACTCCAAGCTGCTCAAAGAGTAAGTTTAGAAACGGACCCCAGAGGAGAACCCCTGGTCCTGGACCAGTTCTTTCGTTAAAAGGCTCCTGTATCTGGACAACCTGACGATGACGACTCCTTGGTTTTTTCCCCAGGATAAGAAGTATGCGACAGACAAGTACAAGGACATCTACACGGAGCTGAGCATCGTCAGGGCCAAAGCAGACCGGGACGTGGGCCGACTCAGAGATCAGCTGCAGCTGGCACAGGAGGCGCTGGGGGAGCCCACGCTGGAGGAGATGGAGCGGGGAGGATATGGTGTGTTTGAGTTTGTTTGGTCTTTAGTTTTTTTTTTTCAGTTGAATGTTTGGGCTCAGACACATGTTCCTTCCGTTGTCTCATAGACATCATGAAGTCCAAGAGCAACCCTGACATCCTGAAGATGGCAGCTGCAGCAGCCAAACGCTCAGAGCGAACCCTGAGGTCAAAGGTAACTTCTTTTTTTTTTCTCTCAAGTGATTTTGGTCCCACTCTGTGAAGTTTGTAGAAGCAGATTTCAAAGTGACTTGCTGCCATCTAGTGGCCATCTGTAAAACGACAAGAACCTTTTTTCTTTTTCTGCATTCAAACCAGTTTTTACATGTTGGGACTGAACCAGTACAGCTGTGTTGTAACAGTGCAACAGTCACACACGGTGTTTTAGTTGCAGGAACAGTTTTTCACAAATTGACCTGATTTGGTGACTACTACATTCTACAGGAGTATTTTAGGTCGAAACGTTTCAGTACTGTCATACACTATCTTCTCGCTATGGTTACAAGGTTCATTGTGATGCTGCTAGTTCTTGACACACAAACACTTGTATCCTCAGTCTGAGAGCCACGACGATCCGTAGGACAGTTAGTGATGCTGAAGACCTGTAGACCTGCCTCTTCTGCCCGTGTAGGTAACGGCATACGTGCACAACCGGTGACTAACACATCCTAAACTGTGCACGTTGGTGAGGAAGCGGTGGCACTGAGCCTGTGTGTCACTGGACATTCCATTAAAATAATAATAATAATAATAACAACTAATGGGTGTGTTTTGAAAAGACTTGTCCGATGAGTCAAATGAAATGAACAGGGTGATCAAGAAACCAAATCTTTGTTGAGTTTTCCTGGTGTCTAGGAAGAATGGTCAGGAAGAATGCAAAACCCAAAAATGTCAGTCCTCCTCCAAATAAAAAAAACTAAAGTCTGTGGTTTCATCATTGATTTGTAATCAGGATAAAATTCAAGTAGTTAGAGCCAAAACCACTAAAATGTTGCACAACTCATTTTCTGATTGGACCTCAGGTCTACAATAAAAAGGTTTAACATCAAGACACTTTAACATGTTCATTTCCTTTATTAATCACTAACAGTTCATCTAATTGCACCTTCCTGGGTCCCATCATTTCTGGCACACCATTTAACACTGATGTCAAAATGTATGTATTCTCTTTACAATGTCCTAATGATTAAAGAAGAGTGTCTAGTTTTCTTATCACAGCCCTTGAAATCTACCTTATCAACGCAATATAAAACATGTTGCCATTTTAGCTAACATTAGCTACAACAGTCCTGGTACAGACACCAGAGCTAACATTAGCTACAACAGTTCTTGTAGAGACACCAGAGCTAACGTTAGCTACAACAGTCGTGGTACAGACACCAGAGCTAACATTAGCTACAACAGTTCTTGTAGAGACACCAGAGCTAACGTTAGCTACAACAGTCGTGGTACGGACACCAGAGCTAACATTAGCTACAACAGTTCTTGTACAGACACCAGAGCTAACGTTAGCTACAACAGTCGTGGTACAGACACCAGAGCTAACATTAGCTACAACAGTCCTGGTACAGAAACCAGAGCTAACGTTAGCTACAACAGTCCTGGTACAGACACCATTTTCTTTTGACTCATTCAACAAACTTTGACTTCATAGGTTGCTGTAACTGAGACTGAAATATTAGGTGGGGGTACAGGCGTGTGGTAACACTGGGGGGCGCTCTTTCAAAGGGATTTGGTTTTTTTTTCTTTTAAAGTTGAGTCAGTAAAAAGTCATCTTTGTTTTTCCAGCACCAACGTCTTCTTCTCTTCACTCAACAGAGTCTAAAGGAAGGTCTGACTGCCGAGCAGAGGCTTCACCTCTTTGAAAACAAAGATGCCAAGGAGTTCTGACATTCAAGCATCACGTGCATGTGACTGTTGCCCCGGCTGCTGTTGCTGCCTCCGCCGCCGCCGCTGCTGCTGCTGTTGCTGCTGCTGCATGTTGAGAAGCCTCACTATATTTTAGCTGAGTAATAAAATAAATTAACGTAGTAACACGACACACTGGTCACAAACACAGATCCTATATTATGGTATGAAGTTTGAATTTCATGTGTAGTTTTTTTTTTTTTTTTTTGCATTCCATGCACTTCAGCAGTTAACTGTGACTTTTTTTGTTAGTTTCTTTTTTGCTGCCATGTCTTACTGTTACTGTAAATACTGTTTTTTAAAAATGAGCATCTTTTCATGCGTTACACTAAAAAACTATGAGTTTGTGTAAAAGCTACTGTTTTAACTCTGTAGGCTGTGGCTGGACTAGAGGCTCAAATCTTAACTTTCTGACGTCGGTCATGATGAAGAGACATCAATGAGGGAATGAGACTCAAGTTTAAAAGACTGGGGTCAATTGTGATTCCTACATAACATTTATTTTGTTCAAACCTATGGAGGAAATTTTCAGATTTTCTAATTTTAATAATCTGACCTTTGACCGCTCTGGACTGTCTTATAAAATAAAAAAGGATTCACCAGGGGGCGCTTTAAGTCAAAGATTGGATCCTTCTTGGCAGTGAGACATTGTTACTTTATTTTTCAGTTTAAGTACATTTCTGTTACATGACCTCTCTGAAATTCTAACAGTCAAACTCCAGGGTACAGTCTGTTCTGGTTCTATTGTGAAATGCCTCTGGTGTTCTGGTTGAAGGCTAAAGCATTTTTCTGTGCAGTCAGAAAAGCATTATCCAAGGAAGCCCTGTCACTGTTACGCATATAATTTAAATAACAAATGTATATGATGCCTTGTTTCTCCACCTCCACTGGTCTTCATCAGAGCCTCCGTCAGTCTGTTTGTTCATTCTCTGGTCCAGCCACTGTCACCTTGTATTTATTTGAAACGGTTGGGATTTTTTTTCTTTCACATTCCCATTCCTCTGTACTCTATGATTGTAAATATAAAGCAAATATACACCGACTGACTACAGGTTTATTAGCAATAAATATTTTTGCACCCTTTGTATTGTGACTTTTTTTAAATCCTTGTTTTTGAGTCCTGTACTACTATCTATCCTATTCTACTATCAATGCTATACTGTCATAGCTTTTAAGTGTTTTTTCTTTTTGGAAATTACCTCAATGAGTATCACATGCTACTTTATATTTTCTCTGCCACTGACATGTCGATCTGTGAAAACATTGTTACATTTTTACCCCAGTCTGTATCCATATAGGGAATTTCTGCCACCTATTGGACGTTTTTCCGCAGGAAGTAAATTTTTCATGACCTTTGATGTATTGACTGATAAAAGACTAAACGCCACAACATACGTTGTTGTCAGAATAATGAAGTCAATTAATACAAATACGAAGTCAGTTTTGTGAAATATGAGGTAAAAGAAAGGTACTGTTTACTCGAATAATACATTGGATATATACAGACGTATATATTTTGGTCTGTATATATATTTATTTATATATGTATATATATATATATATATGTATGTATATATATATGTATATATATATATATGTATATATATATATATATACAGTATAAACCGATCGTTACGTTACCTGTCAGTCTTATTTTGAAGGGTCTAGAGCGGAAGTGACCTTGGTGTTAACAGTAGTGTTTTCCTGTAAACTGTGAGGCTCTTTCTGTCTAATTTGGGGCTCTAAACCCGGACTCTGTTCCCGGGGTTTTGTCGGAAGTTGGCCGGCTTGCTAGAAGCAGATATGAATTCCTAACGAAACGATTCAAACCGCGTTGGTTTCTCCCGACCGGGTAAGTTTGGATCAACAGCGGCAGCAGCTTCATATCACCTTCGCTGTGCCTTTGTTTCACACAGGCGGGCCTTGCCCTGATGCGTGCTGTTCAGTTGATTTGTGAGAGCGTGTGGCGAAACTCTGTGAAAGTAACACGCATTTAAACGACATCCTCTATACGTGTCACATGACTGCCGTTTAAGACCAACAATTCGTTCAAAATGATAAGTTACATCTATTGCTAAATTCGGAGTACATGTGATAGCGCTTAAACTTTATTTAAAACTATAATTTAAAAAGTCAGGGTATGTTCAAGTTCTCGATAGCTTAGGTAAGAAGTATCACATTGTGCGAACCTGAAGGCAACAAAAGTTGATATTTTATAGAAATACTACTTCCTTAATTAATATAAGCAAAGCCGAATTCAAGAGTATTAACAATCGATTAAGTACAATTTTTAAAAGTATGGTAATACTTGTTGTACTTCCTAGCCATACCCTGAAACTATTAAATTAGCCGGATGTTTGATGGAGTACGTCATAGGCAAACGTTACCGGACCTGAGATCGGCCTAGCGAGCCAGCGTTAGCCGTTAGCCCCTCTGCCAGCAATTCAGGTTAGGAGTCCGAAGTTAGTAAGGAAAGACTTTATGACGTATGTAAACCACCTATATGTTTTTTATTATTCTTAAAAATAAGACAATTTGATTAAGAACATTTTGACCAAGCTGTCATTTAATCAACACCATGTTCTCAAAATATAATATATTTACATTTAAGCAAACGTCTTTTTAAAGCTAC
>NC_024314.1:14094086-14101773 GCF_000523025.1 Cynoglossus semilaevis
TTTGGCCCGTTTAAGAAATTTAAAAATCTGACATTTGAGGGTTTTAAATTATATAATCAATAAGAGACCGTTTTCCCGTTTTGTTGCTCTTCTAAAATTGATATTAGTAATATTTGCTTTAGAAAAGCTTAGGTTTTAACCTTCGTTACAAATATTTTTAATCAAGTTTCCCTTTAAATCAAATTCTTTTTCTTTTTTTGTTTTACTGGCATTTACCAAAATCAGCATACTAACATGCTGTTGTAGCTGCAGTGCCTTTAATAGACAACTGAGGCAAGATTCACAAATGTAGCATCTAATATTTGTCCTATACATTTTATTACTGAATCTAGGATTAACTATTTGGGGATATATTAAGACATTAGAGCAAAAAACACATGTATCAAGTACAGTGTATACTGGTTGTTACTGCTGACTTCAGCTGAGTGACTGAGGTTCTGTTTACACCTTGAAACCTGTCTCATTACTGTCTCCATCCTTTTTCAGTTGTTATGGAGCAGCCACCTGGGAGGGGAGATGATCTCCAGCCTCAGGACCTCTCCACTTCTAGCATCCCCACTGTGATCGATCTGACCAGGAAGAGTGAGGAATGTGTCTTGAACGCCACCTCCCTGGATGCAGTGCGGCAGGTCAAAAGCCCCGGCTGGTACCAGAACCCCAGGGACCCAGGACGAACCTTCTTGGACACAGACTCCATCAACCAATCAGGGGAACACATTCAACCAGACAATGCCTTCTCCCACACCACAGTCACCCTCTCCTATGTGAGCAGGTCTCGTGTCTTCTCCACTCAAGACTCTGTGTCTCGCCACTCATCACTGTGTAGCGTACCGCCCATCAGCAGGCTCTCCCTGCAACCTTCACAGGCCTTGAACAAAGGGCTCCTGGACAGTGGGTATTCACTGAGCCAGCAGTATTTGCAGCAGGTGGAGGAGCCAGGTTCACTGGCTTCTCCACCTGACCTCCTGCTGTCTTTATCTCAGGCCCAGGACAGAGCAGTGGGTGGTGAGGCTGTGTGTCTAACACAGAGGCCTTATGTCGTTAATGGAGGAGCAGGTTCCAGAGATAATGTAAGTGAAGAAAACATGGACTGCAGTGCTTCTTGTGGGGACAGCAGTGGTTTGGAGAGCAGTCAAATTGATGGACAGTCCAGTCCAGGAGCGTGTGTTGAATCCTCTCCAGAGCTGCTCGCTCCTGCGGCAGTGGAAGACGAAGAGCAGAGTGGTCCTGAGGTTGTCTTCCTCAAATCAAAAACACAGGATTCCAAGGTCATGATGGACAGTGTAGCTGCTCCTGACACATGCTCAATAAACGGGGACTACACCAGTCCTCTGGAGGACCCTGTGTCTCCGTCTGCTACCTCAGAGGATGTCTTTGTCCTGCCTCAGGCCTCCTGCTCACCCAGCGGGGACAACTCTTATCAGGAGACCACAGGTGATAGTGCAGTGGATGGGTTGAGTCCAGAAGACGCCCTTCAGTTCTCTGACACCAGCACCAACTCCACAAAAGAGGACTCGAGCGGTGAAAACAAGCAGGAGTCGCTGGGACCCAGAGCAGTGATGAAGGTTTCAGAGGACAAACCCTTGACTGTCCTCACTCACATGAATGGAGGTCCTAATGCACTACACATGACTTTAAATGAGAGGAAGCTTCCTGTGCGCTCCAGCAGGGGGAAGCGTCTGGAGGCCATTGTCATGAACATTAACTCCGGCAGGTATCAACTGTCGGGATGCATACACAATGATAAAAAAGCTGGTGACTCAAGTGTAGCAGCTCCTCAGATGGTCGACGCCCAGACATTGAAGAAACGGAGGAGGAGAGTGAGGACGTCTTTTTCAGTGAAGACCATCAGACGGAGAGCCAGGTGTCCACTGAAGAGTCCCACCAGCAATAACATTAACACTGACAGCTGCAGTGACGCTACCTCAGATTCCAAAACCCTCAGTATTTACAAAAACTGCAGTACAGCTTCAAAGAGTCCTACGTCTGTGGTGGAGAGAACGGTGGTTGTACCACAACCTGGTCAATCGACAGAGACAACGTCCACGCGATCAAGGAGGACTCGGTCTTCTCAGTGCAGTCCAGGGTTTGTTGTGAACCAGGAAAAGCCGACGCCACTCTCCAGTCCTGAACCCTGCCATGAAGATACTGTGGAAACATCTCCTCCACTGCTGCTCTCGTCATCCAAGTCTCCAAAGAACCGTGGAGGCAAAGCCAAAGTCCGGGCTGTCGGGGGCAAAAACTCTCCTGCGACCAAGACCAAGGCACCGCGAAGCCCTCAGAAGAGGAGGAGGAAGAAACCCACTGGTAGACATTCATTGGTTTCCATGTTCTCCCCCAAAGAGCCGGAGATCAAGTTGAAGTATGTGAACTACAAGGAGGAGAAAAAGGACCAGAGGTCGGACGGTTTCTCACCGTTTGTCCATGTAGAGCGCCGGGAGTCGAGGCCCTCGCTGTGTACTGTTGTCAACTACCCTGAGGAGGTGAAGACCCAAAGTAGGAAAGGTCAGCAGCAGAGCTGCTCCTCTTACTTCAGCTCTTCAGTTGTACCTAGTTCTTCCTGTCTGCAGCTGGGTCGAGTCTCAACACGTGGTCAGCACCAGCGTGTGCTTGTCTGCTGTCTGTGTGGACAGTCAGCCAACACAATGGACTTGGGGGACCTTCACGGCCCCTACTACCCAGAGGGGTATCAGCCCAGTACCAAAAGACCAGCGAACGCATCAGGCCTCAAGGAGGACGACTCCAGCGACTCGGACTCGTCCTCCTGCAGTCCCAGCGGTGGGATCAAGAGAAGGAAGTGTGCTCCTCCGCCCACATCCTGGTCCTTCAGAGCAGGGGCTCAGCTCCAGTCAAAGGGCCGTCCAGAGAACCAAAGGTGGTCTGACGCCACCGACAGCCCTTTAGCAAAACCAGCTCGTTCAGACTCCAATGGTGCAGCGTGGGACGACTGGTACAGCCCCCCACTGCTGCCACAGGAGCCCTGTGAGTACTGGCTCCACGAAGACTGTGGCATCTGGTCTGCAGGCGTGTTCCTGGTGAAGGGCAAAGTCTACGGGCTGGAGGAGGCGGTGAAGGCGGCACAGAAGATGGTAAGGCCGAGGCCGCAGGACAGAGTGGACAGTAAGGCTGTGGGTTTCTACAGGTCTCAGCTCAAACTCATTTGTCATATCTTTCAGATGTGTTCAGCCTGTCAGGACCCTGGAGCCACACTGGGCTGCTTCTTTAAAGGCTGTTCCAACAAGTACCACTACAGGTGTGCTCTGAAGTCAGGTACGTCCCACTGTCAGTCTGCAGGTTAAAACTGATTCAATTTAATTCATAATTGTTGACCAATTTTCTTTCAAAAACACAATTAATCCCATACCTTTCAACTGTCCTGAAGGTAAATACAATGTTGTTCAAGTTTTCATTTTTGTGTAAGGTGTCAAATGTCTGTTTATTGTAAGGATAACCACAGAGGTATTTCTACTTCAGGAATGTTGTGGTCTGTCTGAGTATGGAAACAGTTTCCCACAATTCTTTGTGGTTTGAGTGAGGAGGGTGGCTCTGTTTATTTACTGTGTTCTTATTATTACATGTTCTATTGGAGTAGAATATGTAATAATAACAAAGACAATAATACCAAGAGCCATAGAGTGTGTAATATTAGAGCACTCCTCTCTTTGTGAAATTGAGTTAGTCATCTCACTGATGTACTGCAGTAGTATTGCAGTAGTAGCTCTGTTCACAACAGCACTAAAGTCCCTGGAGCTTGTTTTTATCTGTACCAACCAACCTGACCTGGTCTTAGACCTGCGTTTATTCACCATCTTTTCTAATGTGATTGAATGATTAACTTCTGACGTTGGGCAAAAACAAATCAAATCTGTTTTCCTTGGATAAAAGCACAATTTGCTTTGGATGTGTTTGTGAGTCTTAAGACAAACACACGGCACCAGCAGGTGGTGACGCTGCTGGACTTGAGAAAGAACATTTTCTTCTGGCCTAAATTTATCTGTGTACCTGTTGAATGGGAACGTTCCCACGCCTGTAGGATCATGTGTGTTCCGCTCTGAAAATAGCTGCTGAGGCCCAGTGTGAATGTGAACGTGTGGGCGGTGCTTCACTGAGTCACTGATTGGACTCTGACTCTGACTCTTCTTCCTGTCCCTGCAGACTGTGTTCTGACCGAGGAGAACTTCACCATGAAGTGTAAAAAGCACAAGGTGAGGAGCAGCAGCAGCAGCATCAACAGCAGCAGCAGCATCAACAGCAGCAGCAGCATCAACAGATGCTCTGTCATTGAATCACTCTTGTTGTCAGGATGTGATAGAGACGTGTGTGGAAGGATTTTTTTAAAAACATTTTTATTTTTATTCTTGCTCCTTAGAACAAGACCATCAAAGGACTTCCAGGGAGCAGAATTGACGACAGCTGACACAGTGGGTGAGGAACATCCAGATGAGTGAGGTGCGGGGGGGGTGATTGAAGCTGTTTTAATTTTTATACTGGAGACATTTAAACTTTTTATCAAGTGCCACCTTTTCAAAAGAAAAAAAAAATTCATCAAAATGAATTCAGTAAAAAAATGTTTTTTTTGGATCATTTTCTCTCCTAATCTGACCTTCCAATAAACACTAGAACCTAACAGAACTCACCTGTTTCTTCATTTCATTGTTTTAATGAATGCATCAACTTTTATTTTAAATTACTAATTATTTTAAATTACTAATTTCATCCAAACTTAAACCTTACATTTTTTCCACTTACAGTCTTTTCTGCCCCTTCCTACAGAGGCTCCGCCCCCTCCTGGAGACATTGGACCAGACTTCCTCTGAGGGACAGCTGATCATCCACAGAACTTAACTCCGCCATCTTTCCTGCGGCCATTTTTGTCCAGGCCCTGCCCACTGTGAGTGGAGGATCGGTGTCACGCTGCTCTTCGGCCAATCACGTCTTTAGACTGATGGGGGAAAAAATCTCACTCCAATTAAAGCGACGAGGACGACGACAGGTGAACACTGTCGTTTTTATTTATACTGAAATTGAATTTTTGTGGCTCAGACATGAACGATAATCAAAGGTATTTAATTTTTTAATGGAATGTTTTTGATATAATTTGAGTTTATTTATTCCTGGATTTACTCAACACATTTTGGATCTGTATTTTTTTAAGTTATTGATTAGTTTAAATGTTAAATTTTAAGGTACCTGATCAGACATCGTCAACTCTACAGGGTCTCATTATCACACACTGTGTTTGTGTGTGTGTGTACGTGGAGTGTGACTCGCATGACTTAAGTCATTGTATCCGGGGTCAGAGGTCACTGTTTGACCTTTGAATGTATTTTCCACAAACGTGAGGGTTTGTTGTTTTCTTCAGGGAGCACTTTGTCACCGTGGCACTGAGTGTGTGCACGTGGTGAACGCGCTGCTCTGACCAGCACAGCTAAAAGTCCGGACCTAGAACTTTCTAGTACCAGGAACCGGTTATCACTGACCTGCATTTCTACAGAGTGTTGGTGGAGAAGGTTGTTGTCAGGCCGTGGTGCGTCGTGTGTGGTTGGCTGTTGTTGTGTGTATTGTAACCATTCTTGTCAGACCTTCACCAGTGACTGTCACTGTTTCATCACCACAGTCCAGAGAGGCTCAAGGGTGAAACGCTTCTGTGCCTTACAGGGTTCTCAGCACCTGTGCCTGGGCCTCTTCTGCTGCCAGCCAATCAGAAGCTGTTACATTATTTTTCTTGTTACCATGGGAACCGGGCAGTCCTGAGGAGACGTATGTAACACCAAAGTGTCTTAAAACCAGTGTGGTTGGTGTTAAGTCTCCTGAAAACACCACTAACAGACTGCTAATGCCTCTGTGCCTGCTCTGAGCTCATTACCTGGCACTGGGGCATCTTGTCATTTTGGCTCAAACACTCGATCTAACAGAAGCACAGAATGATTTTTTTTTTTTAATGAAATCAACGTCTGATCCTGATTGCAGTTGTCCCCAAAAGTTTTACCTTGAGCAGAAAGCATGCTGAGTATATCCTGGTCCTGCTCCTTGCAGTTGAATGGTGTATAGTTCCTGGTACTTGTCCCTGCGGTGGAGACAGTCATCCTGGTGGAACCGTTTACAGCTGGAGACGTAGTAAAATGATTAAAAACTGATTTAGTTCTCCATTAAAATTGCCTCAGTTCATAGATCACTACTTTATCATAAGAATATATTTTTACCACTGCTCATGTGTGACAGGGAATGTGTGTCTTGGCTCCGCCCCCTCACAGGTACCCAGTTCTTTTCTCTCTTTTCTCTTCTATGTCTCATTCAGTCAAAAGTTTCCTGACCATTATAATATTTTATTGGAACTCAACATACTGTCAGACATCCTGACATGCATTTCTGTGTAGATGATAGATTGATAGACCTGATTGATCCAAGCCGGGGAAATTACAGTGCCCCCTTCTGCCCTCCTGTGGTTGAAAAAAGGCACAATGCTCAGTAGATGACGTCACTCTCTCTGCTCCTGGCTCAAGTAAAATACTTTTTTTTTCACCAAAGTCATTTAACCAAATGACGACTACTGCTGCCCTGGTGGTGTATTAATGTCACTGCAGTATACCAAAACCTATGGACTGTGGTGCAGCAGAGCAGGTCACATGGCCTCAGCGCTCCAGACAGAACCGAGCTGCCTGTCGCCTCAGAGCACTGGTTCTTGTCACAGGTGATCAACAGTACTGTTGGCGCCAGTTGTGTGTCAGTACTTCATACTATTACATTTGAAAGGAGAAGGTTTTTGTCCTCATCCAAGCCTTATCTGACAGAAGCAGTTACTCCACACAACCACACGGTGTAAGGACAAATCAGAGGACCTCCATGGTCTTCCCTTGGACGCCCTGACCACTAACGGCAGCTCACAATCACATCTTCAGATTTTTGACCAAACACCAAGCATGTGATTGACATGTTTTTTTCTTATAGGTTAATGATGCGTTAACTAAACAAAATGCTGACGTGCCACCAGACCTGTTCAGACGGGCAGAGATTTCTTGTTTTGTTCTTTTTGGTTTTGTTTTATGTAGTCATTGTTGGTGTAAAGTGTCATTAGTGCCACTAGGGGCAGTGTTGTATCATCTGTTACTCAACAGTCATCCTGAAACAATGTTTTATTTATGCCATGAAAGTTTTTTTTTTCAAAAATATATATTTAAGGATTGGCCACATCTGTCCAGATCTGAACAGTGTTGATCTCAGGGCTGACGTCACGTTGGGTCAATGTTTAAAACCACGTTAAAAAACATTTTGGGTCTCGGTTCAAATGAATCATCGTCACATTCCGGCACCACGTCCTCTCAGTGTCCCTCAGTCAGATTATTGGATTGTCAAATATAGGACTTCGACACCTGTCACTTTTTAGCTTCATTCTGTTTTTTGGCGACGTTATGTACCGTCTCTGAACAGGAGGTGGTGTTGTTGTCCAGAATAAATATTTTGTCCAATGCTGTGGTTTCATATTCATCGAAATTCCTCTGATGTTTGTTCTTTTTTCACAGCAGCATCTGAAGCTTGTCATAAACGTCAGAAGTTCAGTGATTGGATAATGAGAAGTTGATGAAAGTTTAGTTTAGTTGACGATTGCCTGCTTTTTTTATCTGCCTGTTGGTAAACAAAAACCGAAAGACAAGTGTTTTTGAGGTTCAGAGGATCAAGTCCAGAACTT
>NC_024314.1:14101803-14105864 GCF_000523025.1 Cynoglossus semilaevis
GTGGGGGGGGGGAAGAGGGGGGGGGCGGGGGTTGAGGAGACACTAAAATACACCATGCTGATACAGTGTTCGTGCAAAAATTGTCATTTTTCCACAGGAACTCTGAAAGACAGTTGTCAGCAGTTACAGTTTTTCTAGTGGTGATGTTAACACACACACACACACACACACACACTATCTCGCCAGCAGCACTGTTCACAAACTGCCACAGTTTCAACTGTGTTTTCAACTAACAGTGAGTGACAACGTGAGCTGAAGAAGAAAAAAACAGTATGAACTAAAGTTTGATAAATTAGCTACTAGACAGAGCCGCTAACTTTAAGAATAGTTAGCAGTGTGGAGGTGAAAATTTGAAAACAATTGATTTACCATTAAATACTAGGTAACTAGGAACAACTACACAAATTAGTCAATTAATGTTGTACTCCAGCAGGGGGTGCTCCATAATTAGAAGGCTAAACTAAAGGAACGAGGAAGCAGTTTGTTTTTTGTAAGTCATGGTCGGCTAACGAGGAGGTACGCTACAAATGTTAGCTATTATCTGGTTTATGTTTATTTTTGTCTTTTAAATGTTTATTTTTTATGTCAGCACATCATCCAATACACTCCAAAAGCCTGAACTGTCCCTTTATTTAAAGGGCAGTACTTTCAGCAGCAGCTTTATTTGAACATAACACAGATGAACTCTGATGAAACATCATCATTCCAAGGATCAGTGAAGGACTGGAGGTTATTTTCCTGATGAGGTAATGACCAACAATGACTAATAACCACGTCAGGTCACGTGACCACAGCTGCAGCTGACCCCAACACTATAAAAGCACAACAGTGCCCTCCGCTGCATCCATGTCAGGACTGCCCATTGTTGTGGTGAGGTCAGAGATTGTCACAAGATGGAGTCATTTGCATACACGCCGGCCGATGAGGGGGAGTGGGGCTGATCCTGGATCAGGTCTGTCAGCTGAGGCCTAGCTGAGGTCAGCGACTCCTGACCAGATAAACAAACACGGTGTCTGCAGTGATAGAGTCTCAGAGCTCAGCAGTGGAGGACGGAGCAGGAAGTCACGACAGGAACCGACAGTCATGCAGGAAAAACACCAAACATTTGTCCATTTACAATAATCTATCCCGTGTTTACACAAAGTTCAGGAAAAGAAAGGATTGGCTTTTTTTTTTTTTTTTGCTTTTATGTAAAAAAAAAAAAGAAAAACATCCACAACCTCACTAGGTGTCACTAAAGATGTTGAAAGTCTCTGCTAAAAATGCTTGGTTTCCAGTCTCACGCTTCGTCATCATGCTGTCGTTTTTTTGTCTCCTCTGGTTCTGGACGGAGCTGAGACCAGAACTGTTTCATATCCACACAAACTCAACACAGGGACGAGGAACCGATTATTGTTCTCAGGTTTTAGCCCTAAAACGTCTGTGAAAACGCTGCTTAATTCATTCACTGACGCCACGTGAGGAAGTTGTGCTACGGCGAGTTTGACGTCACATCGACAACAAATTAATCTTTTTTTTTTTTTAAGACGGTTCAATTGTCTTTGTAAATCTAACTGAGCTACAGGTCATGCAACTTACCTACAAAATATCTATTTTTTTTCTTTCACAGAACAGAAAGCGTAAAGTGATCTGTTTATCTTTTCAGAAACAAATTAAAGTAATTTAAAAAAACAGAAGGAATAAAATTAGTATCAAAAAGTTTCTTTGATAAGGTAGCTGAAGAACATGTTCCTTTTCCCAAATGTTAGGCTGTGGACCAGCAGAGGGCGCATTTCTACATCTGAAAACCACAAAATTTCCACATTATTGTTGTTGTGTTGCTTTAGCCCAGTGGTTCTCAATAATTCTGTATCATGCCCCCCCTTGAGGACAGAAATGTTTTCACACACCCCACCCCCATAAATTGTAATACTATTGAGAACCTGTATATTTTTATCTGTACAAACCACTGTATGAGTTGCTGCCCCCTAGTGACTGGATGCTCGTTATCGTTAAGCATTACAGCAGAGGTACACTTATGTCTAGCGTGCCATATTCCACTGGAAGCCACTCGCGCCCCCCTGGCACCACACTGCGCCCCCTAGGGGGGCCTGCCCCACTATTTGAGAAGTACTGCTTTAGCCGAACAAAGTCAGAACAAGAAAACAGGTTTGAAGAAAAAAAATCTACAGTACAAAATAAATAGAAAAAATAGAGCAAATTTTTTTAGTTCCCAATAAATAACAATAAAACCACCAAAAGAAAATCATTCTGGATTCACACAGAAACATCAAAAACAACCACACATTCACATTTTGTTACTGGTTAAACATTAAATTTTGCTGCTTGTTTGTTTGTCTTTCTTTTGTCAAACTGTTTATGTTACAGGTTTTCACGTGGACAGTTTCAGTCTTTGTTAATAAAAGTCCTGCGTCTGCTGGAGCAGAACCAAGGCTCCTCCTCCTCAAGTCTCTATTTGCTTCAGTGATTTTTTTTTCTTTTTTTGCTGAAAGTATTGCTTTAGGTAACAAAAATTTGGTCTTCTCTTCCTGTGATTTTTTTTTTTCGTTGCAGAATCTCTGATGGAAGCCTTTTTTTGCGTCTTCACCAAAACTTCGTCAGCTGACTCAAAGAGTAATTGTGGCGTCTTGGATTTTATGAATTTCTTCAGGAATGTACACGCGTGACAAATGTATTTTATTGTATTATATCGAGGAACAGTCATCATCCGACTAGATTTGCTTAGGAAGTTAAATAGCTGCATTTCACCTTTTCACTACCAGGGGGCAGCCATTCTTACCTAACTATTGAAAATAATGTGTATATTCTGTAGTACTAGCTAGATGACGTCAGCTGTTTCTGTGTGCACTGCCTGTACCAGCTGCAGTATCTACTGTGTTACAGTTAACATCGTAGGTTACAGACGCTGTTGTACCATAATTAGCATGTTCTGCAAATGTAGGCGCTGATTTTAGCCATTGAATCTGTGTTTAATTTGAATAAACGTTAGCATCTCAGAGCAGTAGCCGCTAGTTGCTATGAGGGTTTGGGACATGTAAGGTATTGGAGTTGAAAGGCTGTTGTATCAGACAAAACGTTGGATACAGCAACTACTTATAGAGCAAATCCAGTTAAAGACCACGATTAAGCAGCTGTTGCGAAGCCTAAGAGATAACTACGGTAAATGACGTAAAGTTGTTCAGTGCTTCAAGTGTACGACAAACAGGTTGATGCTCTTTGTCCGAGTTCTGCTGTTTTTGGACATGCACATCAGTGTGGAGATGACAGAGGTAAAAAGGACGCGGCGCGGTGAGTGTGACGTGCTCACACACAGATCTCGATGGGCGTGGCCACCAACATGCGACCACCAGGGGAGCTGTTGTCCCGGGGCATCCGGTCGTAACTGTTGGTGGAGGACACAGAGCTGTTGTTGGAGACGGGAACGAAGTGGTGGTTGCCGTTGGCGCCGACCGTTTCCATCATCCCGCTCTTGGCTGCGCCGGCGCTTCCTCTCTCCACTGCAACCGGCGACATCGGAGACATCGGGGACAGAGGAGACAACGTCTGCTGCTTCATCCTCTCCACCAGGATCTCCTCGTCCTCCTCTCCGGATGAAGATGAGGAGATGGTGTCATTGGTATCTCCTTGACCGCCTCCTCCTCCTCCTCCACCGTTGCTGACCCTCTCGCCGCCGCCTCCATTTGCTGTGTTGCTGTTGACATTGTTGTTGTTGTTCTCTGCATCCAGCATCCAGGAGTGGCTGAAGTACCCGAACACCTCTTTGACGGAGCACCGACGCTCCTGCTCCACAGACAGCAGTCGGCGGAACATTCGGAGCGACTGCTCGGTGAAGCGCCGCCACTGCGATGGCACCACATTTGTCCTCCTTTTCTGCCAGCGGATGAACTCCTGGTAGAAGGAGTCGGAGGGCAGCGCCTTCTCCCAGGGGAAGTTGCCCGTCAGCATACAGAAGAGCAGAACACCGAAGGCCCACACGTCGGTGCTGTAGTCCACGCAGAAGCCCTCGTGACGAGACGCATCGCAGAGTTCAGGGGCCGGGTAGGGAATGGGGCCGCTCAACT
>NC_024314.1:14106097-14141953 GCF_000523025.1 Cynoglossus semilaevis
GGACACGAGAAAGACCGCGTGGCCAGACACAGCACAGAGTTCAGAGGCCGTGGAGGGAATGGTGCCGCTCACCTGCAGAGGGAAGGTCAACAGGTCAACATCGAAGCTAAACCAACCCAGCTGATCACAAACTAGTGCCGCTACCCACTCTTTTGACTGGTGATCCGGCCCGGCGAGTCATTCCAAAGTCGGAGAGCTTCACCTTACGACACTCTCGGTCAAAAATGAGGATGTTCTCGGGTTTGATGTCCCTGTGGACCAGCTTCTTACAGTGCAGGTAGTCCAGAGCGATGGCTACCTGGTGCACACACCGCTTTGCTACTGCTTCTGGAAGACCAACCTGAGGTGCAGTGAGCAGAGGAAGATTACACTCTGTAAAATACAAGGTTTCAGAGTACCTTGGAAGTGTCCTGGAGGCCACAGCGACGTTGGGACAAACCTGGGGTGGAATGATATCGAAGAGGTCTCCGGCCAGAGCGTACTCCTGTGCAAACACGTAGTACTCGTCGGTTTCAAAGGCGATGCCAAACATGTTGATGATGAAGGGGCAGGGAGACAGGTAGAGGGAGATGCTGTACTCGCGCAGGAACGACTTCAGCTTGGTCGTCTTCTTCTTCAGGAACTTCAGCGCCATCTTGGTTCCTTCAGGAACCAAATGACACAAAAATGTTTTCAGGGTTTCTGATCTCCTTAAATTCAATTCTACACGTAATGTGCATTCAGTTCCAAGATGTGGCGCTCACCTCTGATTTTGTGGATGACCAGGTCCACCTTGCCGTAGGTGCCTTTGCCCAGCTCCCTGATGACCTCGTAGTACTTGTTGACCTCCAGCCGCTCCAGGTTCTGGGCTGCTATCAGCTGCAGCTCGTCCAGGATGTCCATGTTGGCTCGGGAAACCAGTGGAGAAGAACTCATGCTGGGGGACGTTTTTAGAGGACGGACCACAGGGGAAAAACTGATGACTGGATGCTCAGGATGAAGAGGCGCTGCAGAGGCTAACACCAGGGGTCACTGTACAAACAACACAGGTATCATCGGTTAGGACGTCATACATGTTGTAGCATTACTGCCCTCTTCTGGACATTTTTAAGCACTGTTCTGAGTTCCAACTACTCTTCCTTTTAACATTTTCTTGGTTTATCTTGTGTATCCTGTCTAGAAACTGAAGTATTCACCACAGACCAACACAGACGTCTGACTACTGACCAGACGATGCAGAGCTCCTTTTGATTTGACTTGACTTCACTGCTTATAGGGAATCAAACCTGCTGCATTTTCTTTGCTTTAGTTGAAATGCTGCTGTGTTTTGACCCCCTGGGCCACCGTACTGTGCTGTGACATTTTCACTGATGAGACACACCAATCTGTCCCCATCACACATGAACCTGCTAATTATCTGCAGGAAATCAAAGTAAAAGCCGTTCGACCGGGGATACACACACACACACACACACACACACAGTGGTTACATAATCTGAGGTGCTGCTGAGCTCAGTGAAACCTGCTCACCCTGCCGACAGGAAGTCACTGATTGGTTCCTGACCAGTGATTTAATGTCTGACAGAAGAATTGTGAAGGTTTTCTTCTGTGTTCTGTCCTGGACAGACTGACTGGACCACAGTCGGACACAGACCTCCTAAAGCCGAACTTCTTGGTCTTTGAACTCGGTTCTAGAAATGTCATGGCACGTTTGATCGACTTTGAGCTAACGACACAGTTGGATTAATTTAATCCAGATAAACAGTTGGATTAATTCAATCCAGATCAGCAGTTGGATTAATTTAATCCAGATCAGCAGTTGGATTAATTTAATCCAGATAAACAGTTGGATTAATTTAATCCAGATGAACAGTTGGATTGATTTAATCCAGATCAGCAGTTGGATTAATTTAATCCAGATGAACAGTTGGATTGATTTAATCCAGATGAACAGTTGGATTGATTTAATCCAGATGAACAGTTGGATTAATTTAATCCAGATAAACAGTTGGATTAATTTAATCCAGATCAGCAGTTGGATTAATTTAATCCAGATAAACAGTTGGATTAATTTAATCCAGATCAGCAGTTGGATTAATTTAATCCAGATAAACAGTTGGATTAATTCAATCCAGATCAGCAGTTGGATTAATTTAATCCAGATCAGCAGTTGGATTGATTTAATCCAGATGAACAGTTGGATTGATTTAATCCAGATCAGCAGTTGGATTAATTTAATCCAGATCAGCAGTTGGATTGATTTAATCCAGATCAGCAGTTGGATTGATTTAATCCAGATCAGCAGTTGGATTGATTTAATCCAGATCAGCAGTTGGATTGATTTAATCCAGATCAGCAGTTGGATTGATTTAATCCAGATCAACAGTTGGATTAATTTAATCCAGATAAACAGTTGGATTAATTTAATCCAGATCAGCAGTTGGAATTATTTAATCCAGATCAACAGTTGGATTAATGTAATCCAGATGAACAGTTCTGTTCAGTCTAAGGTCATTCTCTACTGTAGACCACAGTCAGTCGGTTTCTCTGCTCGTCAGCCTGGTCTGGACCAGCTGTGTTCTGGTCGTTGGCTGCTGATCAGGAATCATGAACTTCACCTGTGAAGGACCAGGACCAGAGTGGGAGGAGATAAAAGGAGCTTCAACTGAGCTGCTCTGTTTGGTCTGTGGGTCAGGGAGAGTGGACACCATCAGTCCACTCTCTGGGGTTTGGGTTGTTTAATCTTGTTTTCTTTGGGGACATGATTGGATGTTGGGTCTGAATCCTCACCACTGCTGGACAGCAAACCACCACGCTGTGTCCTCTGCTAACGAGCCATCACCTCAGTGGGGCAAATGTTGGGTCGTCCAGTACAACCATCTGTTTTCCTACTGCAGTTTTACTTTGTACCTCATGGTACTTCATGAGTAGGTCTGGTCTGGAACCAGGGTCCTCATGTAGAATATTTGCGTGGCTTTCCTACTGAAACATGGCGTGCACTAAAATCCAGAAACTCAAAAAGTCTGTGAGCGTATGGATCCAAGTACGTCGTTTGTCAAAAAAAGGTGTGACGCCGTAAACGCCGTTGGGTTGGTGCAGTTACACAGTCATGCTGTTCTGTAGAAAATGAGGTGGAAACAATGGTGGAAAAAGAGACCGACACAGTCAGTACTGACACAGTCAGTACCTGTATCTGTCTTAGTTACTGCCTTACAGTAATAAAACAATTGAAATACTTCTTTAAAGATGATGAAGATGATGATGAAGATGCCGATGAGTTTTCCTTAGCCCTACCCTGGGTCATGTGACCTACATTGTGCTTCATGACTCATCGTGTTTGATTTCGAAGGTGTGTGTGTGTGTGTGTGTGAGTGAGAGTGTTTTTTCCTGATGTAGCTGTACCTGTGGGGACATCTGCTGGTCAGGATTAGGATCGGACTAGAGTTAGGATTTGGATGAGGATTGAAAATATAAAGTTGTTGTCAGATTAAAACTCTTTGTAGCTTTAGCTCCCCCTGGAGTCTGAATGTTTCTCCTCATTCCCTGGGCTGTTGAGTCACCTGAGGTCGTTCAGATCACACTCCCTAACAACCACTGCTCAGGTGTGAGTTTCACTCCAGTGCTGCCTCCTAGTGGTCATTTTCCCCTCACCTTTGTTGACAGTTTTTCCAGGACATCTTACCCGCCTGTGTGACTGGACTGTGATTGGACACGTTTTTATTTACAGGAAAACACATTTGTCTTCTTACTGATTGGCTGAGAAGCCATTAAACAGATAAGCAGTGAAGCTGTACTGAGGGCTCCCTCTACTGGATGACAGTGTGTCCAGAACAGCTTTATTACAAATATTACGGTATTTTGTAGGGATGCACCGAATATTTTGGCCAAAAACGCATTTTCAGTTTTTGGACGAAAGACTTTTATCACTGAAACAGGAAGTTATGACGACACAAGCAAAAATCGTGTGGTGTGGACGCATTTCAGTATGTCTGAGAAAGACACACAGAGTTTGCAAAACGTGTAATGCTGAAATTTGTAACGGGGGTGCATCTGCAAAGACTTTCTCCACGTCGGGTTTAGTTTATCACCTGAAATCCAAACATCCCTAACGCTGTGCAGAAGCCTCTTTGTGCAAAAGTGAGTCTTGGCTGTGGACAACTCAGACCAGGAGCTCAGACCAGGAGCTCCCCGTGACATTCACTTCACACCAGTGGGTCTTACCAGAGAACATTCTCTCTCTTCTCGCCCCGTGTGAACCCAGAGAACATTCTCTCTCTTCTCGCCCCGTGTGAACAGCTAACTATAGAGACCAGCTCCTCTGATGTATCTGTAGCAGATGTTGTTCCACTCATGGAGTCTGTCAGCTCACGGTTCACTCAGATCTACTCTGATCCTCTGCACTTCGTCGCTTTACTTGGATGTGGGAATAAAGCAGCGTGCACGAGAAATGATCCAGCAGTTGACTTAAATGCAGTTTGTGTTCTTAGGAGAGAAGATATTTAATTTGACAATCTTTCAGCAGGCCAGTACATCATCATTTAATGTCATGTGTTTATATTGAATTGTGAATTTACTATAATGTAGACAGTTCCGATACTTCAGTGGCTTCAATCTCAGCAGCAGTCGGAGTCAGAGACGTCCAGATTGAACGGTCTACTCTGATTAAAACACTTCTACAAAGGTCTGGTACCAACGGAAGTATCAAAGTATTATGGTCTGTTTCTACAGCCCAGTGCAGGAGCTACGTCATGATGTTGGATCCTGCAGTGTGTCCTCAGACTGCACTGAGAAAATCACTGCTACTGACAACAGCAACACACACACACACACACACAGACAAAGCTGCTGATGTTTGGTCTCTGCGTTCATGTTCCTTCACCTGCTCTGTCCAATCAGAACCAGCTAAAGTCCGACCTCAGCTACGACCAGACCAGGATTCATAATTCCGTCCTAAGCACAAACAGGCGAACGGATCAGGATGGAGCTTCTGACTCATTAGGACCAAGATCTGGTCGCAGTCATGACGACTGGTCCAAACACTCGGAACAAAATGTTCTGAGAACCTCCTACACTGCAAACACACACACCAGAACACTTCCCAAAGGGTAACACTGAGAGTTTAACAGCAGCAGTAACAGCAGCAGTAACAGCAGCAGCAGAACTCGGAGCTCAGACTGAAAACAATCGTCTGGTTCCTTCTATTTAACGGACGTCAGAACTCCACGTCACGTCTGTGTTCTGTAAATGTGTGTGGTCATCAGCCGAGGGCGGGGTCAGAACCCTGGACAGTTCTCCAGTCCATCAGAGGGTCACATGTAGAGACCACCGACCGTTCACTCATATTCACACCAGTGTTCAGTTCAGTGTGAACAGCTGACCTGGACCGTGAGCTGGAGAAAAACCACAAACACAGATATGGAGAAACTGGGATTTAACCAGTGACCTTCTTACTGTAAGGCAACCGCGCTAACCACGTCTACCACTGTGCTGCCAAACACTGTTGTTTTGTATCTCTCTTGGCTTGAAGTTCGTATTAGAAGCGATTTATCCTCAAACTATATCTGGACTGCCACAGACCTGGACCCTGGGAATGTAAGAAACGTTCCCACGTGGACTGACTTGCCATCGGCAACACATGAAGTGACAAAACAGACTGGGGTTTCATTTCTGTTTCTGGAGATCAGAACTGTTTAGTGTCTGTGGTCAGGTTAAACTGTAAAGATGAAGCAGGAGGAAGAGGAGGAGGAGGAGATGAAACAGTCGTCATCACTGTCTCCAGAATTTGAATTAACCTGTGAAATAGTGAAACCTGTACCTCAACCATCAAAACAGTACCTCAACTGATCAATATGGTCCTTAGGAAATACTCGTTTCATTTGTATTACTGTTCTCTGAAGCTCAAGTTCAGCTGTGGACTAGTGGACAAATGTGGAACAGCAACCAAAATGAAGATTCTCTGACCTGGACCATGAACACTAGACTATTTACTGGACCTTGAGTCTAAATGGGATCCATCCCAACTCTAGTACACGTGAAGGTCCTGTTCCATATGTGGTGGAACTTCAGCTGTGACTGTCAGTGAGAATGAGATGAAATTATTTTGGACCGGATTAAAAGGCGGCTGTGTGTGTGTATGTGTGTGTGTGTGTGTGTAATAATATTGTAATAATCCAACACCACATCATGTCCAGCTGATACTTCACCAGGACATGGTCTGGTCTCAGTCCACTCAGAACATTTGTTCTGTTCTCGGCTCGTGTCCTCGGTCAGTGAATGTTCTGGACCAGGAAACAATAACAGCAGCAGCAACAAAAGCAGCAGCAACAAAAGCAGCAGTGTTGCTGCTGCTGCTCCACCTGGGCCTGTTTACTGCTGCTACATCATCATCATCCTCATCATCATCATCATCCTCAGCAGCAGGTGCAGCCGAGGAGACCAGGACCAGCCCCGGTTCTCCTCCATCACTCCAGCACTCACCCTTCACTGACTTCCCGTTGGCTCTGCTGCTGTGTCGGTGCTGCTGCTGGTTCCGCCCTGCAGTCCTGCTAGGCTGCAGCCGAACATTCGGGCTCATACTCGGGTCAGCTGATGCCGGGTGTCTGGGGAAGGAGCTCCGAGCAGCGGCGGTGACTGTGCGGATGTGGAGCCGTGCATGGCGCTGCCTCCTGCGGGTTCTGCGTCCTATTGTCTCCGCATCGCCCTGTCCTCTAGGATGGGGGGAGAGGTGGAGGAGGAGGAGAAGGGGAGGAAAGAAAGAGGAGGAGGGAGGATACAGAAGGAGGAGAGAATTAGTCCCTCCCCCCTCCTTCAGCCCTGGCCAATGGCAGCGCTGCTCCGCAGGGAGCTGCCGCTGCCCGCTGTCTCTGTACAGACTATGATGTGTTCATGAACGGTCGGAAAAACACGAAAAGATCGATTTCTGCCAACAAAGACAGGACAACTGGGATGTTAAGGTGGGACATTCTACCTGAAGCATTGAGCTGCTAGCAATGTGACATGTGGGTCATGTGCATTTATCAATAAGTCAAGTGAAGAAAAAGGAGGGGTCAGCAGAGGCCTTCACTGACCCAGGCTGTGTAGCTTCAGAAACACAGGACGTCACCGTTCATTTATACTTTTAAACGTATTATTTTTATTCTTATCATTCTCCCAACTCCGTTGTTCAGCGTCAGATCTCTTCATGTATAATATTGATCGTACAAAGGATGGTCACAAATGAGTATTTAACTCGGTGCTAAGATGCACGAGCTGTACTTCAATGCATCATACTTCAAAGACAGGATGCAGTGGAGGAGCATGAAAAAGATGGACGAAAACAAACAAACCTGCTCCTTTACTCCTTCATCAGAGGTTCTTTATGATTTGAATTGTTATTAACAGACGTTACTGAGATGATATAAACACGACTTCTTCTAGAATCTCACTCCAAATCCCCATTTATCTCTAAAGTCAGGCCATGGCTCTTTGTTAGATGTGTGTTATTTTTGACTGTGTCTGATCTGTGGGAGAAAAATATCAGCCGCAGCAGCGCCTCCTGCCGTCTCCAGTAACCTGTCTAACATCTGCACCAACACGCTCACATGAGGCCCGGGCTAAGAGGATTAACCTTCTCCAGGTGAAGGCACTGCCATCATGATAAAAAGTACATAAAATAAATATTAATATTTTGCACTGATCTGTGTGAAATATAAATGATCAGTATGACTCTACACGTTCTTGACATTTTATTAAGTAAAAATCGCCGAATTTGAGTATTTCGCAATCAAAAAGAAATCAGAAATCCAGGGTGAAGCATGGGGAAGCAAACAGTACTCTGCCTCACCACAAGGGGTCGTACGTGAACTAACAGGTGTTCTCCAGCTGACGTCAACAGGCAATTTAAAGTCGGCGCTAAGCTAGAGCCGGTAGTAGGTGAAGAACAGCGTTTGTTATGCCCTGTCTGATCCGACTCACTGTGGATTGTATTTCAAGACGGAAACATTTCTCAAAACTGGACTTCCGGTCCAAACAGAAGGTGATAAGTGATGGAAGACCAACGCCGGAGCTAAAAGGTTAGCTTCAAACTACGGGACAGATTAGTCGTTCTTTTTGAATGGAGTGGTACAAACGACAAAAGACTGGCTGTGTGGCTGTCCTGTAAGAAACCGCCATTACTGCTGTCCTTGTCTGTTATTCTCATCGTGTGACAACGTCTGGACTAACTCAGGATACTGTGACAGAGCCAGAGTTCTTTAAAAACTTTTGGAAATTCAAGGATCGATTTGACATTGGATGAGCAACGGAAACAATGCTAAGGTGAGGGAAACCCGAGAGATACAACGGTGGACTTCATCTATGAGTAAAGGTAAGGCTAAAAATGGTTTTAAGTTTTTGTTTTTTAAAAATAAGATGGGAGTAAGCAGAAAAAATCCAAGAAGCCTATTTGATAACTAAATTTTTGGCCTAAATAGTTTTCCTTTTCATATTGATGGACAACCTTTGATTAAAGCAGCAGAATTTAAAACTGACATTTTTACTGAAGGTCAAAATTAAATTTGTGCTGCACTCATCTCTATACTTTTCTATTTGTTTACAGTAAATATGAATTTCTTAGACACAAGAAGGGGGCATTTGTATAAAATAAACGTTCTTTGTAGAACAAATATTTTTCTGTGTATGTGTTGGTGTCAGTGTCATTGAAAGAGGAATGTTGGTGGATATGAACCATTACCAGGTGACGCTGTTGGATCAATAGTGAAATAAGATGCTCTTTTCGTTTCTTACAATTGTAAATCTGACTCCAGAGGAGTCAGTGCCTCAAATAGTTTCAGTGGCTAAGAACACTTTATTTTGAAGGAATGATATGAGTACAGGAGGTAGAGACACATTACAAAGGATTCAGTTCAACTCACTTTACAGTTTAAAAAAGTACAACAAACAACAGCTGCAGTTGGACACAAACCTGCGGAGACAGCGCGAAGATAAAAACACCAAATCAAAGTGCAAACATTGTTCTTCAGTTACAGATTGGTGTAATAAAAGTGCACACAGTGTAAATAACAGTGCAGAAGAAGAGACTCGGAAGAGAATCAGCCGTAACCATCTGGTGTTTAAAGTGAAGGCTTGGCCAGCAGGGGGCATCTCGGCTAGGGGCCCCATTCAGATTTTTGTTGGTAGCTGGAGCAGGATTGAGTCAGTCGTCTATCCTGAAACATCTGTGCTGCTAACAGATGCTAAGGTTTTCAGAAAATACCTAACTTTGCACGCTAACGTATGCGAAATAAATAAAGAACTAATCAAGCCAACATGGACCAATTAGATTATAGTCTAAGTCTATTGGATCAAAGAGACTGGACGTCGCAGAGACGTTTTAATGAGAACCTAATTGAGTCAATGGCTAATTTTGTGTCGTATAGCTAAATGGTTGTCAAAGTTGTGAAAAATGATCTGGTTTTAGATGAAAAAACAAAGAATTAATATATTATTGGTTGTTGTTTTTGAAAATAGACCTGCCGGCAGTTAAATGACACATTTTGTCGTGTCCATTTCTTGTTAAAGGTCTATGGCTGTTAGCATTTCAGTCAAGAAAAACGCAGCTAAAATCTCCAGCTGTGGGAAGATAAATTAAATGTAATTCATTTTAAAGGCATACTGAACAAAATGATTTAGACAAACACTGTTTAAAAACAGCCAAGACTGTAAAAATATAAGAAACACTAAAATTAACCAGTGACCAAAGTAACTAAAAACCAGTGGAGAATAATGGTGAGCTTTATCAAAGGTCTCTGTTCAGTAGCCTCTCAGTGAAGTTAAAAGTTGAATGAATTTAAAATCACAATATAAAAGTCTCAGACAAACAAATAAAGTCCCAGCTCCTTGGTGTACAGATGCTGCGCCAGGTTCTGAATGCGACACAGCCGGACGTTGTTGGCGTCCCCGGCGCTGTACACCCTGTAGACGTGGTAACGTTCCTTCTCTCTCAGTGCAAAGTCCAGCTCTTTGACCGAGAGGTGAATGAAGGCCTTTTCCTTCTTTATGGTGGACTTGACCTCCACGTACGTCCACGTGTCGGGGGCCGCGAAGCTGATCTTAAAGTCGTAGGGCAGCCCGCTCTCTCTGATGTGGTTGCACCACAGTACGTCGGTGGGGCAGCCCGGTTCTCCGCTGTCCCTCCAGTGGCACAGGAAGGAGTAGACCAGCTCCTCGCCCCACCCCCCGATAGCCAACACGTCTGTCTGATCGTCCGACAGAACCACCTGTGAAAAGACGACCGTAGTTGAACACAACAACCAAACCCCCCCCAGCCTGTAGGTGGCAGTAAGGCATCTAAAGTGCATATGTCAGCCACAAAGAAGATTCACTGAGTGAAACAAATTCATTTCCCAGACTACTGGGACAGACTGGTCTCATGCCACCCTGTGGAGAACACTGGTGTTGTACCAGTGAGGTACTGACTGTGGTTGGTCTCTGACAGTCGAGCGTCATGTCCTCCAGAGTCTCCTGAGGAGGCTGCACTCTGTTCCAGAGCGGGAAGTCCAGGTTTAGAGGAGGACGCTGAGAATCAGCAGTTCCTTGAAATGTACCAGAAAGAACCACGGCCTCGGGAACGGGTCTGAAAAAAACACAGATACAGGAGATGAAATGAGGAGGAACACGGAGTAAACCTCATCACTTTCTGACAGAGAGAGGAGGAGGAGGACGAGCTTACAGGCTGTCTGGACCAGGCTGCTGCTGATGACTGACTGTCTCAGCAGGAGGTGCAGATGAAGAAGTCTCTGCCCCTGCAGGAGCTCTAGGCACCTCCATTCCCTCCTGGGGACTGACAGTGGTGCTGGTCGGGGTCAGTTGACTGGGATCTGACCCTGTGATGTGGAGCCAAATAGGTGAATTAAAGGGAAAAATAATCCAAAATACTTTAACCCAAATGAAAATATTACTGCAGTAAACATGAATTCTACTTCATCCTTGAACAACTGTCCTAATATTTAGCATGTACAGAAACATGTTTTAAATTAAAATGAAAACAAACAGTCCACTGCTGCCTCATGTGGTGAGTTTGTGTCACTGCAGGTATATGTGATGGTGACTGTCAGCCAAAGAGGTCTGATGGAGGTGGTTGTGTACCTGGAGGCAGTGCTGCTGAGCTGGTGTGGAGGTTTGCAGCAGGAGGGTGAGGCAGGTGAGGAGGATGTGGTTGTCCTGGGTGGCTGAGGACTCTCTGAGTTCCAGTCTGCTCTGGTCTGCTGAGGCCTCTGAGAGCCTGGTGTCCCTCACTGCTGCTGCTGGTACTCTGTTGGACCAGGTGTCCTCCTTCTTCTCTGGGTGCCGACGCCTCCCTCTCCGTCCCCCTGTCTTTGGGGCCGGGGGGAGGCGGCCACTTCTGCATGACGGCTTCAACCACACCTCCGTCTGCTGCAGCTGTTCACACACAGACATCATGAAAACACCTGCAGGGATTTAAATTAGTTTACATTCTCCCCGGTCACCTGGACCATCGGTACCTCCTCGACTGCCTCCACTGTTGTGCATCGGTGCTCGAGGAGGCCAGCAGGCCAGTGTCTGATCCCCGTCTTCCTGCACCGGTCGGACCGGCTCCTCTACAGAGCCGGTGGAGGGGTAAAATCTTGAAACTGGAGGGGAGAGGGGGGGCATTTTCATGGATCAGATATGGAGACAACTGGTACTGTTACTGGTACTGTTCCTTGACTGATTGTTCCATACTTCTCTCCAGATGAACATCAGGCCTGGGAGGCTCCGGCACCTCCCACTGCTCCTCATCACTGGGCAACTCTCTGATGTCTTCTTTTAGCAGCAGTCTCTTCAGAGCTGTGGGCTCCTACACAAACACACAAACACACACACGGTTCATAACACAGTAATCACCAGAATATGTGTAGTCAAGCTAAGACTAAACTCTAGTTACTTCTCAGCTAACTTGTCAATGAATCTTGCTAAAAGACCAGAACTGTTTTTGGCTAACATCTAAACATTTTGTCAAATAAATGGTACATTTCCTAAGCTTATTTTTTAGCCTGAAACAAAGTAATTAAAATATTTTCAGGCCAACAATTATGACTCAACTTTTGGGTAAAAATGAAGTTCATTTTCCCATTTTCTTTTACGGTGTAACATTATCTGTTGTTACTGTTTTTCTGCTGGGGCATTTGCTTTGTTTCGTTTGTGTAAAATCGTTGCTAGCCCAACCCTAGGGATGACATCATTAAATGACGCTTTAGCCAAGTTTTTTGCTCGGCTAATTTTAAATTATTAAGGTTGTATTTGAACTACAGATTGTGGTTGGTGCTTCTGTTTACTCAGTGAAACGCAGACATTATGTAAATCTTTGCTCTGAGTCTTCTGCCAAGGCCCGCAGTAGCAGACGTTCTTGTTGAAACTTTCATGACCTAATTAAGCCGCGCTGCCAGTGGCGGCTCAAGTCCCAGCCTCAGATGAGAGTTTTTAAGTGTTGAGCTGTTGTGATTCTAAGTGGCTCTGAGCCGCGCACATCTGCAGAGTGCAGCGACGTGAAGTCAGTGTTGTGCTGCAGGATCACATCATTAAGACACTTCATCAAACTGTCAAAATTCCATTTCATTGACTTCAGCGTAAACCAGGGCAGGAGTTTAAACACTGCAGCCACGTGTCCAGCCCACATCTCACTATTGACCCCACATTGCTGCCAAATTCTGCTGCATTTATTCGATAGTGTTTGATGGAGTTTTAAAAAAAAAAAAAGCTCATTACAGTCTGACCTGATAAAATCAATCAGATATCCTTTGTTTACTGCTACGTTACTGTCAACAATGTCGTCTGCACATTTAGTTTTGGACGATCTTCATTTAACACAGTTAGCTTATGTTAGCCGTTAGCCTCGGAGGAAAGAAGAAAACTGCATGGACAGATCTTGTTTGAATTTGTTGTTTATATATTAATTATAATTAGTGGTCTGTATTTTATTTCAACACCATTTTGGCATGTGGGATGTGGACTGCTCTGTTAAAGCTCTGGGCTTCATCCAGTGAGCTGTTTTTTCTTATTTTTTAAAGATGAATGTTTTTTCAGTCAGACTGTCAATGATGTCACACGAACAAAAGACAGAAAAGAGAAATGATCTGAAGTCTTCCTTTAAAGCAGTGACTTCACAGAGAGTCAGTGCAGCTGCAGAGCTGAGCACTGTGAGCTGCCGTGTCATGTGAACGTGACTCCCTCCAGGGACAGGCTGGATTAAATGATGCTGATCTCAGATCTGCAGCAGCGGCAGCAGCAGTGTTGTTGTGTGTTAGTGTGTGATGTGGAGAAAAGACTCCAGGACAGCAATATAGACATGTATATATAAATATATATTCACACACGACTTACATTGAGTGAAGTGATGAGGGCGCTCAAGAAATGGATGAGTTCTTTCCTGTGGCTGCTCTCTGTGCAGAAGAGTTTCACCAGCTCCCTGACACACACACACACAAACAGAAACAAATGAGAATTACAAAAGGAAGCTTCTGGAACTTCAGTTGGTGAAGTGGACCAACCATTTTCAGTTTTTACTTGGGATGGAACTCAATAATTTTGTTAAAGTCGCAGACAAAGACGTTTGTAAAAAAAATACACACACTTAATCCCACAGCAGTGGTAAACCAGCAGGTCGTAGTTTTTCAACCTCCAGATGGAAGCTTGGATGAGATGACGATGTGTGTGAGTGGATGTTTCACATCACTGCAGTACCTCAAGTCTCCAGTAGTATCATAAATGTAAAAGCGAGTACAGAAATGCACCTCGAGCACCGTAGTCTCACCTGCAGATGTCCAGCCTGGCGTCCAGATGGTCCTTCTGGATGTACAGCTCCTTCCTGTCTTTCAGCAGACAGATGACATCCTGCATCTCCACCAGGGGGCAGTCACTGTCCACCACGTCCAGCTGGTAGCGGATGTACAGTTTACCAACCTGGGAAAAAACAAACGATGACTTAATTTTTCTCATCTGAGAGACAAGTCTCCTCTTGGGGGCGCCAGAGGACTTTCAGGAGGTACAAACAGAAAAGTAAAAGCGAACACCTGAGAAACTAAGTGACAGAGATGAGAATGAACGAATGAGAAAAGTCACATGGCGTCTTCAGACCTGTCTAAACTGAAGTCGCCTGATCGTCTCATTTATGTTGTTGTCCACCAGCTCAGAGTGGACCTGTGACAGTTCCTCATGGTAGTAGAGGAACCTCTGGATGTACGGAACCACGGAGCGGACCAGATCTTGCATGGTTGCACAGGGCCTCAGGCTCTCGGTCTGGGGCTCAGACTTGACACACTGGGACAGTGAACAGATGCCACAGATCTCCATGAAGAGCAGTCGGTCTTTGGCAATAAAGTAAGGAACGCTGGTTCGTTCTCCTAACGTTCGAAGAAGAAAAAGGAATTTAAACACTGTTGACAATATTGACAGCTAGAGTCAAACCAAAGTAGAAGAAAAGCGGCATTGACGAACCAAAGTTCCCTGTCCTGCTGCTGGGAGGAACCTTCTTCTCTGTTGGTGGTGGCAGGTTGAGCAGACAGACCTTCTTGTCCGATTTGAAGATCTTCTCCAACTCCTTGTTGTCAGGGATCATGGGTTTATGCTTCAAAGTCACCCAGTTGTTTTCTTTGGTGGGAAAGACCCTCTTATCTGACACCATACCTGAGCAGGAGGTGGAGAAGGAAAAAACAGAGTGGGTCCAGAGTCTGGAAAAAATTATTTTTTAAGGTATATATTGGTTAAAGAATTGAACTGAAGACTAGCATTTGATCAGGCTGTCTGTGTCAGAGAACATCCAGGGATAGTTCAAAAACAGTGACGATACTGAGATCATCAGTATCATGATCACAGACAGTGAAAATGTCCAGCACAGCGAGAACAGACAGTGAGGTGTTGAAAATAGAACTGCTTTTACTCACCTTTCAAAGTGGAGCAGTATCCTTGGTTCAGGTTGAAGTGGGAGGGGCTGTCTGGGTCCACTGACACGTGAACCTTACACTTCTGAGCTGTGGAAGACGAACAGATGTTGGGTTACATTTTTATAATCATCTACTGCACTGTTCAGCCATTGACGAGGACGCAGGGATGGACTCATAGCATCCTCGAAGAGTTAAAGGATAAAAACAGTAGCAAAGACACACGTGTCAGAACATTCACCACAACAAGAAATAAAAACTGTAGCTGCTCTGTTGTTTGCTGCATCTTGTGCAGTAAATAGAACCCCCCAAAAATATCAGAACTTGAACCTGTGCTGGACCTGTGCAGAATACTTTATCTGCAGTATGTGTAACGTCCAGCCACAGGTTTGTTCTGATCACATGATGTTCCTGTTGTCTGAACAAACCTGGATCTGTCTACTAACCCAGTCTGGCGAAGAGCAGAGACACGTCCTGTAGCACCTCAGTTGTTGGTATGGGAGCAGAGGAACATATCAGTTCCAACAAACCCACATACTGCTTCATGTTAGGGCTGGGGTCTACATTCAGCAGCTGAGAAATAAATACACACACACAGTTAGAATAACAGTGGCTCACAGATACAGAAACACTGAGTACACTCTTGTCTGTGACAGTTACAGATCAGCGTACCTTGATAAAGAAGTCTTTCATGTCCACCAGTGGGCTGTAGAAGGGAGCCAGGAGTTTGGGCTCCTGAAGCGGGCTGTCAGGTTTATTGGTCAGTGGTTTGTAGCGCTGGAACATCTTGGTGGTGTCACTCCAACAAACCTCCTTTAGGTGGTAGAAACGTCCAGAACACCAGCCGGTCTCACGTCTGTGGAGGCAGAGAAGTACTGGTCGTCTGTGATTCTTCGGGTATAGTGCGCCAAATATAAGTCACTGCACTTGCAAAACCTTTTTTTAGGTTGAACTGTGTCAAACGTCACCTGTTGTACTCGATGAACACAGCTGGTGTGTGTTGGAACAGCTCCTTCAGGCTGCTCTGAGAACAGTTTGTTTGCAGATAGGTGTAAACATTGTGAATGTGTTGAACCGTGGTGGTGAAAGTAGTGCCCTCTGCCACTTCAAGTCCATTCCACTCCTGGTTAGCATCCTCAGGTTTGACACACCACTCTTTCAGGTAGTTGATCAGAGCTTCCACCGAGATACTTTGTCTCATCCCTTAAAAAAACAGTGACGTGACGAGCAAAGACAATTTCACTGTCATCAACATATCGTAGTAAATACACCAACAGAAATAAGTACTTCTACAAAAACCAGCTAACAGATGACAAAAATCTACCAAAGGTGAAAATAAAAGTAAAAGCTAACAGCTAGCAACTAGCCTGGAAGAAAGAGTTAGCGTCAACACTTTTTACCTAAAGCTCTGGTGAACTCGCTGGACTCCATGTCCAAATAAAAGACGTGACTGCCCAGCAGGTTGGTGACCTCAGGTGAGGTCAGGTAGACAGAGTTCGGACACAGGAACGTTCTCTCCTGCTGGTCTCCTTCCAAGACACGATAAGCCGGCACCCACTCAAGACGCCTCAAGTGGTGAGAGAAGGAGGACACAGTGCTTCTGATGGGACGTCCATCACTGTCAATCACCTGGGCTGTGAGATACTGTGAATAGTGGTGTCTGGAAGAAAAGTTAAGACGTGTTTGACAATGAGACACTTCTCTTGGTCACAAATGCTTAACTCGTGTTTTATTTGGTGAAAATTCCAACACTGTCCAGAAAAATACTTCTATTTAGCCATTTGTCAACATCAGAGATCCCATGATTCCACTGCACTTCCAGCTGAAGCTCGGCGAGCTGTGACTTTTTTTTCCCCCCGACTCATCAAAGCTGCTCAGCTGTGTGACCTACATTGGCGTTGCAGAAATCACATCTCTCTGCAGCCCTGCACGTGTTCAATGATCAGAGTTTCAGCTACTGTCGGGTTTAGATCTGCGCTCCGAAGGAAAATCTACCCGTGCACAAAAATAACTAATGTCGGACATGATGGATCTGCGCTCCGAGTACTAGCTCCCCAGGGCAAAACGAAATGTAACTGCAGTTTATATTTGATGATTTTTAGACACCTCATTTATTTGGAGACATAAACATGTTTTTAGGTGTAAGAATTAGTGGTGGGATGCAATTTAAAAAAACTAATTAGAAGCTTTATTTTACTTTTCATCTCTTTTATCTGTGTAATTTTCACAGCTATACTACATTCACTGATTAGTACAATTGAAGCTTAATTCACGTTTGTCACTTTGTCATAACAGGGTTAAAACATCTGCTCCATGTAAGAAGCTCCGTCACTTCACAGATTTTAGGGATTGAGTATGTTTACTACCAGATTATTCTTTGTATTAAGTCTGTTCTGTGCTGTTTTGTTCCACTTTGGTGCTAATCATTATTAGCACTATGCTAAAGGTGGTAGAGAATGAATGGATTCACTCTTAACCTGCAGTGTTTATTAGTCTGTTTGTCTGAGGTGACCTGTTAGGATGAGCTGCTGTCCTCAACTGACACAGCTCTGAGAGCAACTAAATCCAGATTATTAATCCCACAGACAACCCATTTTAGAGACTAATACAATGTTGGAATGACTTTTTTTTTTTGACAATGTCCCTGCTTCACTTACTGTAATCATTTAATGGACACCACAGGAAAGTAAGACTGGATTTACTATAGAACCTGACCTAACCTCACTGTTAGTCCACACTATTACATTATAACAACAGCCACAGTGGCTGCACCTGCTCTAAACTGGGACATAGTTTGACCATGAATAGTGTGTGTGTGTGTGTTTTACCCAGTGTCCCAGTTTGAGGCCAGCAGCTTCAGCAGAGCATCTCTCTGCTGCAGGAGGATGGTGCCTGGCAGCTGAGCTGTGACCAGGGCATGAAACTCCTCACAGGGGTAGTCATCGATGACGCAGCCCTGTCCAGGCCTCAGGTGCCACCTGCCACTCTCAGCCAACCAGGGGCTGGACGTCTGGAGAAGAAAAATAAGATGAGGTTGACAAAGTCAGACCTGGAGTTGAAGGACAAATCTAAGTGTGATCATGATGTTTGCAAAAGTCTGGCTTGAAACGTGCTACTACTGAAACAAAGATTTGCACCCAGAGAAATGGTTCTTCGTGCAGGAGATGTGAAGAACGTGGTCAAGACTAAAACATCTCAGATTGATTTCTAACCTGTGTTGGTGCTATGCAGGCTGAGCTCATTGGTAAAAGTCTGTTTAAGTCTCAAAAACTGACTGATCAGGAAGTGTCCACTCCTGGACACAAGAGCCCCCTGATGGGCGCTCTGTTCCTGACAGGTCCCAGCAGTCAACCTGCCCTTTCTTCAGCCATGTTTTTCCTTTTAGTCCTCGTAATCTTCTGCGTCGTCATGTCGTCAGCTCTGTCTGAGTCACCGTGATGACTCACTGGTCCTTTTTTAAGAGCAGAGGAAGACTCTGTTCTGCCTCCAGTGTTCATGAAACTATAATATATCGAATATATTATAGCTATATATAATATATTCTTCACACAGCAAACTGAATGTCTGTGACCACCTGCACTCATCCAGTGTTTTTGACACACATTTGTTCTTTGATTCAATTTAGCTTGGATAGAAAAGTGGAATCATTTTCCTACCAGTTCTTCAGCAGTGAGCGATTTCCTCTCTTTGCGTATGATGAAACCGTCTCTGACTCCCAGTCGGCTGAACAGCTCCCTCCATCCTGCCACATCCCAGTCTGTCTGCACGTAGCAGGGGCTCAGCAGGATCCAGTCAAAGCCTGGAGGAAGATTAAAAAGTAGCTGTTGACAAACTGATAATCAAAGCTCCGAGAGAAGAAGAGAGAACATTTGTGGTTTAATTTATATAAGTAAACAGACAATGAAAACACACAGCAGTCATTATCCTACACTGAGAATTGACCCTTTTAAATCAGGACGGTAAAATAAGAACAGAGTAGGTTTCTAAAAATCAAGCGGTCATGACCAGAGTCAAAGCCACTGCTTGTTTCCTTATGACAGATTTTAGACTGCAGTTTGATCACGGGCAGCCTGAACATTTCTAGTATATTCCTAAGCGTTGCCTCGAATGAACCACAACTGACTTCCACATCACTGACTTAAAACCTGACATATGAGGATCTGACGACTGGATCTGACAAGCTGGAGATGTAAAAATAAAAATAAAAACAGTACCAGGCAATTTGTTGGGCAGGTTGATGTTGCCATACTCCTCAGAGAAGTACACTCTGTCCACTCCTGGACACAAGAGTCCCCTGGTAGTCAGTACAGGCACTGCAATGTCTGAATATTCCTGGCTGGAGGTGGAATGCTGCTTGATGAAAACCAAGTAGCTCATCACCACTGCCTCAGACTTAAACTAATGACCGAGAAATAGAAGGGAATCATCAGTATAAAATTCTACGATGAATCGGAATGAAACACATTCGATCAACACTACCTTCCACTTGTTGTTCCTTATACATGGATAGATGTGCTGCTCCAGCAGCTCCTGAGGCTCCAGTTCATGAACTCCAAGTCTTCGGAGAAGTTCTCGGACCTGTTGACTTTCCAGGGGCTCAACGCAGTTCAGCAGAGAGGGGAGAACGACACTGACATCTTTGTACAGAGCAGTGAGTGGCCCTGATAACAGTTGATCAGACAGAAACCAATTTTGGAAGAAGACACAGTTCTTGCGCTGTAGTTTTCTATTTTGATCACATTTTGAGAATGTTGTACAACAATATGACTGTAATTACCTGTCTGCACCGTTTTTTGGTCCGATTTCTTTGTCTTGGTGTCTTCCATTGGGAAGAAGACCTCCTCAGTGCTCAGTGACACCACACGGCCATCAGCCAGTGGGATAATAGGAAGGTCTTTGAGAGACTGCAGGATGGAGTCCGACTCGCCGTAACCATACTCCAGAGCTCTGAAGTTACAAACTAGCAGCCGGGCCAACTGTCTCAGGCCAACCTCTGGGGGAAACAGAGCAAGGAATTTTTCTTTGCTAAAAGGCGAGTGAGTGAAAATTACAGAAAGTGAGATGGAAATAATTATTTACCAAATTAAAGATCGGTATTAGAACTACAAAACTACAACACAAGCTGTGAGTAAACATCAGGAAATAAATCTGAGTTCAAAATTAAGAAGAACTTGACCTAAAACATGTTCATTAGTGGCAGAAAGATCTCCACTAGAACTTCTTGTCTTTGTCAGTTTCCCCCTAAAAACCAGCCAACGAGTTTCTAGAAAAATATTCAGCGACTCTTTAGTGACACTCTTCTTCTAACACTTCTACACTTCCTGGTACAGACCTGAGTGGATTCCCTCCACATTCAGCAGCTCCTTGGCCATGGCTGTAGTCACAGTGGTGACATCTGACCCACCCAGGTATCGAACCCCCAAGTCCTTGAGCAGCGATTTAGGAGGTGCAGGGCTCAGACCTGGGTGCAGATATGACAGGGACAGATGTTTTCCCAGCTCCTCGTTGTTGATCACCTCGCGGATCACTGGGTCCTGACACACGGCTACCTGGGATGGCATCTTGTAGACAACCTCATCATCTATAACAGAGGCAACAAGAGAGGAAGGTTGACTTTGTAGATTGGTCCAGATTTTTTAAAGTTCCTATGGTTAGACTGGTACCTGAGCTCAGTGTGGGCAGGAAAGCCTTTCCCTTCAGCAGCGTGATGATCTGACCAGCAACACGCTGGAAGAAGTCCATCACCTCGTCAGGCAGAGGGATGAACTGCAGGAACTGAGACAAGCCCTTCAGCCCACAGAACTGTGGGTGGTTCTGTACCCAAGAAAGACGGGGACACAGGTTGAAAGGAATCAGGGTCGAGTAGATCAGTTATTTTTGACTTTATCTTCTTGAGAAATTCAAGTTGCTGTTGTGTTCTGTAAACTATAATTAAACCATCGCCCCAAATCTAAAACCCTAACCATAAAGGTATTTGTCTGGAGCTGGATCTAAGAAATTATCACTGAAATAATAGTAATAATTGAATTATTATTGATGACTGTTGGTAGCAAAATGAAATAGTTTTCTAATCAACCTTTACGTTAAATATAACCACAGCCTTTACTTCACATTTGATCAGTGAGTAAGACAAAACAAAACAATGTCTCACAGTGAATACGTCCATGGCCTGAAGGAAAAGCTGAGGTAGCTCTGATCGAAGCCACTGGTTCCAGCAGCTGTCTCTGTCCACGTCTTCACGAGAGGACGGGATGTCAAAGTCAGCTGGAGAACAGAGACCAGAAGCAGATGAACGGTTTCCACCACATTAGAGTTACTCTGAAACATTTGCTGAGCCTACTACGACTCTCTACTCTCACCTTGGACGATGAATCTGAAGCCGAAACTGCGGAGGGGCAGGTAGGCAAAAACTGGTTGTTTTTCTGGCTGGCACACGATGTCACTTCCTGTGTCGTCGTTGCAGAGCTGGAAAGCCAAGGCGAGCTCAGTGGACTCGACCTCCTCTTTAAGCTGAGGAGTCAACAGAGACGTGAATGTTTAAAAAAAGATCTCTCACAGAAAAAACAAACATGTTGTTGTTGTTTCTCTGTCGAGTCTAAATCAATCACCTGTTTAGGATGCAGTGTTGTTTTGACCACCAGCCAGCGCTCTACCCCATCTGTGTGCTCCACCTCCACCACATTGTGACTCAGATCTTTTCGAGTCATGGTCACTACACGGTTCTCACTCTGGTATCAGGCCAAGGCAGAAAAAAAAAAGAGTCAAATCAAAACAAAATTCAACAAGAGTCTTTAACGCTTCTACGTGAGCAGCAGCAGCAAATGTACCTGGTTACAGATGGTGATGGAGCGAAGGCGGTGGAGAAAGAGCAGCAGGGACGGGTGGATGTCTTTGAACAGGTTCCTGGTCTGATGGCTCTCGGTACGCAGGGGGAGACAGATTTTCGTTGTCCAGCTGATGAGAAAACAGTTTAAAAACAAAAGGTCTCTAAAATATATCAACGAGGAGCCCAGACAGAAATGTCAAGAGAACCGAGAGTTGTGGCGAATCCTACCTGTTCTGATCGACATTCTTGATCTGTGCCTCCAGAGGCCTGACATCTTCAGTCCAGTGAGGGAGGATGTAACCTAAGGAAACTCCACTGGTCCTGTCGAAACGTATGTGGAAGCCGTTGGAGTGAATCTCTGGACAGTCGGTGACTTTGAACACAGACTTGAAACCAATACCCTTTTGTCCTGCAAAGAGAGGAACCGTCGTTGATTAAACCAAGGTGTCATTAGAATCCAGCCTGAAAAGTTCTCCTGGAGGGGGCATGAATTACCAATGTATCCATATTTGTGTTTTCCCTTGGTGCTGCAGCCCACATCACAGACGGCTCTGATGTTGTTCTCTTGAAACCCAATCTCATTGTTGAGGACGGCGATGCAGTCTCGCTCCACCACGAAGGCCAATGATGGAACAACACTAGCATCAGACGGGTAACTGTTGTCGTCGGCGTTCTGAACAACGGAGAAGAAAGACGTGTGTCCAAACAGGACTCGTTGACCAAATACACTGTTAGACTATTACACAATAACTGATGTGAATCCGCTGAGGCTTAGTTTAGGCTTGACAACCACCTGAATAAGTTCCAGGACAAAGTGTGTGTCTTTGCTGTAGAGTTCTGTTGACAGGCGTTCCAAACTACGGCCTAGACGATCCTGGTTCTTCTCAATGAGCTTTTGGCCTTTAGCTGTCAACTCTTCTCCAATACCAAACTCACTCTTTCTGTGAGGACAGACACAATGTAAGACTTCACCTGCTTCAGTCTCTGCTTCAGAGTGTTTTAATTCAGACCCACTTTCCTAAGATGTAAAAATTAGGTTTTGCCACAGAAAACTTGTAGATTAGTAGTCACTAATAAAAGTAAACATTTTGGTCCATTGGGAATGAGGCTAAATCAGATAAAAGAAAAAAATATGAAAACTGTTCAAACCTGATGTCTTCTATGATAGCTCTTTGAGGACTGATTGTAGTCTCTGACTGACAGCCAGGCATGGAGTCGTCCTCCTTTTGCTCAGAGTCAGACTCCTCCGATGGCTCCTTCTCCTTCTCTTCCTCCTCTCCATCCTCTACCTCGTTGATGACAGGTGACACCTCTCCATTAAGGACTGGGACCAACTCAAAGAGCTGCTCCTCCTCATCCTCTTCAACATCCTGCTCACTGTTAACTGTGACACAGTCAAAAATAACCATCTGAGAAAGAAGAAAACTGGACTGGGGGTTTATACATGCTGTCTGCTGCAGAACCAGGACTTACAGTCACCTAGTTGTTGGCTTGGGTTCATGTTAGAGGAAACAGAGCTGTCATCCATGAAATTCTCCTCCAAATAATCCTCTTCACTCATGTTCAGAGCAGAGAGACTGCTGCTCGCTGAATTCACCAAATTTGTCTGCAGTTTAAAGGATAAACAATACATTGGATCAGCTTGTTATTTTACAATGAACTCCTCTGAATTTCCATGTTTGAGAAGATATTGTGAAGATTCAAATGGACGATGAAAGTTCACTCTGACCTCAAACATGTTTGTGAGAGCATCAAACATTTTGAGAAAAGTCAAACTCCAGTGTTTTTAATCTCTAATACAGTCGGTCTGATATGTTTTTAGAGGACTGGTGTCTGACCTTGACCTGGTCTACTAGTGGGGTGAATGGTCTGGGGTCTTGTCTCTGCTGAGGGTTCAGTTTTTTCTGGTAGTCTTTCACCCAGTCTGTAATGCCCAGCAGGAGGCCCAGACGATGCAGACAGTTCATGTGTCTGGGGTCAGACTGGGCGGAGGAGACCAGGGCTTGTTTGGACACAGCCTGGCCCACGGCACGAGAGAAGGGCACCAAGAAGACCTGAACACCACATCAGAGGGGAGGGGGAGTTGAAAGAAAGTGTTGAAAAATATTACTTTGGACTTTTGATGCTTATATACTATACTGCATTGTCACTGGTGATAATACCAGGGTTTTAGTTTGGAGCTACATAGACCTGGAGCCACCAACCTTCTGCAGCAGAGCCTGACAGGTTCTGTTGGGGATTCTCGTCAGACATGCCAGGACAAACCTGGCCACTCTGCTGTAACATGAGGTCTCTTCTTCAGCTTGAGAAAATTCTAACAAATGCACAGGATTTGTGTTTTGTAACTCTCCGTATATATGTTCTTAAAAAATAGTGTATACTCTCATCTACTTACTCCTGCTGTCTTTAGCCACTGCTGATTCCAGTGAGCTCTGCATGTAGTTGGCCAGTAGGGCTGTGGACACGTTGTTGATGCCGTCTGTGGCCACCATGGACACCAGATGTCCAGCTGTGCCAACGGGGTCCAGCTCTGTGACAGCTCTGTGGAAATGCTTGTCTCCTGTGTGTGATGTGATCCGGAGCAGCAGACCTGGTGCGACCTCCAACACTGCCAGGCCTGTGTTACCTGGATGTTGACCACGAATAGAACGGCTCTTAAAGTCAACATATTTGTGTAAAAAAGAAACTTTCCTTGACAGTTAGTTCCAACACTCCTACTTCCCAGCAGAGTCGGTCAGAACCTTGGTCCAAATCACATTGATACTTTAAATACAAAGCATGTTTATTTACCTGCATTCCTTTCAATGAAATCTTTGATCGGGCCATGCAGCGGCTTAAAGACCAGCTCCCACTGACTCCACTCGTTAACATCCTCTAGCAGGGGGCAGGAGAGCAAGCTGTCCAGGGCTTGGGCCTTGGACACTTCTCCCAGACGTCCCACCACCTCACCTACAACTTCAGTACTTTACATACGAAGGGAGAAAGACAAGATTAAGATTGAAAGGAATCAATTTCTTAATTTTATTTTTCACACTAAACTCCAGAAATGTGATATATTTACAATGATTTAGCACACTGCTGTTTACTTATTCATTGAATATAAAAACGTGTATTATTCCTTAACAACTGTCTTATTTAGAAAACATTGCGTGTCTAAGTATACTTTTGTTAGAATTTTATAAATCAATGCAAACTAACAAAATTCATTTAGTTAGTCATAGGTTTTTGACTGTGTGATAATGATTTATATCAGCAGAGGGCAGCACAGATGACGTTATTTTACAGTACAGGAAAATCTAAGTTCTGTGCAGCTGGACATGGTGCAAAAGAAAAGCACTCGTCTCCTACAATCTTTCCTCCTGCGTCTACTTCATCTACCTGTCTTTGCTGTGCTTGGCAAAGAGTGCGGACTCGTAAAAAACCTGGCTAGGTCCTCCGCCCGTCAGCCCACTCAGACGTTTGACCAGGCCAACCAGTGTTTGAAGAGTGCCATAGCCGAGGTCCCGACTGTCCCTGACTCTGTAATGGGATCTCAGCGCTGATTCAACATGAAAAAGCTGGGGAAGAGGAATGGACCAGGACAGGTTAGCAGCAGTCATGAGCCAAACCACTCATATATAAATAAGAATAAGCACCATGACGTTTTCATACTCACTTAGTCATAGACCGTTAACAAATAACAACTGACAGCTAACAAACCTCATCAGGGTCTTTGGAGGTGAAGTCACCACACTGCTTGATGAACTCAAACACGTCTTGTTTGGTGGGTCCTGAACCGTTGCCTAGGATGTTGGCGTTTCCGCTGCCGAGAAACAGAGTGGATCCCAGAGAGTCCTGCAGCAGCTGAGGACAAACGCAGAGAAACTTGAAAAAAACTGAACCTGGTATCAGTGACATGTGTGTCCAGTAAACACATGCATTTGATCAAAATGAACCCTGGGCCTTGAAGAACTTGGCTTCAGTGTGTTTGGACTTCACCGACCACAGAGCCACAGAGAAGAACATAAAGCTGCACATCCTGCAGATGGTGTGTGGCTGCAGTCTCACGTGAAGAGTCAGTAGTGAAAGGGACAAAAATGAACATCTCGTACCTGAATATGTTTGACAAGAAACTCCAAGAAGCTCCCCTGCTGTAAAGCCTGGAAGTCTTTGACCTGGAAGTGTTTGGTCAGCTGCCTCTCCAGATTGGTGATGAAGGCCAGATTAATGGCCGAGTGTTGTGAGGACAGGCTGTCTTTGAGAAACTCCTTCAGGTTGGCTGAAAGACAAAAAGCAGAAGCGTCTGTGAGTCACAGATAAAAATACATCCTCTACACCAGTGATCCCAGAAAGTCTGGTACCTGCGCTGGGGAGGGCTGCCGCTGATTTGTCACATTCTGCCTGTGGTTGTTCCTTGGTTTTGGGGGTCTTATCCCTGGGCACCAGGTCCTGTGGGATGGCCAGCGAGCCACCACAGATGGCCAGCTGGAACAGAGCCGTCATCAGTCTGTCCCCTGACACCTGCAGCAGAAAAGTCTGGACGTGCTGGAATGAAAGATTGTGTTGAGGTTCAGTCGCTCTGTTCCAATGTTAGTAACCTGATGTTAAGATGTTACAGTATTGTGTGTTTACTAGGATGACAGTTTTACTACACTTACATTGTTTTACAAAACACAATTGTCGTTCCTATAGTACTGCAGTATATCACAATATATCGTATTGTTGCCCCGTATCCTGATATGTATTGTATCACCAGATATACAGTAAATACTAATAATTTTCAATAACAATTACTGGCCACTGGGGACCTACCTTGGTCATCCTGGGAGTGAACACGCCTTCTGCATTAGAGAACACCTCCAGCACGACCTCGGCTGCTGTCATCGACGCAAACTTCTTCCTGAGCTCTGTGTTCCCTGTCGAGGAGGAGGAGGAGGCGGAGAAACCAGCTCCTGGCAGCGACTCCAACACGCTCCTCTTAACTTTCCTCAGCCGATCCTGAGTCTCCTCCTCCAGTTCCTTCAGGATGAGCTGCCTGGCTTGATCCAAGATGGTAAACTCAGCACTACGGACTTTTGTCAGCGTCTGCAGAAGAGTGAGTGAGTGAAGTGTCAAACACCAGTATTTTGCGAACACACACAGGCACACTCATTCTTCAGGTGTGCAGGTCTTACCGATATGGACAGTGCCACACTATTAATCCTGATGCCCAGCTCATAGGGAGACTCACAGTCATACTGATCAGTCAAATACTGCAGAAACTCAGTCAGGTCCACTCTGACCTTTGGACTCTTCTTCCGAAAAACACGTAGATGCTAAACAAAGACCAATGAATGGGGTTAGCCAAAACATATTATAAAAATGGAAACATTTTTTTAAATTAGAGAGAAAGAGGAACATAAAGCAGTAGAAACTTAGCCTGAGTATAATGAAAAGTTAGTACATGGTGATATGAATGTAAAAGGAAACTTAAGTGTAGACCATCAGACAGAGTCATACCTTTAAAATGTCGGCTGTTTCGATCTGTTGAATGTCGTCGTCCTTGGTGTTACTGTTGATCTTAAACATGCGGTGTATTTCCGGGATCTTGCAGAGCGGTCCTAGGTTCAGTTCTTCAAAACGCTTCTTGTCCTTTAGGCCGGCCAGTGATTGGCTAAGCTCGTACAGTGTGCAGATGGTTGAAATTGCTTCAGTGGACTGAGAGAAAAACAAAAGATTAAAAAATAAAACTAGGATAAAACTAACATCAACACAGGAAGAGTCAGGTGAAAATCCCTACCCTGATAAAAATGTTGATCTCTCTTGTGGTGTACTGAAGGTCTTTGAGAGCTTGGTATTTCTGTCTGTTTCTGTGCCCAAAAGCCTCCAGAGAAGGAACCTGCATCAGCTCACAGGTCCTGGAAATCACCTGTTCACAGAGAGGTTTTGGAGGACAGTGAAAAAGTGTTGACACCATGACACGCAAATCGTAAAGCATTCCTCATTTTATGGGCAGTGGTGGATTGGTTAGACTACCTACCTGGCTAATTTGGTTCAGAATAACTTTTATTAAATGCTACTTCACAGCGTACTCTTAGTTATTAATCACCACATTTCAAGGTATTTGGGACACACCGGTACCCATAACAGAATTGGTGTGGGGTACAAAACTTAAATACTTCTTGTTAAAAATGTGTCCTGATCTAGTGACCCAATACTTTGTCAGTAGTTTAGAGGAATGTCAACATCAGGGACAGAGACAGGAGACAGACTTTCTGTCAAACAAGTTTTGTTATGACAGGAACTGTAATGACAGGAACTATTTAATAAAAGAGCCGAAGCATTCACGCTTCACCAAGTCACTTTATTGTTCAGACGTGTTTGTTATTGAAACATGAAACTAGTTCTACCTGGTTTAAGTTATGTTTTGTTTACTTGAGAACGGGAGACAATGTTGGTTTAAAAGCTCTGCTCACTTTCTGTCTAGCTGGTCGTGTTAGCTATGAAGGAAGTAAGATTTATTGTATTTTTTATGTTTTATTTAAATGTTTTATCCTTGGTTTTGTTGATATATTTTTTGTTTGAAGACATTTAATGTCAAATATTTGTTTATAATCTTCTATTATTGAGAAGTAAATAATAAGCAACGTGTTCTTGTCCTAAATGTGTAGGATTAACGACCCTGTCTTAAATCCTGTGGGAAACTTGTCGTTTTATTTCAGTAAAACTTGGTCCTCCTCACCTTGTCCTCAGTAACCAGCTCTCCCTCTGCAGCAATTTCCCGTCTCACGTCCTCCATCAGACTGTTGACTGTACTCTCATCTACGACCCTGTTCTTCCTCCTGCCCCCTGCTGCTCTGTCCTCATCCCTGGTCATGGCTTCTACAGCCCGCATATTATCTCCATGTACTTCTCTCAGCTGGGCATGGTACGAGTCCTTGAAGACGGGGGCTGCATTATCTTTCTCCACCTCATCTTTCAATTTCTTTTTCTGCCATTTGGTCATTTCGTCTTTTTTGGACATCAGCTCCGGAAATTCAGAAGGGTCATCCAACGTCAAAGACAGCGGTACCTGCTTCAGTTTCTCAAGTTCTTTTGCAAGATTACCAGCTGCTGTGAAAAAACGTATTGAGACAGGAGTTTAATTAATTTCCTAATTTCCCAAAGGAAACTCCCGAGGGATTAATATAGTTCTATCTATCTATCTAACAATAATTTAGTGGCACGAAGTGACCACACGAGGCAGCAGTAGATGAGTAGCTCTTTTTGCTGTGGATAAAATTGTTTTTTTTTTCTTTCTAACATTTGAATGAATGAAACCTTTTTATTTTTATTTTAATAGCAGGGCCAGCTGTACAGTCCTAGTGCATATGGTCGTTTACCTGTAGGTGTCATTGGTGCACCAGTGCTGGCCCCTGCTGGTGGCTCAGACTGAGTGGAACGCAGCTCTTTGTGTCCGTTTGCTTCCCATTTGTCGTACACAGACATGTACTGTGCGAGAGGAAACGTTTCGCCAAACTCCCTTAAGTAGAATGTTTTGAGCTGCTCCACTGACGAAACGTTCTCCTGGTACTTGGTCATCACCTGGAATACAAGGAGAATCTTTCAGTGTATAGAGGAGAAACTCAATCAGTGGACATCAACTATTACATGTGCAACAGGTTGAGAACCCCAGTAACAAAAATGGATGAGAATATAGATTGTGATAAGTGTCTTTGTTGACTGACCTGTAAGACCCTCTGGTAGAGCTGATCTTGGCTCAGACTTTGAACTGGCTTGGGAGCGGTGAAGACCAGGTTAACAGGAGAATATGGAACTTGCAACAAAGGAGTCCCTCGAAGGCTACTTCCTGGCTGAATAAGAGGGTGGCTAACTCCCACCAGTGACTCGGTAGCAGCCGTTGCAGGGGTCTTGTTTACTACTACTGGTTTTGATATTTCTGGAGTAGAGGATCTACAGCCCCCTGCAGCTTGATTTGACTTCTGACTTTCAGGTTGTTTTGCATGCTGGTGTATTTTGTGGTACACCAATTGGTCTTGAACAATTAGATCCTCATTCAGGGAGTCAACAAGGCTAGTGATGGAGTCAAAGCCCAAGGTGGACAAGGTCAGGTTCTTGTGGTAGGTCTGACTGTAGACTATGGAGAGGGTTTTGATAGGAATACCCTCTGGATACTGCTCAACCATGGTCACTAATTTTTTCAAGACAGCAGTTTTATCCATTGCCTCAGCTCTCTTCATTTTGAAATAATGGCCTTTGTAATACACCACTTTCTTTTCCACCATCAGAAACTTTTTCAGAGACTTCACAAAGCTGGCCACACTGATGAAGCCCAGGGAGCTCACTGTCAGGTTTTCTTGGTATTGTTTGTTGTAAAATTCACATAACTTGTTGATATGGATTCCACCTGGGTGCTCCTTCAGCAAAGCCACAACATTTGTCTCATATTCCTCCATCTTGGAAAAAAAAAGACAAATCCAAATGAAGAAACAGAAGAGGGGTAAAACTTTTAGGCACAATTGGTTAAAGTTTGGGCAATAAAACCCTTGAGCAATAAAGACAAGACTATCAAGATAACCTGAATTGCACAATAGGCAAAGAAAAATACATTAGAAATCATGGTTAAGTCAGAACTAAGATTTAGCCAAGACATAGTGTGGGTAAACATTAGCTATGAGATTGTCAGTGGAAAATAGCTTGAACAGCATTTAACTTCAACGTCAGAAATATAACGAAGGAAATGTTAGAAACACCCCTGATAAAATATAGTTAAAATGAACAACATTTTAGCAAATATATTACCACATAATGAGATCCTGTATGTAAAGGCTTTCCACTGATAACACAAATAATGTAGCAGAGTAGATTAAATTAGTAGGAAACACTCAGCATTGCTAACAACAACAGGTTCTCTCACAACAACTATAAACACCATCTTGAAGGAGCTAAAAGTTAGCCAAAGTGTGGTGGACAGTTATGAAAAAAAAACTTTGGTACATGTCACAACCACTATTACTATTTATATGATCAATGTAAGGCTTGTAGTATGTGGACAAAGGCTTGTTAGTATTAGGCAACAGAGGGCGGTACATTATGAAACTGGACCAAATGTCAGACACATTTAGCAACAAGGTAATAACCAACAAAAGTAACAAGTAAAATCTCTAAACTGTGCCGGAATACTATTATTATTATTATATTGTTATAATAAATATGACAATAAGTGCCTTTAATAAGTGACCGTACCTTGTTTCCTCAGTTATCTTCAGAGCTCTTGTTCATCCCTCTCTGAGAAGTTGGATGCTAAATGAAGCAACAACAAATGGCTTAATTCAGCTTATAAACCCCACACACACAAACACCCACACACCCTCCTCTTTTCCTCTTCACCCTGCCTTCTGTTTTATTGCCAGCCAGCTATCAGAGAAACGAAACTGAAACCGAGCAGCTGTGTGTGTGTGTGTGTGTGTGTGTGTTCAAAGTTAGACTCTTAGATTCCTGGAAATGGTCAGACCTGACTAAACCCATACCTGAGATATAAGGGGAAAAAAAGGAAACAACAAAACTGACACCAGTTCAGCTTCCTGTTTGTCTGTCACTCCTTACTGTACGGTCATCAGTCTGTGAAGGGATGTTATTATAATACTTCTGTAATTGCTGTCTAAATGGTTTAATACAGTATAGAGTACATACTTTTGTAAACAACTTATGTGTGGTTAGAACCACATAGACACAAAAACAACCTATAATATGAAAAAAGATGTTTCAATGTGCATTATTCACAAATGTTAACATTATTTGTACCTCAGGATGTCACAAATAATGCATCTGATGTATCGGCAGATACTGTCAATTTGATACATTTATATATATATTTTTAAATACATTTTTAAGGGGTTTTCTGAAACAACAAAAATAGGCACGGAAAAATGATATAAAGAACATATCAACAGGTTGCCAAAAGTTGTTACTAATGTCATGACATCTGAACAATTACATTTTACAATGTTGTCAAAAATATTCACAAAACAACTTCAGTCATTATGCTAATGACTTTTTAGCCATGTTGAAAGATGGAAAACAAGCATTAGAAATACACCATTTAATACATAAATAAATATTATTAATAATGTATATGTCTTTTCAGGAACTGTTGGTAAAACTAAATGACATTTAGCCCCCCTTGTGGCACAGATGGTGTAAGAAATTATTAATTTTCAGATATGGACAAGTCGTTGCTTAGTATTTTTTTGTTTTCTGTTGTTCACATTGCCCCCGTTATAATCTGTCCTGTGTTTAATTGACCTTTGCTCAGTCACGTAGCTGAAAACCCTCGTACAGGAAGTACCCCAGTGCACTGTGGAGGTCCAACAGAGACGACACAGAAGGGAATACAAAACTGAACCATGGAATGATTCATCCGAGCTGCTGTAAGTTTCACATTCCCAACCTGTATCTGCCCACTCACCACCACAGCTGCTGCGTCACAGGTCATGTGATCTGATGATAAACAGCAATAGACACTGCCTCCCTGCTGGTGACCAACCCAGGGCTCAGGAAACCAGACTTTGTGTTTGTGTATGCTGTAATGCTGTGGCATATTAATGTCAGAAGTGCATGCTAGCACATGCTATGTTTCTAGACAGTGCATGGTGTGTGTTTCCACTTTACATGAATTTCATGAATTTATAAAACAGAGTAGTAGTCTGAATTCAGTTGATGCATGTTTTTTGTCCTCCATTTCTATCTGATATGACTCAGCTAATGTTTAGACATCTTAAAAGATCACGCAATATTTCATCACCATTGCACGCCTATAAACTAGTCTCAGTTTTGAGAGTTGAAAGCTAAATTTGTCATTTTAAACCAGTGCTTTTGTATTTGTAGCAGAAACCCTGCAGATGGTGCCAATGTCACCCTACTCATCAGTCTTAAACGTAACATAAAGTGTTATTAGAAACTTTACCCACTATTTGATCCAGCCTCAAAGCGTTTAATTTCCCAAAAACTCCTGGAACTCCCAAGGGATTTCTAAAGTTTGATCTATTTTGACAGATGGCTGGCTAATCAAAGCAAGAACGCCACTTGCTTGTTTAGTGGGACGGTATATAACCAGGTTATAACCAAAAACAGACACATAACACAGACATTTTAGAATCAAACATCTACATTATCACCTAAACAACTGTTAAGGCTGCCCCCATTATTTTAGTATTTGATTTAATATATGTTGGGGGTTTTGCGTTCCTACTTTTTCATCTGTTTATAACAGCCTTATTAAGAAAGCCTGGTGCTTTCTTTGAGCATCCTGAGCCCCATTAGCATTTTCTTTATAACATGGTTACTGGTAACAGTGTTGCCATTTGTAATTATACTAAATAAGAGCGGATTCATAATTTTAAGTCTTTACACGGAAGGGGGCGCTACGAACAAGTGTGGCAACATTTTCACGGAGAAACAAAATACATATTACTAATGCACTATAAAACGTAACTTAAACGATAAGTTATTTTTTTATAAAATACAAAACATAAAATATTAAAAATGAATTACCTGGTATTTTACCAGACTTTAAGTATGTCGCACTTTTCTCTGCCTCCATTCAACACAATGGGAACTGTTAGCTAGCGGAAGTGCTAACAGCGTTAGCAAGCGCTGCCGGATGTATAACGGTATAACATCTAGTTAATAACGCATTATTATCCAATAACAATGCTTTAAAGGAACAGGGACGCGGTATTTCCTAGGCGACAGTTTAATTTTATCAAAATTAAGTTCATGTTGAGAAAAAAAGACAACACTGACTAATTTATCCATTATCATATCTGTCCTTCAGCCAACTAAATGCCGCGTTCAAAGACCACTCTCGCAGTTGTACGTTCGAGAACTCTACTGACAAAAAAACAACATCGACGAGCATGTACAGACTTTGTAGTGAGTACCAAATTGTAAAGTCCATAATAAGAAACAAGTGCCATATTAACCTAAAAACCTAGAATACATTTCAAAACGTAATGAAATGAAAACGTCACTCAGTACAAAGGCAGACGTGATAAATGAGCCATATTTTATTATTACTGTATCACTACTAAAATTTTGAATCACTTTTCTTATTATTGATGTCATTGTGCAATGAAAACAGATAAAAATGATTAATACCTCCTTTTATCATGTACTATATAAAAAACGGAATGGAGCTTTAGATCTTTGTATTAAACACATCCTGTAATGAATATATCTAGTACATTTAAAATTCAAAGACTTGCACTTGAAGCATTCTTCAGTGTTTACATCTGAACATTTCCTTTAATGTCTAAACATCATACCATATAACGATCATAGAATGATTATTTCAGTATTTCTGTTAGAAATGTACATATTTTTTTATCATGCACTGATTTTAGTCCCATACAAATTTATGTTGAACATCTTTCATTTGGTCTTTATAAACTTTATCAAAGTACTCCGCTTCTGCCACTGTTAGCAGGTTCTTCCAATCCCCAACAGTTCCTGAAACACAATGGCAGAAATGGTTGACTCAACAACAACTTTTGATTTGAAGACACAAAGACATTTTTTTTTGCATGAAAGTGTTGACTCATGCCTTTTCTAAAAAATCCTGACTTGGTCTGGTCCATAATCGCCTGAGGTACAGCCGAGTAGTTTGACATTTTGTTCTGCTTCATGTTCTGAAACAAACATTTGTCTGCGATATTATCGATGACCTTGGTGTCCAGAGGTTTCCCCAAGAACTGAGCAATTCTGGACACGGCGTCCTTTAGATCCTGCATCAAACCCAGGTCCCACTCATTATTTTTTTCATGACCATAAGAAATGCTGACTTAGTAGAATGTATTAAGATGAACTGGTAAAACTAACCTGGGTCAACTCTTCGTAGGTGACATACAGTATTTGCTCTTTACCTTTCACGTTCAGCCATCCCTTCACGTGATCGAACCATGAACTGAAAGCAACTATAGGGAACACACAACAACATAATGATACAAGAATTTTACGAAGTACAATTTTATTAAGCAAAAAAGAAGTCCTGACCGTTTCCATCAAGGAACTTCTGGAGGAATTTGCTCCGTGGGCCTGGGTTCACCATGAAGGAGGTTGTCTCGTAATAATGGAAGGCAGATGTAAACACATCTTTGGGGTTCCTTATGACATAGATGACCTTCAGTGAGGAGAACATGTCTGTTAGTTTTACACTTGTGGAACACGCAGAACTTCCACATTTCAATGTTTTACGACAGACTGTCGGACTAGAACCGATCGAACGTCTTACCTTTGGTTTCACCTGATAGAAGCTCGGAGGCATCATTTTGTATTGGAAGTGTGACGTTAGCATGCGGGGGGACGGCCTCTCTTCCAGATTCAATTGGCTCGCCCGCTGCTCCTCCAGCCATGGAACTCGGTCCCAGTTATATAGGGACTCGACAGAGGCCGGGTCACCTCCACTCAGGATTAGAGGAACTATTTCCTGCATCCATGTTGTGCCTACACAAAAAGCAAATGCTGTAATAACAAAGTACTAATCTTGGGTGAAACAGCTGCAGCCCTTCCCTACCCCCTGACCAGATTAGATTGGATGAATGCATACTTTGCAAATATCTATTTTTCTAGTTCTGTTAGCAGGGAGTAATGCATCGTGAACCTTTTAACCCACGTAAATGTAAAGAAGAGGGGGGAGGAGGTTGGAGAGATTGGGGGGTGCGGGTTGGGGAAGTGGGGGCAGAGCTGAGCCCTAGTTGAGACTAATTCTGTAAATATAACGTTTAACATTTTTTTTACATTGTGGAATGCCACACATTTGCATTCCACAATTTCACCGTGAGTACTGTTTTCCTTTCCCACACATCAGTTTAATCAGTAACAGGAGATAAGACAGTCATCAGTACTTTTGGCTCTGAAACCTCAGTGCACACTATTCACAAATATTCCTATATTTCTGCACAAAAACCAACAATTATGTAGAATCAAACTTCTAGGAAAAACAAGACAAATCACCAGTGAGAGGATCAGTGGCAGGACTGACTCACCTGATTTAGGATAGCTCACAATGACAACATCTTCTGGTCTAAATGTGAACTTCTCAAAGTAGGACAGACTCTGAGGGGAGTGGACCAGTGCTGGCAGATAGACTCCCTTGTAAAGCGTATATAATTCAGCCTCGGTCATGCTGCGCTCCACCAG
>NC_024314.1:14141996-14147008 GCF_000523025.1 Cynoglossus semilaevis
CGTGATCACTCCCAGGCAGATATTTGCTTGTCAAACCCCACCTTCTCTTGTAAACCGTTCAGGACTGTGTCAAGGATTTTAAGGGGACCTAGTGCTACAGGGTCAAGGTAACTGTTTCCTGCATCCACACAAAGAACTGCACAGTCAGCCTCTGTGAAGTGACGTGTTTCTGAATATTCATAATGTTAGCTGGGATAACTTTGAGGTAAATGACCAAAGTAACAGGAGTCAGGCTTATTAGGTTCTTCAGAAAACAGCCCTGGGTCCTATTTCTACATCACAACAGAAAAGAGCAGGGTTGGCCACGTAGTCTGCTGAAAACAGGAAGTTTACACAAAATTAACCTTTGGTTACATCTTCAAATGTGTTGGAGACGCTCGAGCGACATGTCACATTGACATGTCTGAGAACTTTGTGATCCACCTTTATATGTGAATGAATGTAGAATTCACCACAACCAATAGAAAAAAATGCTCATTTATTAAATGGTAATAATTGGTTAAGAAACCAACAATAAGGTCAAACAGGAACAGGATAGAAAAACATCAAGGAGAACTGAATTAAACATCATTTAAGTCATTTGTTTTTAGGCTGGCCATGTAGCGTTAGTCTTGAAAAAGTGCACATATTTGTTTCAATTCATTACTTTTTTTACAAAGTAGAATAAAAAAACAATTTGGACTAAAATACTTAATAGTAGAAGAAAAGGCAGTTTAAGGCTGGAGATGAAGGAAAAACACAAATTAACGCCAAGGGAATTCAAAATACTGACAACGAGCTAGGTAGATTAGCAACTCAAAGGAGAATTCGCAAGAATTCTGTGGAGATACGTTTACAGTAGGAAATGTCTTGGCTGAATTAAACGAGGAGGTTAAAATAACGTTTTCGCCAGCAGGTGGCGTGATTCAAAGCACTTGAATATGAAAAATGTTTGGTTTATCATTATTTTCAGATTTTCAGACGTTCTACACCGAACTAACAGCACAGTTCTGGTTCCTGACTCACCCCAAAAGCGTAACCCACAGATTTTTTTTGTCAAAGCTGCAAGATTTCTATCAGCATTTACACAATTTCCTGTTTATTCTTTCTGGACTATTACAGTTTGTGAACAGATGAATATTTGTAAAAGTCGGAAGACTATATTTTATAGAGGATTTTGTCTTTTCTTTTCAAGCTAGCTAGTCTTTTACTGCAACATAGACATACTTTGTTTCTAAAGAGGTATATTTTGGGTTGGCGGTTGGGAGAGCTGTTGAAAGGCTGAGTCTCAGAATATCATTTGTTTTACAGATGGTCACAGAAATTGTCTCTGATGTCAAAATCCTACTTGACACTACGTTCTGTTGCCGATATTCCTACACCAAACAACACGTGGGTTTGCAACCTGGTTCCAGCTTGTAGGTCATTAAAATAGTGCATTTCTTTGTTAATTTCTCTCTCAGCCTGAACATTTCAGATGTCTCTAAGATCAACTCTGAGTCCACATGTGGTCCTTTCATAGTCCTTAACAACAAGTCAGCATCCTGTCTGTAAGGCCTTGGCCATCCAGTCACACCTGGCCACCAGGAGTCTCAGTCTGTCGCCCGATGATTGGATCAGCTTTTTCCCACTGATGGAGACACAACAGTATGAGACGTAGATTATTCGGAATAATAGAAATAGTAGGAGGCACTGCCTCCTGTCTGCTCCTGGTCTTTACCTGTTGAAGTCCAGACTCAGCAGACTGAGTCCATTCACAGCCAGGATCCTGTCTCCTGGTACCAGCTTCTTACAGCGTGCTGCAGGTGAACCAGGCACCACCGAGTGGACAAAGATGCCTTTGACTCTAAAGGAAGTGTCCTAGGAGTTCAAGGTCACAGTTAGTGGTCTAAGAAAATATCCATAGACTGAAATATCGCAATACTGTATTCAGGTTTTTTTAGGTATCTCTGTCTCTGGATTAACTGGGTTCCAAGTCATAACTGAATAGTGATTGTTACTGTAACTTTCTGTGTTCCTGACTCCTGGAGGAACAGCACAGTCACCTCCGTGTTTGGTTAGAATTATTAACTATGTTTTTTCAACCTCATCACTCGCTCACTCACCCTGGTGTCCACCAGAGAGAGGCCCAGTCCTTTTTCTCCTCGCTCCAGTTCCAAACTAAACACCTCCTCACTGTTGTCATCATCATGGTTCTCCTGCTGCAGCTCCTGCTGCTGCTCCTCCTCCTGCTCCTCCTCCTGCTCCTCCTCCTCTTTTATTTCCAGTATTCTGTTCATACTGGGACTCTCTGGTTTAGGACGGTCGGCCTTCAGTGCAGAAAGACATTCAAACACTAATCCTCCTGAAAAAAAGGGGTGGGGGGCGGGGGTGTTAATCAAATTATCTGTCAAAAACTGTAGTAAAGGAGTAGTTCAGAGTTTTTACAGCAAATATTTGTATTCCATTTCCTTCCAATACAGTTAAGATTTTTTCTACTATATTTTCTTCTTTGATTTTTTTTAAATGATCTGCCATCTGGTTGTTGTCAATTTGCTGCTCCTGTTAGGTGGAAATTCCACTAAAGTGGATTTATAGTGGTCTAATGTTTATCTTAGTTCAGCTAATAACAGTGCTGTTAGCTTGTAGCATGGCCTTTTCTTAATTGACATGGAGTCATCGTTAGGCCACTGATTGAAAAGTCGTCAGTTCAGCGCTGACACTCAAATAAAGTACTGTAATAAAACTCTCCGTTTGTGGATATAAAGGTTGTTTAAGGTGGAAATGATTATAACTTAAATCATATTTTGTTGATTGACAGGTAAAGCTGTCTGAATGACCTTCGTCTTCCACTTCTGATGTCCATGGAAGTGTCTCACTCTCAGCCTTCACGTGTTTGTCCCGTCCCTTCTTCACCACTTCTGCTGCGTCCACATTGTGTGGAGTGTTGGGTGGAGTGAGCAGACAGGAGGCGTCCAGCGCCGACTTCCTCCTCATCTCTTCGCCGCTCATCGTGTCTCTGATCTGCAGCTCCAGATGTCTGAGCTTCTGAGACAAAAGGAAGGCGCCACAGGAAGTGAAGCCATGTAGGGGGTGGGTGGATGGAGGGGAGTGGGGCGAGGGAGGCGATGGGGGTACAGCAGCAGATGTAGGAGAAGGTGAACCCAGGTTCTGGTTGCTGGGCTTGGGTTCTGTAAATGGTTCCAAACAGAATTTGCCTCCATGACAGTCTGGTTCCTGCGGCTCCTCGGCAGCAGACGGTGTTTTGTGGATTGATGAAATAAATTCTTGAAGCTTGTCCAGCTCTTCTCTTAGAGCTGAATCTGTTACCGCTCTCCTCAGCTGAAACTGGTAACCCCCGGCGGGCAACACCAGAGGATGGTGGGTATCAAAACTTTCCAGGATGTCAGCTGAGAAGGTGAGGGCAGAAGAAGTGTGGGTTTAAAGGACAAGCTGTAGCAGATGCTTCTGTCAATCATCGTCTCCCTAGGGTCAAAGGTGATGGTAAGATGTTAGGGGTCTCTCACCCGTTCTCTTTGCGGCTGCCTCGTCCTGTACTGATGGAGTCCATGTGTGTCTGCAGGGAGACGCTGGGCTGTAGAGGGTCAGCAGGTGGTTCAGCTGGGCTGGACTCAGAGCCGGGTGCAGGGACCGCAGGGACTTCCAGGGAGTCTACAGTCAGAAACACCCGGGTCATGATGAAGGTCAGTGGGAGTTATCATCAGTTTGATTGGTTTCTAAACACAAATGTGTTAGATTGACCCCTGACCCTCCGGTTTACTGACCACCCTGTTTAACTACTGACACAGCAACAATGGATCGGAACAACATTCACCTGGAATTTATGTAGAAATTATAAAAACATTTAAAACTATTTACTCAGTTAATATTTTACATACTGTATATGACACATGTATACGTATAAACAAACCATGATACACCATAACATAAATGTGTGTGTGTATGTGTGTCCTCATTAATGGGTTAAGACATGTCTGAGTGTGTATTTATACCTTGAGTAAATTCTTCCGTGGTGTGGCTAACAGATTGACCGCTGATGAAAGTGTGTGCATTTGCTCCAAAGCGGTTTCTCCCTGTCCTGCTGCATGGGCCCAGTCCAGGATCAGGTCCAGTCCAGCCCGCATCCGTACCCCTCGGGACCACTGGTAGAAACCTGGTTCTGATCCTGGGGCACATGGAAATACAACAGCGCTGAAATGGTATATATATCATGTATAGTTAGCAGTAGCTCTTACCTATAGTTAGCATTATGATAATGACAACAATAACATTATAATGATTATTATAATAATTATTTTTATTCATTCAGGGCAGCGGAAGCGCGGTGAGCTACTCCCATTCCCATAGGTCATCAGCTGAGTGCCTGGTATGATGACCATTCACACTAGCATTCACACCTCTGGTCAGTTTAAATAATCATTACATTGATTGAGAACATTATTGTTATTATTATAAGTAGTAGTAGTATTACATTAAAGAGTACAATCAGATGTGTTTTGCTAAAGTATCAGATCAGATTCAGGTAATGTCTCCTTTTGGCCACTAGAGGTCAGAAAAGCCAAACTAACAGAGCAGCCGATGAACCGTGAGTGTGACTGGAGTCTGAAAACTGAACTTGTCAAAATAATACCCTAATGTCTGCCACCAAAGCCCATAGAAAAACCTGCTGATTTCAGCTGGCCCACACACAGAAGCTTCTGGTCTTCTGCTGCGTTCTGTGGTGGAGGCGTCTGATCTGATGTCTTCAACTGATAGGTTTTCACTTGCAGGACTTACACAGTAACACTATGAACTGACTGATGAAGGCAGAAGACGATCGACCCAAACACACATGCTGTTGTGTAAAATCATTAGTTTCTATATGGGATTTGGTGCAGGAGAACCAGCAGCTCCCATCATTTACAGTCAGTCAGAGCTTTTTGTCTGTTTTTCTGTACCTCTCTCCATCAGTGAGTTGATGAGTGACGCATTGATGAAGTAGAAGAGGTAGCCAATCAGCTGAGAGGAAATGTCTGGATGAAGCTGACAGTCGG
>NC_024314.1:14147043-14152135 GCF_000523025.1 Cynoglossus semilaevis
AACCTCACCAGGGACCTGCAGTCCGTTGTTGCTGAAAATTCTGGAATATTCACCCGTGGTCACCTGGTGGTCTGAGGACTTTCTGAATGGGTTGCAGTCCAGGAGTCCAGGTAGGATCGGGTACAGGAACTAAAGAAAGGAAATATATATTTGAATACTAGTATACATTGATTCTAAATGTTAGCCAAAACATAGCTTAATGAGCTTAAACCAGTAAAACCAAATATTTCTTGTTATTAGATTGGAAATAGTTAAATGTTAAATATGTAACAGTACAACACATACTTCTTCTTTTGGCTTGTCCCTTTTTCAGGGGTTGCCACAGCATATCAAAATTTTCCATTTCACCCTGTTCTCTGCTTCTTCTACTCTGACTCCATCTATTACAGTACAATAAAATAAATCCTAAAAACAACAAAAGAAGTGAAAATTTAGAACCCTCGATCAGCCCAGAAAAGTTAACAACAGCCAAAATTGTCTAAAAATGAACTTAAACAAAAGCTAAACACTTGAAATAAAAAATTGAGAACATTTGTTCTAAGAAATAAAGTTGCTGTTCTTGCAGGACTTCACAGGATAAATCATTTAAATGTATTAGGTCCTGTGTGATCTGCTAATACTGTGGTTTGTTGTGATTCAGCGATGAATCTACGAGGAGTTCCCTGCGACTCCAGAACCGATGAACGTCGATGATTCCTGCGGCTCAGTGTTGAGGTTGGAAAACCTTAATGCCTGATGTGTGACTGATGTTCTAATCACTGGGATAAACTCAGAGACCCCACCCTTCAGATCCTGGCTTCCAGACCACCCAAAGCGTCTGTGCCGTCTGTGTTTCAGGCTGCGACACAAGACTGATGCACAATTACTGACACCAGCAGCCGAGGCACCATTGGAGGAGGAGGAGGAGGAGGAGGAGGAGAAGGTTTTCCTCTGCCTCAGCCAGAGCCCTGCTCCTCTCCACTCCTCAGCCCGAGCCCCCAAAACAACGCTGGCTTTGTTCAGGGTTTTAATTGTCCGCAGACATCTCCTCTCCTCTCTCCGCTCGGACTCTGACACACACTGAGCTTCCGAGGCCCGCGCCAGCCGTGCACCCACATTCCTTAAACATGGAATATGGCTGGTGTGGGCTTGGCACGGCCGCGCCACGGAACTGCTGAGTGAAGGGTTTCTGCAGGAATCCAGACTGGATCGGTTTACACTGCAGTTCAGTCAGAACCAGGTTCAACATGAACGCACTGATCCTGCACCAAACTGTACCAGGGCTCTGAATGTTGTGGAGTTTAGGACCTGGACTGACTGGGGTTTTCTCACCAAGACCTTTGAGGGTCGTCGTCCTCAGAGTTTTCCCAGTGTCAATCTGGAAAATGTCGCTCCCTGGAGCCAAACCAGACTGGACTTTTTCATCAGGAATTCTTGGATCACCACATACATCCCAGTCAGAAAACTGAACCCCGCTTCCCGCCTTTGTCTGCGTCTCTCTGCATTCATACTGACGGACAAATAAACTCTGGCCAACCACAAGTCCGTTTGAGTGCCTCGGAATTCATCAGGACATGTCTCTGGTACGGAATAACTCTCTCACCAGTGGCGCCTTTTGTTTTCCATCACACAGTAATTACAGCAAATACACGGAATACTCCTAAATAAACAGATATTTGAGAAAATGTTCCCGCTCCGGCTCTGGTTCAGTCCAGAACCTTCTGTTGGTCCACAGAGTAAACCCAGACTCAGATTTTGGTCTTTTATATTTACCTGTCTGTCCAGTTTACACTCTGGGAAAATGTCCCCCTCCCCTTCCCCATGTTGTCCCCTTCCCCAGGACAAACTGCATGCTGGGTCATAAATCATCTTCATGATGGGTGGGGGCGGGGGGCAGACTGAATCAGTGGGGTTTAAGGCCACGTCAGCTCAATACCAGTGACTGAACATTCCTCCAAAAGTCTGACAGGACTCACTGTGAGGTGACAGTGATGATGGATGGTCCAAGGTCAGGACTGGACCAACCTGGACCAAGAAAGACTCCAAATACCAGGTCCATACACAGCCTGGTGGACTGTGGGAATGAAACCCAAACTAAAACATTATTCTGATCAGAGTGATCTTCTAGGCCTTCTTCTTCAGCAGATCATCTGCCCATACACACCTTTTATGATCATTAGCTCTGGTTACCATGGGAACCAAGACTTTGATGGAACATGTCAGACTGGGTCTGTCTATATTCAGACCTCGTGGCCACAGTTGTTATTATTGTTTCTGGATTATTTATGGATCCACGGACGAACCACATCTGGCACTCGTCTGGTTCCAGAGTCGGACTTTGGAAACGAGGAGAGAAACATACAGCATCTTTTTCTGGGGTCCAGGTGGATGGACCCCATCCACGTTCTGTGTGGAACCTACAGGAGAGAACGTTTGTTCTTTAAAGACCAGATGACATTTCTCTGACTCTGGTTCTGGGCCTCGTGCAGTCCAGCTGTGGTCCAGTTGGCAGCTCATGTGAGACCAGGGTTTGGCTCCGCTGCAGTCCTAATGCTCCTGTTGTTCATTTGTCATTCATTCTGTGTGGTTCCCGCTGGGTTTGAAGACTCCTGCTCGTTAGGAATTCCTTGTAGAGGAGATCGGAGGAACGTTCAGCTCATTAGGATTTTATTATGTTGAAGTTCCATCCAGTGGAACTCCGTCTGAAAACTTTCCTCGCAGGATGTTAATGTGGTGGGTGTGGTGCATCAGTGGAAATGTGAGGTTTATAGTGTGGTGGGAATAAAGTCAGATTCATCTGCATTTAAAGGAGCAATATGAAAAATATATAGAGAGAGAAAACTTCTTTTCATGCTTTCTACAGACCCAAAACCTGTTTCCTGACAAAAATCTCTCTGAGATCTACAGAAAAGTCCTCCTTTTTAACAGCATTCTCATTGAAGATTGAGGCAATACTTGGTGGTGGCTCCTATTGGCTACCAACGAGAGCCAATGAGAACGTTATGGACAGAGAAGTGTGGGGAGAGGAGTCGACACTAAAGTCAGTCCAAAGATGATATCAGCAGTGAACTCTGGGGAACGAGATACTGCCTTAGATCAGTGGTTCTCAAAGTGGGGGGCCCAACTCTCCAGTGTTGTTGGATGATGCGGCACGTGCACGTCCTCAGACTTTCTTCTGTTCTTCTCTGAATGTGATGGAAACTTGTAAGACAGACGTGATGTTCAGAATAAAATGTTTCTGACATAAGAAATCAATTAAAATCAATTTGCACTGAAACAATCACTTTTCACAACTGGTGGACTCGCCCTCTAGTGGTCACCTGTTGTATGTCTATTTCCTGCTCTGCTTTTCCAAATCTAAACAGCTACATCCATAAACGGTCTGTGATCTTTGTCCAAATCAGTCTTCAGAGTTCTAGGCTTCATTTGGAGCAATCGATTCCTTCTTCATTGCCTAAATGCACACACACACACACACACTCACACACACACAAAGGCCTACAGTGTCCTGCCTCCCCGTGTCATAATGCCCTCAGTGTGGTCTGGCACAGTGGCTGCTGCTTCTATTAGAAAGCTGCCAGAGCAGCAAACTGGCTTCTTTCTTCTCAGTGCCGTCTCTAATTATTTTCCTTTTCTAAAACTACACATCATAATCAGAGAGGGGACCGGATGGAGGCGGGATGGACGGAGCCTGGATGGAGGCCTCAGTGTTGGACGATTGAACCGTGTGGATGGAGAAGACTGCTGCACAAATGCAGCAACGTCTGACAGAATGACAAACCGACCACATTCCCTCGATTCCTGGGTTTCATCTATGGGTTTGAATGTTCCACGTCCTTACCTTGGTGATGTAGTAGACACACTGTTGGAAGGCCAACATGATGACCTCCTCCAGGACGGCCATGGTCTCATCCCTGGCTGAGTGGATACAGGACAGAGGATCCTCCAACTGGTCTGAAAAAACAAACAAACAGAAAAGACGTCAAAACAACCTCGATCTCTAGTCCATACACTGAGATCACTCTCTGAGATCATAAGAACTCAGAGATTCATTCTGTCTGTTTGAATTTTCTTCTCTGCCTCTGTGTTATGTTTTTGTTTCTGTTTTTTAATACATTGGTTAAAACTAGATTTTCAATCTTACTACTTACTTTTTTTTATTGTTCATCAGTAAATGTGATTTCTAAATAAAGCAGGTTTGTGTTTGTTGACAGATGACACTTTAAGAACCATAAGAGAATGTTTTGTTGCTGTCACAAGATTTTGCGTCAGAGTTCATATCAGTTGTCTAGACACACATTTTATGCTAACTTTATGCATTTGGTTTCTGACCTAATGTTTCTGCCTCCCTGGTCTCACTGTCCTCCCCCTCTTCACCCTTCTCCTCCACCCATCCCTGGTCTTTCCTGCTCCTCCAGTCCAGGATCAGAGGCAGCTGGTACTGGATGAACTGCAGCAGCTCCAGACTGTTGGACATCCACACCACCAGGGGGCGAAGCCCTGATATCAAGTCCAGCAGGGTGAGAGGTTTGAGGTCTTCAGTGTCACAGCCACTGAGCCTGGAGGAGGAGATGAGATGGTGGAGTGTGAGGACAGAGGTGGAGTTTGGAGGAAACGCTGGAGAAAATGAAGGAAGTTGACTTACACCTCAGGCTGAGCTGCAGACAGGTCTGTGGTGTGTTCCTGCAGGACGACAAGAGTCAGAGGCTCATTCACAACAAACATGGCAGCCAGCAACAAGCCTCCAACCAACCAACCAACCAACAGGCTGAGACACTGCACCAAGGGCCTCAGTAGTGGATTTCACCAACCGAGGTACGAACTGATGTGGTATTTGAGTTTTAATCCAATAAATACAACCGTCATGAGGGTTAAAGGTCAAATTCACTCTAAAGGCTGATTAGGTTCATTATTGTATTAATTCAGTTTTGACATAAAGCACTAGACACCCAGTCTTTAAGGGACTAGAACTGGTGCAGATCAAGAAACCTGATTCACATGTGAAGGAGACCAGAACCAGATTGGACTAGACTGACTTTAGGGGTTGTCAAGATTTTAACAAACCTAAAAACCAAGGATTTTTTATAAACGTGCAAAGGTCAAGTCCATGGTG